>NW_016107348.1:1035392-1061441 GCF_001604975.1 Cebus imitator | reverse complement strand
GAGACAGAGCCTTGCTCTGTTGCCAGGCTGGAGTACAGTGGTGCAATCTCAGCCTCCTGGGTTCAAGCAATTCTCCTGCCTCAGCCTCCAGAGTAGCTGGGACTACAGGCGCATACCACCAAGTCCAGCTAATTTTTGTATTTTTTTTAGTAGAGACGAGGGTTTCACCATGTTGGCCAGGATGGTCTCGATATCTTGACCTCCTGATCCACCTGCCTCGGCCTCCCAAACTGCTGGGATTACAGGCATGAGCCACCGCGCCGGGCCACCAGGACCCTTCTTACCACTATTCCATGCAATGTTATCTACAAACATATATATTTTCATCTCCTTTGAAGTAGTGCTAAATAATAGAAGTTTTCAAAAGGTGGTAAGGGCTGGGTGCAGTGGCTCATGTCTGTAATCCCAGCACTTTGGGAGGCTATGAGAGGACTGCTTGAGGCCAGGAGTTCAAGACCAGCCTGGTCAACATAGTGAGACCCTCATTTCTATTTTTTTTAAATTAAAACAAAATAAAAGTAGACAAAAAATGGTGGTAAGTTTGTATGTAAGGCTGTGGTAATGCTCTGCCCAAATCTAGAAACCCTGAATTATAATGTATTTCTAAAATGTTAGAAAACCTCAGGGCTGACTCAGACTTCAAGGTCAGGATGGCCCTCCACTACAATGGGGTCATTTCCTCAATACAATGATTCTCAACAAAGTTGGCATTAGTCCCTCCCCCACCCTCTACCAGGCGACATCTGGATTTGTCCAGGGAGTTACTGCTGCCACAATGACTGGACAACACTACTGTTATTTGGTGGGAGGGGGACAGGAATGATGGGCTCTCTGCAAAGTATGGGAACAGTCCCACACAAAGAACTGTCTGACAGGTTTTTTGGGAAGAAAAAATGGAAAATAAAACTGAAAAAAAAAAATTTAGCATCAAAAACCATAAAACATTTAGGAATACATTTTAAAATGTGTAAGACCTCTACAATGAAAACTGTAATACTGATGAGAGAAATATTCGAAGATCTAAATAGAAAAATATATCATGTTCACGAATTAGAAAAGGCAACACTGTTAAGATATGAATTCTCCCCAGGCTGACTGATCTATAGATTTAATAGCATTCTAATCAAAATCCTTCCAGACTTTTTTTTTTTGGGGGGGGAGGGTAGAAATTGACAAACTGATTCTAAAAATTACATGGAAAAGCAAACAACCGAGAATAGCCAAAACCATCTTTTGAGGAATTGTATCTTGATTTCAAGACTCACTAAAAGCCAGAGTAATAAAAACAATATGGTACTGACATTAAGGATAAATGAAAAGATGAATGGAAAATGAGCCCAGAAATAGGTCTACACATAATTGATTACTTAATCACTGATAAACACACTAAGGTAATTTAAGTCTTTTTAATAAACTGGTCCTGGAACAGCTGAATATCCATATATTAGGGAAAAATAAACTTTGACTCTCTTCCTCATGTCAAATCCCAAAATTAACTTGAGAAGGATTACACACTTAAACATGAAAGCTAAAATTATAAAGCTTTTGGGAAAAAACATAAGAGAATCTTAGGATATCTTAGTATCTTAGGGTAGGCAAAGGTTTCTTTCCTTCTTTCTTTCTTTTTTTGAGACAGGGTTTCACTCTGGAGTTCAACGGCACAATCTTGGCTTACTGCAACCTCCACCTTCCAGACTCAAGCGATTCTCCTGCCTTAGCCCCTCCATGTAGCTGGTACTACAGGCATACACCACCGTGGACAGCTAGTTTTGTATATTTATAGCAGAGATAGGATTTCGCCATGTTGCCCAGGCTGACCTTGAACTCCTGAGCTTAAGTGAGCTGCCTGCCTTGGTCTCCCAAAAAGTCCTGGGATAACAGGTGTGAGCCACCACGTTCAGCTCAAAGATTTCTTAGAAAACGAAAGGTATTACCACAAAGGAAAGAAACAAAAAACTGGATTTGGTCAAAATTTAAAACTTCTATTCCTCAAAAGACACAGTTTAAAAAGTGAAAAGATAAGCCAAAGCCTGGAGTACAATAATTCCAATACATCTGAAAAGAACTTGTTTCCAGAACTCCTATAAATCAATAATTAAAAAGACAACCCCATCATGAAGGGAGTAAAAGAGCTGAACAGATATTCACAAAAGAAGATAAAAGAATGCTCAATAAATACACAAAAAGACAATCAGTATCATCAGTCATGAGAGAAACGCAAATTACAACTACAATGCGATACTATTTCACACTCAATAGAATGACTGAAATAAAAGATTAATAATATCAAATTATAGCAGAGATACGGACAACTGGAATTCTATGTACTTCAGAAGCATAATATGTTACAACCACTTTGGAAAACTGTATGGCAGTTTCTTATAAAGCTTCATATACTTGCCCCAAGCAATTCCACCACTACTAAGTACTTACACAAGAAAAATGAAAATACATGTAGTACACACAGAGTTGTTTTAAAATGTTCATAGCAGGAATATTTACAATAGCCAAAAGCTGGAAATAATCCAAATGTACATCAATAAGAAAACTGATAAACAAACTGTGACTATTAATGGAATATTACTCAGCAAAAACAAACAAACAAAAAACTGATAAAACAACATGGATATATCTTAAATTGATATTGAATAAAATAAGTTAAACACAGAGTTCAAAGGACCCTTCATTTTATACGAAGTTCTAGAACAGGCCAAAATAAACTATGGTGCCAGAAATCAGAACACTAATTGCCTTTGGGAAGGGGGATTAACTGAAAATGGGCATGAGTCAACTTTCTGGGGTAATAACGTAACGGTTCTATACCTTGATTAGGGTGGTTCTTACACAGGTAAATACACTGGTTAAAACTCATCAAAACTCTACACTTCAAATCTGTGTATTTTATACTATGTAAGTAATACCTCAGGGTTCTGTTTTTTAAAGCATCTACACTAAGGAATAGTGCTCAGACCATCTCTAGATTTTTGTTTGCTAAGGAAAAATCCACATTATCCTGGCTTTATCAAACACCTGGATCTCAGAAACTTTTCTTTTTGGTATAAATAAAGCTTTAAAAAAAAAAAAAAACAAAAAACCCTCAATATTTATCAATGAAAAGAGAAAATATAAAGAATATTTGACAAGATGATTTTTATACTATCAATTAAAGCAGAAAACATGGAAAACAAAGTATTTGAGAGAGCATGATTTTATTATTGTTAGGCTGCCAAACACTGTATCTTTTTAGTATCCTGATAGTTTTCCCAGGACTATTTATTTATAGGTGCTATATGGCAGACTGTTTTTTTCTACTTGGCACAGTAGTTTAAGTCATCATTAAAACTATTATAAATAGCGAAGAAAGAAGAAAAACCACAGAAAGCTAAAAAAGAAAACTCTAAATTAAATACCTTTATGATCTGAGCTAGAGACACACTCTCCTGCTGAGCAAGTGAAATGCCTCTAACTCTTTCTACATCTGACAGTTGGCGCACGGATTCCTCAATGGCGTTCAGATAACTGAGTTCTGCTGCCATGCGATGATGGAGGCCAGCAGGAGAAAAGCGCTTAGAACCTGCAGGGCATGACAATGGTCAAATGAAAAAATTAACATGAAATTACACCTCAGATTTCTAAAATCTGTCATTCTAAGAGCCAAAATCAAGTTTGCTTTCCTTTGTAGGAAAAACTGGGACTTAATACAGGAATATCTCGGAGATACTGCAGGTTCAGTTCCAGTCTGAAGGAATAAATATATAAAGTAGGTCACAAATTTTTTGGTTTCACAGTGCATATGAGAGTTATATTTGCACTATACTGAGGTCTAGTAAGTGTGCAATAGCATTATGTCTAAAAAACATGTACATACTGGGCTGGGCGCAGTGGCTCACACCTGTAATCCCAGCACTTTGGGAGGCTGAGGCAGGCAGATCATGAGGTCAAGAGATCGAGTCCATCCTGGCCAACATGGTGAAGCCCTGTCTCTACTAAAAATACTAAAATTAGCTGGGCGTGGTGGCACCCGCCTATAGTCCCAGCTACCTGGAAGACTGAGGCAAGAGAAATGCTTTGTCACACACAAAAAACAAAAACAAACACACACACACACGCACACACACAGACACACACACACACACACACACACTTTAATTTAAAGATACTGTATTGCTAAAAAATGCAAAGTCCTAATCTTTTTGCTGGTGGAAGGTCTTATCTCAATGTGGATAGCTACTGACTGATCAGGGTAATTGCTAAAGGCTGGAGTGTTTGTGGCAACTGTTTTTTTGTTGTTGTTGTTGTTTTTTTGAGATAGCCTGTCACCAGGCTGGAGTGCAGCAGTGGTGCGATCTCAGCTCACTGCAACCTCTACCTCCTGGGTTCAAGCAATTCTCCTGCGTTAGCCTCCTAAGTAGCTGGGATTACAGGCATGCACCACCATGCCCAGCTAATTTTTTTGCATTTTTAGTAGAGATGAGGTTTCATCACGTTGGTCAGGCTGGTCTCAAACTCCTGACCTCGTGATCTGCCTGCCTCAGCCTCCCAGTGTGCTGGGGATTACAGGCGTGAGCCACTGCGCCCAACCAACTGTGGCAACTTAAGACAACAATGAACTTCACTGCATGGATTGACTCTTGCTTTCATAAAAGATTTCTCTGGAGCATGTGATGCTGTTTGGTAGCATCTGACCCACTTTCTGCAGTACCTCTTTCAAAACTGGAGACAGTGCTCTCAAACCCTGCTACTGCTTTATCAATTAAATTTATATAATATTCTAAATCTTTTCTTCAAACTTTAGCTCATCAGCTGTATTAACCCCTAATTAGAGTCAGCTCATGCTTTGAAGCCACACCATGACTTCTCTCTAGCTACTATGAAAGTCCTAGATGACATTTTCTTGGAACATAAGGCTGTTTCATCTGCATTAAAACTTTGTTCAGTGTAGCCACTTTCATCAATTATCTTCTGGATAACTTGCTGCAACTTCTACATCAGCACTTGTTGCTTCACCTTGCACTTTTATTTTATGGGAGATGGCTTCTTTCTTTAACCTCTGCTACCTTCCAATTTTTCTTCTGCAGCTTCCTCACCTCTCTCAGGCTATACAGAATTGAAGAGAATTAGGGTCTTGCTCTGGATTAAGCTTTGGCTTTAGGTTGCCACTGGCTTGATCTTCTATCTAATTCCCTAAAATTTTCTCCATATCAGCAATAAGGCTATTTTGTTTTCTAATCTATCATTCATGTGATAAACCTTTCATTTCCTTCAAAAACTTTTCGTTTGCATTCACAACTTGGCCAACTGGCACAAGAGGCCTAGCTTTTGGCGTTTCTTGGCTTTTGACATCTTCTTCACTAAGCTTAATCATTTGTTCATTTGTAGCTTCTGATTTAAAGTGAGAGATGTAACTCTTCCTTTCTTCTTCTTTTTTTTTTTATTGGGATGGAGTCTCGCTCTGATGCCCAGGCTGGAGGGCAGTGCATGATCTCGGCTCACTACAACCTCTGCCTCCCAGGTTTAAGCAATTCTTTGCCTCAGCCTCCCAAGTAGCTGGGATTACAGGTGCCCATCACCATGCCCAGCTAATGTTTTTGTATTTTTAGAAGAGAAAAGGTTTCACCATAGTGGCCAGTCTGGTCTTGATCTCCTGACCTTGTGATCCACCCACCTCAGCCTCCCAAAGTACTGTGATTACAGGCATGAGCCACCGTGCCCAGCAGTGACTCTTCCTTTCACGTGAACACTTAGAGATCATTGTAGGGTTAGTAACTGGTCTAATTTCAATATCATCGTGTCTCAGGGAATAGGGAGACCAGAGGGAGAGTGGCAGAGGGGAACAGTGAATTGGTGGAGCAGTCAGAACACACACATTGATCTATTAAGTTTGCCCTCTTAAACGGACACAGTTGGTGGCACCCAAAACAATTACTGATAGAACACGAACATCAAAGATCACTAATCACAGATCACCGTAACAGACATAGTAATAATGAAAATCTTGAAATATTGAAAGATTTGTCAAAATGTGAACACAGGGATATGAAGTGAGCACATGCTGTTGGAAAAATGGCACTGATGAACTTGTTCAACGCCATGAACCTTTAATTTGTAAAACAAACAAAAAAAACCTGCAGTAGTTGCGAAACGCAATAAAGCCAAGCACAATAAAACAAGGTAGGCAGGTACAATGTACTTTACTTCTATGTGTGCAAATGCACGTGTGTGTATGTATACACACATACATATACATATAAACAGGTGTGCATATATGGGACATATTTGTCAGACATGTTATGACTGATGCTGGCAAGATGGGGAAAAAGATCAACATTGCTGAGTCTCTCACGCTTTTTTTTGTTATTATTCTTTTTTTATTTCATAGGTAATGCTGCTAAATCTCACGCTTTTTAATATTTAATTTCTTACAGTTTTCAATACTTGAAAAGTAATCACATTCACTTGAAATAATATTTCTCTCTGACTCAACCGAAAGAAAAGGAATTTTCAGAGAAAAAATTTCATATCTTATTCTAAAAATTACAATTGCATGGATCTACTTACCTGGTGGAGCCAGGTTTTCTGTCGTCGTTCTGCTGGCAGCCAAATTCAAATCAGCGAAAGCTGCATTGGGCTTAAATCCTGTTATAGTTGGAGGCATTACTGAGGACTTAGGTCTTTCTGAAGAAGTTCCTGGAAGGTCAAACTGCAATGATTTTTGGGAACTTGGTGACAGGGGAGAAGTTGGAGTTTTCTGAGATCTTCCCTTATCTGATGAGACACTGGAAGTTTTGATCCATAAAAACATTAGAGAAAGGAAAAGTACTTTGTAAACCAGCTAAATAATTCAAAAGAACAATATATAAAAGAACTTTATCAACATTAACTTTAAAAAGTTGTGATTTAGGCATTTATTCATTAATACAGTCACCATGCTAAATAAATGACTACGAATATTCCTCTAATTGCTAGATTTACAGTGGTGAACAAGCAAGGCACAAACCCTGCCCTAAGTACAATAGAAAGGGAGCAGCTTGATTAAACTAGCACTCAACTCTTCCCTCTACAGTGTACAAACTATTATCATTCACTCATTATAGCATGAAGCAGTCTTCTAAAATAGATAATATACAGCAATAAAATTGCAGCCATACATGAGTATTGAAATACATCTCAGAAAGACAATATTTTATATTAAAAGGTAAGAAAAGACAAAAACGATTCTTTTGTTATACCCTCGTTAATCTAAGAGTCTGAGAAAAAATTTTCACACTCTCCATCTCTACATACTTAATATATTTCATTTCTTTATATCTACTTTTTAATACTACATCTCTTCCCTGAACTTTCTAATCAGTAGCATCTCATAACAGTTTGTAACAACTCTTAAGGCATTTAATTCAATACAAGGCATGTTTCTAACCTTTCTTTGAAAAAGTAAGCTCATTAAACGTATTATTTCTCATAACATCAAGCATGCTGCCTTGCACTGAATATTTATTTACTGAATAAATTATTCAACAATGCATTATAAAAAGCATTTCAGCACAGTTATATTTCCAATATACTGAAACAATTTTGCTTTCAGCTTCTAATAAAATAATGAAATAGCTTTCAAAGGTAAAAGTTTCTCTCAAACCCAGTATAAAAATATTTGAATAAAAGTAGTCCTGAGAGGCACCCACGTGTTTATTCGGCCTTTAGTTTTCTATTGATACTTTAGATACATACTATTTCTAACGTCTATTTCATGTATAAAACACAAAAAGAATTATCATTTTAAGAGATTTCCATTAAATAATGAAAACACAACAACAAACAAGTACTCTGCACCTCACTTTATGGTTTTGTAAGATGAATTTATATTTGCTTTGCAGAGTAAATTTAGCTAGACTAGCATTTCTAAAAGTATATTTCTAATCATGTCAATAAGTGTTCCAAGAAAGAAAGAGAGAGAGAGGAGGAGAGAGAGAGAGAGAGAGAGCGCGCCCGCGAGCGCGAGCTTGGGGACAAAGAGTGACCACAGCCAAATAAATTTTAAAAAAGAGAGAGAGAGATTAAACAATTTCTGAAAAATTCTGGACTCCTTCTTATCAAAGCCTCAAATTATTTTATCCACTGTGAATCTCAATGGGTGGGGAAAGGAGAATCTAGATTGTAGTATAAAGCATTTATGAAATTTATTTGGCTATGGATCCTATTTAAGAAATGCTTAACTTTGTAAATTTTGTCAAGTTAAATCATCAGAGTAACTCTTAAGATAAAGTTTTCTAAATTCCAACATCACTGACAAAGAAAATAAAATTCAGTTTTAAATATAGAAATGATGGTATTAATGATGCAATATTATTTGTAACATGAAAGCACTAAAAATGGTTATCTTTATTTTTCACAGTACTAGAAAAAGCACAAAGTTGCTGGGCGCAGTGGCTCACACCTGTAATCCCAGCACTTTGGGAGGCCGAGGCAGGCGGATCGTGAGGTCAGGAGTTTGAGACCAGCCTGAGCAACATGATGAAACCCTATCTCTACTAAAAACACAAAAAATTAGCCAGGCATGGTGACAGCCGCCCGTAATCCCAGCTACTCAAGAGGCTGAGACAGGAGAATCGCTTGAACCTGGGAGGCAGAGGTAGGGCCAAGATCGGCCCACTGCACTCCAGCCTGGGCAAAAGAGTGAGACTCCATCTCAAAAAAAAGAAAAAAAGAAAAGAAAAGCACAAAGTTACTTTAAAACAAAAAAAATAAATCCCTGTCTTCTCAGAGCCTCAATTTCCAAGACAAAACCAGTGCACAGATGAAAAGTCACATGGACAAATGAGTAGGAACCGTATAGCTAGCAATAACTTAAGGTTATTTGTAGGCAACAGACTAAGTGCATAGTATTATGATACTAGAAAGTAAAGAGAAAAACACAGTATGCAAGTCCCATAATCAATATCAGAGTCAGATTTCAAAATCTGTTTGAGTGGTCTAGTAAGTTGAGCAGAGAAGTTCAGAGGAAGAAATAAGCAATAAGACAAAAAGGATGCTAAGTAGTTGTGTTGAAAGAATGAATAGATGACAATCAAAATTTATATACAAAAGAAATGAGACAATTTGTGGTAGCCCAGTGAAAACACTTCAAGTAGAGTTAGGCACTTAGAATTCATCTAAGGGGCAACCATGACCTTGCAAAGCACCCTATGCAGGGTAGCTGCTTAGTCAAAAGATTGAGCCAAGAAAACAACTGTAACAGCAGCATTCAACACAGAAAATTGGGTTGTGTAGAGGGAGAGAATTCCTGAGAAAGAGGTGTTATCAGTCTAGACGATACATGATCGTATTCTAAAATACAGAACAAAGCTATGAAGTCTATTTGTCAAGTACAGAATTGTGTAGTAGCTCAAATATACACAGTTAAGGAGACTGCTGAGCTAAAATTCATCATATGGATTTTAAAAAATGATATTATAACTTTATATACAAATTACAGTATAAAGTATACATTACTTTACCTCACAGAATGTCCAGAAAGATCCTCCAAAGTGCTATCTGTATCAAGAGTTGGTTCAAAATCTTTAACAGAAAGTTTGCTACTGGTTCCAGATTTCTTTCCTTGATGGGAGCCACGTTCTGAGCTGGACTGCACTTTTTCCTCATCAAGAGGTGAGTTCTGGACATTTCCAGTGAATGAATCCAACCCTGTAAAATAAATTTCTTATAAAGCTGATTTCCAATACTAGAAGTTATTGAGAGAATAACTGATATATAGATTTTAATAAAATAAGTATAAACCAGATATTTGAAAATTGACCTATACTGTATTCGAAATCTGTTTTCCATATCTAAAATAAAGCAGTTCATCCTTCTGTCTCCATTTAAGGAAAGTGAAGTTTCTTCCATTAATTCCACTTGCTATTAACAAATCATGCTTAGCTCAACTGGTAATAAAAGACAAGTATATTAAATAACAATAAAGTACTAATCTATCCCTATGAAAAAGTAACCAAAAATAAGTTTTTTAAGGATAAAATCTAGAGCTGAAAGAAAAATGGTACGAACTGCTAACTGAACTACATAATTCTTCTGAAAAACTCTATGGTAAAAACTATGTAGCCTGATTTATAAATATATTCATATTCTCTGACTGAATAAAAATTTTACTCATAGAAATATATCTTAAGGAGATGACCGAAACAAAAATTATTCATGTTATCAATGTGTAACTTTGCAACTTAAAGAAATTTAATCTACATTTCTAACAAGAGAATAGCTGTCTAAATTACACAGCTAACAGTAACCTGAACATTTATATAGAACATTGTAATTAAAATGCACTTCATATATAGTACCTTATTGCTCTTAAACGTCTTGTGAAATAAGTACTATGTCCCCAATTTACTGATGAGATAACTAGAGATCTACGGGGCTTAATAACTCGCTTAACAAGAGCATTCTGTTCTGGTAACAGCAGAAATAGGACATATACCCAGACCTCCTGACTCTAGTCTAATACACTATTCATCTTGATTATATGTTTAAACAGCAGCACGGGAAAATATTTATTATTACCTTTTTTAAAAAGCAGATTACAAAACTGCATATAAATTTTAATGGTGGCCAAGAAAATTTTAAATATAAAATATACATTTTATATATATACACATATAAATACATACACACAAATGTGTATATATACATTAAAATTTTTTGGAAAAATTTATAGAAAAATCACTATATTTTAAAATATGCATATACAAAAAAATTTTAATTTTAATGATATATATGTGATTAAAGATCAAAATAAAATACAAAAGTGAAAAAAATTACCCTTTACACTCGTACTCATAGCAGTATTATTCAAAATAACCAGAAGATGAAAGCAACCCAAGTGTCCAACAACTGATGAACAGATAAACAAAATGTGGTACAGGTATTGATAGACTTACGACCTATGCGATTTACAACCATTCGACTTTACGACCACAATCGCTAGCCATGACTGCTCCGCGTCTGGCAGCGCAAACGTTGCCCAGCTGGGCGTACGACAGTGCGGACCAGCTTCCGGCAGCACTACCATCTCCGCGTGCATACAGCCTACTCAACTTACGACCAAATCGTGTTACGACCGGTCTGTTGGAACCAATCGTGGTCGTAAGTCGAGCACTAGCTGTATATACATACATACAAGGGAAAATTATTCAGACTTAAAAGGAAGAACATTCTGACACATGCTACAGCATACATGAACCTTGAAGACATTAAGTGAAATAGCCAGCCACAAAAGGACAAACACGATTCCACTTATATGACATAGCTAGAATAGGCAAATTCATAGAGAGAAAGTACAACAGTCGTTAGTAGGCACTGGGAGAAGAGAATGAAAGTTATTATTGAATGGGTATAGTGCTGCAATTTGAGATGATGAAAATGTTCTGGAAATAGTGGTCAGGATGACAAAACAATGTGAATGTACTTAATGCTAATGATCTGTACACTTGAAAATGGTTAAATTCCCTGGTGAAATCAATAGACAAAGAAAGTCAGAATGGTGGTTGCCAGGGACTGAAGGGAGGAATGTTGAATGAATACAGAGCTTCAGTATGGAAAGATGAGAAAGTTCTGGAGCTGCCTGGTGGGGATGGTTGTACGACAGCGTATATGTGCTTAATGCAACTGAAGTGTAGGCTTAAAACAGAATATTATTAATCAATTAGAAAGGACTCTACAAAGTCTATTTAGGATACCAAGCAAGCTGTTAATACTGATTATCACTAATTTTTCTACAATAAAGCTGCACTGCTTTCATAATAAGAACACTTTATTTAATATTGTTTATAACAAATACACAATTTAAATTTTTTTCTTGACTTTAAACAACTAGAAATTATAGACAACACAATGTTCTGTGCAAGAAAGACCTATATTCCAATCAAGGGACTCATATAGAAAGAAAATGCCCCCACATTGAAAGATTGCCAAGTAAAGCCATATTCCATGTCTTAAAGCAAAAATTTTTTCTTAGGATTACCATTTGATCTACCAACTACTTTCAACTACACTGGGTAAATTTTTGTACAGAGCATGCAGACACTCTTTTTCACCACCAGATGGAGTATATACAATAAAAATCACTGATTTTAGAACTTGGGGATGAACAAAAAACTAAGGATGCTGTGGAAAGTGAAATCCATCAGGGTTTTTCTGGTATTGTAGGTGAGGACTAGGGAAACTGAAAGCCACAAAATGCTACCTATACTTCATCTAACCTGTTTTCGATGATAATTTTTTAAACCTACATTAAATCATATTGTTAATACATATATACTCAATATATCATGGTTTTTTCTTTTTTTAAGACAGGTCTTGCTCTGTTGCCCAGGCTGGGAATGCAGTGGCATGATCATGGCTCACTGCAGCCTCAACTTCAGGGGCTCAACTGATCCTTCCACTTCAGCCTCTCTAGTAGCTGGGGCTACAGGTCTGCGCCACCATGCCTGGATAATTTTTCTATTTTTTTGTAAAGACAGGGTTTCGCCATGTTGCCCAGGCTAGTCTTGAACCTCAGGAGTCTGAAGTCCTGGATCAAATGATCCACCCACCTAAGTCTCACAAAATGCTGGGATTATAGGAGTGAGATACCATGCCCAGTCTATATTATGAAATTTTAAAATAGTGCAGTATATCATAGCAGAAGATAGACTGGATTTGGGAGTCAGAAATCAGAATCTAGGCTTTGCCAATAACAAGTTAGTGACCTTAGGTGAGACACTAACTTAGTAAACCCTAACAATTGCAAAATAAAAGAACTGAGCAAGATCAGGATTTCCTAAACTGTGTTCAGCTGAATTCTAATGCCATAAAACGGTGACTGATGATTCTCTAGTCAAAGTAACACTTGGACAATGCTTCATACTACAGCCTCATCCTTATCCTAAAATAAGTAATGCACTAGCATATTGAAGTGTTGAGTCTTCAACAGGAAAGAATCTTGTTTCATTGTAAAAGAATTTTCCAAATTTATGGAACCATGGAGCTCTTTTATTCTCAGAACACTTATGAAACAGTCTATACCACTGAACTTGTTTTTCACAAGAAAATGCAGAGTTTAGGAAGAGCTGGTAAAATGATGTCTAAACATCCTACAAAGACTTTCAGAACACTTCCAAATTGCAAAAATTTTATTAGGTTAATGATTAAAAAATAATATCTCCTATCACTCTCATTGGAACTATAAACTGGCACTAACTTTCTTAAAAGCTATTTGGTAAAATGTACCCAAATTTTAAACATTGTGCTCGCTTCGGCAGCACATATACCAAATTTTAAACATGGCATATTATTTGTTCCATTATCTCACCTCTAGAATTTTTCCCTAGAGGAAAAAACCAGACTAATGCATAAAAATGTCTTTACAAGGATATTCAATGCAATAGTACTTACAATGGAATAAAGAAAAAAGAAAATAACCTAAATATCCAGCAATGGGGAAATAATTAAATAAATTATAATATATTCAAATAACAAGCCAGGTGCGGTGGTTCATGCTTATAATCTCAGCACTCTGGGCGGCTAAAACAGGTGGAATGCTTGAGCCCAGGAGTTTAAAACCAGCCTGGATAACATGGCAAAAGCCCATCTCTACAAGAAACAGAAAAATTAGCCAGATAGGGTGGTGTGTGCCTGTAGTCCCAGCTACTTGGGAGGCTGAGGTGGAAGGACCAATGGAGCCCAGGATGTTGAGGCTGTGGTGAGCCATAAGCTGTGATCACACCACTGTACTCCAGCCTGGGTGACAGAGGGAAACCCTATCTCAAAAAACAAACATAAAAACAAGCAAAATCAGAATAGCATTCTGTTACTTAATGTATCAGAATATCTCTGCATATGTATATATATATATGTCAGTATCTCTGATACTATGATATACACTATTAAGTTTTTTTTAAAAAAACCAATTGCAAAGCAATTATTATTTACATGTATTTTTAAAATAAAGTTGTGTGTGTGTGTGTGTGTGTGTGTGTGTGTGTGTGTAATTTTATGTATATGTCAAAAACGTTAATAGTAGTTAATCTCTGAAGGATCGATCAAAGGAAATTTGTCTTTCTTTGAAAAGTGTTTATCTCTAATTTTTAATTCCTTATCATTGCAAATGTATTCCTTTTGTATTAAGGAAAACACTCATAATGTTATACATCAAAAGGTATTATTATAATGATAAATATGAAAGCTAATTACATTACCATAAGAAATTCCTCTAACTTCTTATGGGAACAAAGCATAACTTTAGATTACTACTATAAAATCATTGATAAAAGAAAAAGTTACTATGTGGAATTCCACTTACATTGTGTCTTTTCCTTTTTTCCTTTCTTTCCTTTAGAAGAAGTAGATGAACGAGATGATGCAGTAGACTGGGCTCCTGATGAATGCTGGGAGGTAACGTCCACAGAGGAAGGATCACAGGCAGACTTTCTGTTAGAATGGTCCTCCTGAGGGCCTAAAGGGCTACTGTTAAAGAATAAATAATAGTAGTTCTAAAAAGAAAAGTCTTACAACACAGATAAATTAAAGATATTTAAAAATCTGTTTAATCACTAGTAGAACAGAACTACAATCAAAGATGGCTTCCACTTTACTTCTTTTTTAACCACTGTAAGCCTGGATTGCCCTATGGTTCAGTTTATTACTAAGAAAAATCTCAGGTAAGTGAAACCAATAAAAACTTATATTTAGAGAAAAATATATAATGTTGAATATTGGAAAACATGGCCTCAATTTCTATTCAAATTTATAATTTATATATTATAACTATTTCCCCTCTTATAATCTTACAGACAACAATAATCTGTTCTTTCCTGGAAAGAAAATGCATCAAATCATATTGATTGGTGATATATTAAATGTCGCCATAATTAAATCCTTGGAAGTTTTTATTTAAAAATTTAATATTTTCCTTAGAGCTCAAAACTTAAAACTATGCTTTTTCTCATATAATTTTCATACCTATTCCTATTAATCTAATTAAATTTAACCGATTTTTATAAGATTACCTAATAATTTTACATCAATTACAATTTGTGATGTTTGAAAAAGATGATATTGAACATGAATAATTACAGATAAATTTAAATGGTAACAAAATATAGAGACAGATTCTCTCCAGCAAAGTCTGGAGAGAATTTACATACACTTACTATGTAACTATGTACAAGTAATTTAACCTCTGCTTCAGTTTGCTCTCTAAAATAGAAATGATAACAAAATGCTTTCCACATCAGACTATTATAAAAATGAGTTAATATAGGTAAAGTCCCTCGGTCTTTTCAGTGTCTTACACAATAAGTGCTCAGTAATTATTAGATATTATAATCAGTATAATTATTGTTTTCAAAGCTTTGCAAAATTTTAGATATTTTCTTGATTATAAAAACATTACTTATTACTTGGAACCATGGAGGCATATATCTATCTGATCTTCCTCAATTCTATCACAGAAAACCATTTCTTAAGCTTTTTATGTTATTATACCATGGAGTAGTTTCCCAGTACTCCAGTGCTCTACTAGGAATTCAAAGATTGACTTAATAACCTATATTTTGCTTACTATGTGCCAGGCCCTGTTCAAAGTACATGATTTTTTTTCCTTTTTTTGAGATGGTGTCTAGCCTTGTCACCCAGGCTGGAGCACAGTGGTGCAGTCTCGGCTCACTGCAACTGCCGCCTCCCAGGTTCAAGTGATTTTCATGCCTCAGCCTCCCTCTATTTCATCTAATACTCATAACAACTCTACAAGTCAGGCAGGTACTATTAATGTCCCATTTTACAGAGAAGGAAGCTGAGGCATAGGAGGGCTAAGTAATGTGTACAAACACAAACAACTAATAATCAGGAGAGCCTGGATTTAAACAAAGGCTATCTGGATCCAGAGCCCATGCTCTTAATAGCCACTATGATGTACAGCCTCTACATGTATCTTTAAACAAGCAAAACTTGGCTAATATCAGACCACAGTTCTCATTTGTAAATTTTTCTCACTCTTCAGAGTTTATTCCATATTGCCAATATATTCTTACTGAGGTTCAAGAGTTGATTTTTTTTCTGTCAAAGTCCCACTCCCCGGAGAAGAGACAAAATCATCTTCATATGAGACATTGCTTAGAGGAGTTGTGGTGGCATTCAAAGGCCGTGATGTTGATGTTCCTCGGTCCAACTTGTCTTCAAACCCTGACAAAAGTAACAATTGAAGCATGGTTGAAAACGAAAATCAAAAAACTGTAAGAAAAGCATCCCATACATGGAGATTAACTATATGGGCTTAGGGGTATTTTAGTTCCCTTTAATAATGCTTCTTTTCTATTTACCTTTATATCTAACAGTACTTTATTTAAGCTTTTTATTATGAACATTTTAAAAGATACATGAAAAAGAGACCAGCATAATGAAACCAAAGTATTCATCATACAGCTTTGACAATGACAATTACATCACCAATCTAGTTTCAATTAAACCTCCTACTACCTTCATCTACCAACCCCCAGTCTATTTTAAAGCAAATTCCAGATAACATTTCAATCTCATTTCATCTCTAAATATTTAACTAGAAAATCTTAATGAAAATTTAACAGAATTAATAAATATGTTGACTGAAGCACTTTATTTCATCAAAAGAAATAAATACAACTTTCGAATCAAAAGAAATTTAAAATGACCACTAATAGAAATTTGGCTAACCAAGAGAAAGCAATAGCACATGAAGGTCTATACAAGACCATTAAGAAATACCTAAATATGAATTCTAGGAAAAAGCAATGTGATACCCAGTTGAGCATAAAAGGAACAGATGAAATCCATTCGCTATTATAGACGGGAAATCTCCAATCTGGAAATTCTAAGGTAATGTTAGTATAAAATGGGTAGATTCCATACACAGCAGGAAGGATAGAGAAAAGGACTTGAAGGAATTGAGTCAGTCTATCATAGAAAATGAAAGCTATGTTGCAGGATTTCAGGGATAAGAAGGGAACTTTAGAAGTTATTGTTTTAGGAATCAAATATACAGTATTGCTCAAAGTCGGATTGCTATTAAAATTAGTTTTAAACATTAATAGAGTTGTTTTCATATTAGAAATGCTGCTAGTTATCCCTCTCAATTCCTGACTGCCATATTCCCAAGAATTCACAAATCACCACTGTGTTAAGAAACATACTTAGTTTCTTTTTGTTTTTTTGAGACTGAATCTTGCTCTGTCACCCATGCTGGAGTGCAGTGGCACGATCTCAGCTCACTGCAACCTCCGCCTCTCATGTCTCAGCCTCCTGAGTAGCTGGGAATACAAGTGCATGCAACCACACCAAGCTAATTTTTTTTTGTCTTTTTAGTAGAGGTGGGGTTTTACCATGTTGGCCAGGCTGGTCTCAAACTCCTGACCTCAAGTGATCCGCCTGCCTAGGACTCCCAAAGTCCTGGAATGACAAGTGTGAGCCACCTCGCCCGGCCTATAGTTTCTATTTAAGTACATAACTATGGTCACAGAAAATGTAGTATATACCTGATATATATCCAATCCTGAACATTATGAATTTCTTTGAAGTAGATAAAATTTCTACAACTACCAGTCAACTATTATTTTATGACAATAACAATTTTAAAATGAAAATTTAAAGATAAAATTACTAATACTCTATTTGAGGCTTGCAGGAAATTTAGAAGATGACTAATATGGACAATAATAAGTCTCCATTATCCACTCAATGAAAAATGTGTACTAAAGTATATATCTTGTACAGAAATTATAAAATAATTTATCTTAATCTACAAATAGTACAAGCTATACTTATTTTTCTCACCTTTTCCATATAACTGATAGGATTTTGTAAAAATATTAATGACGCTATGTGGACTTCCCTTTGCCAATTCTTCCCATGGCCCTTTGCTTTGTGTACCACCTACATGCCCAAAAAGTGGCAAGAATTTTTCAGCTTCTTTCTGAAACTCTTTGATGGGTTCACAACTATTTCTTTCTCCAGCACAAAATTCCTTTTCTTTTAAAATTTCTGCTACTTTCAAAAGAGGTTGTCCATCCCGGTCTCCCTCTTCTTCAGAGAGACTCCCCTCACTAATAAGAGGCCCTTCACTGACTGAATCTATGCTGGAACCAAGAGACATTTTGGCTTTGTCTTGAGAACAGGCTTGCATTTCAGAGCTAGAAGAGTCAGTCTGCCTTTTACACAACTGTGCCAGCAGCCCTTCTGATTTGGGACCAGGGGATCTCATTCTGAAGCTTGATATGGCACTCTGAGGTCTTATCATCTCAGGAAGCTTTTTAAATTCACTAAGATTGCCTACACCAGGAAGATCATCATCAAAAGTTGCATGAGATACACAGGTACCCAGCATCTTCTGAATGCGGGCAGAGAAAACATCTTCAGTATCATCTTTCACAGGCGGACTTATAGCCTTGGTCCAGGGTCTATCTTCCTGGGGTGCTTGCTGCACATCATACTCAGTGTTCCATGTTGACCCATAGTTAATGTTGGCCCCTGCTAATTTCTTGGCTTCACTTTCAATTCTGCTGGACAAAGAAGCAGCTGTTGCTTTCAAGGCTTCAATACGATCCAGTTTACTCTTATATTGGCTGGCACTAGGTTTTAACAAGGCATCTGTATGGGCAGCTGGTGAGGTCACATATGGTTGAGGTGTAAAAGTTAATGGCCTTGAAGCCACATTATGATTCTTCCTGGTTGGTAAAATAGATTCCAAATCCTTAGGCAAAATTCCTACATGCTCTAGACTCAAGAGATGGGAGAGTAAACTTCCAGCTGTTCCAGCAAAAGGCTGTGGTTGAGAATGGTGAACTTGAGGGCTCAATCTGTCAGGCTGCATCCATGTAGGTTCCATCAAGTCTTTTCTGGAAATTAAAGTCACAATATGTTAGTTAATCAAACCAGCATTTCTAAAAAGTTTTGTTTTTGTCTAATTTATGAGTAATGAGTATGCACTGCAACAAAAAAATAACAGATAAAAAGTATGAAAAAGATAAAGCTCACTCAGCAAAACAATTAAAAAAAGAGCCGCTGGTAATATTTCATTTAGAATTACATCCTTCCAAACATTTTTCTATGTGTACATTGTTTTCGTGGTATTGTTTGTACAAAAAAAAAATGTGATTTTACCATCTATACTGTTTTGCCAACTGCTTTTTTCAACTAAGATGCTATATTTTTCAGAAAATAAAAACAAAAAAAATGCTGTTTTTTTTTTAAAAACTATTAAGAAGGCAATAAGATCTTTAAAATTCTATAATTTAAGGCAATAAGATCTTTAAAATTCTATAAACAAAATCCCTTAGCATTTATAAAGTTATAAATAATTTTTAAAATAACATTACATAAAAGAGAAATGCTTAACGCTGCTAAATATCAATGCATTCTAATCAACAAATATTTACTTTATGCTGAACACTTGTATTTAACAATATACATGCTAAATAAGGAGATCCTTGTAAAAAATTAATGTGAAACAATTAAATGCAAAACTATGAATACCAACTATACAATATAAATATACAACTATATACAATACAAATATACAACTATAAACATAAATATACAGGGTAGGGTATCCATTAAGTCTAGAAACAGAATAAAGATGTCCTAGACAACATTAGGTACATTTGCCTATATTTCCAGACCACGGATTTCTTCTATATTAAGGGATACTACAGAGAGACTATAGGATGGTGTCAACTATTAAGAAGACCCTTAGAGGAACAGGCCAGGAACAGTGGCTGATGCCTGTAATCCCAGCACTTTGGGAGGCTGAGGCAGGTGATGACTTGAGACCAAGAGTTAAGATCAGCCTGGGCAACATGGCAAAACCCCATCTCTACTACAAATAAAAAAAAACTAGCTGGGCATGGTGGCACACACCTGTAGTTCCAGCTACTTGGGAGGCTGAGAGGTGGAGCTTGCAGTGAGCCAAGATAATGCCACCACACTCCATCTGGGCAACACAGCAAGACTGTCTCAAAAAAAAAAAAAGTGGGGAAAGAACAACATGAGGCTTTGTCCTTGGTCTTGCCCATTATTTTTAGATGATGACATAAAGATATGCTTATCAAACTTGCAGATGACAGAAAGCTGGGAGGCATAGCTGACCCAACAAATGGCCAAATTATGATGCAATATTATATTTATAGGCTTCAATCTTAAACCAGTCTAATATGGGTAAATGTAAAATTCTGCAATTGGGTTAAAAGAAGTCATCTGAAAGACGGTAGCCAGGGTAAGAAGTTGAAAAGCATGTCAATAGAATGAAGGAAGAAAGACTACTGCACAGATTCTATGCCTTAGAATATAGCCTGTTACAAATGCAAAGTGTGAGGTTGCTGGGGCCTAAACTAAGCTGGTAGTAAAGGAAATACAAAAGAAGTTACAGTATAAAAGACACTGATGAATAAAAAATCCAAGAGCTTTAAATTCAAGTATTTAGAATGCCAATTTTACACCCAGTGCTATTTTGATGGTAGAGAAACAGGAGACAAAAATGAATATACTTAATCATTTAATCCTGAGCTGGGAGTAGTAGCTCACACCTGTAATCCTAAGCTACTTGGAAGGCTGAGGCAGAAGAATCACTTGAGTCCAGAAGTTCAAGACCAGCCTGGGCAACAAAGCAAGCCCCTCATCTCCAAAAATATAAAAAATAAAATAAAAATTAACCAGGTGTGACAGTGCATGCCTAGAGTCCCAGCTTCTTGGGAGGCTGAGGTGGGAAGATCACTTGAGCTCAAGAGGTTGAGGCTGCAGTGAGCTGTGAGCATGCCACTGCACTCCAGCCTGTGTGAAAAAGCAAGACCCTGTCTCCAAATTAAAAAAAATTAAAAAGGTATAAGCCTTACACTTTAGGATCTCAAGATCTAGCAGGGATGAAAGACTAATAAACAGCTAAAATAAGACACCACAAATGCTAAAACAAAGATTTTAAAAGTTCAGTAGAGTATAGATCAGGAAGCAATTAACTCTGCTAGCCAAGGAAAGTGATTGTTGAGCTGGATCTTCAGTTTTCAAGGTCAGATATGTAATCTGGAGTTTTCCAGGTAGCTAACACAGAATAATAGGATATGAAGTGCAAGGAAAAGAAATGCCAAAATGTTAAGCAAAAAGTAACAAGCTTTAAACATAGTTATGCTACAACTATTAACAGGAATGGGGAAGCTCAGGAATTGGGTAGCAAGAAAGCGGACACAGTAAGTTAGACATCACAAGTCAAAGAAGTTTGATATTAAAAGAAAAGTGAGGAACTGGTACATGGTAGTATGTGGTCTAATACTAGATTTGTTTGTGTTTGGTTTGCTTTTAATATTGGATAACTTGTTTAGAATTAGAAGAAAATTCAGAGAAAGGTAAAAATTGAGACATTAATATGGGGGAACGTCTGACAACAATAATGCGAATGAGATGAACTACAGAGTATCACCTATTTAAAAGCATTCAATCCTCTCCAGAGATGACACTTAGAAAAATAAGTAAATAAATAACTAAAAGCATTCAAACTCAAAACAAAAATTTTAAGTTTATTTATACAAAGTTTTAAATATATTTAGAATCTTAAGCAAATCATATGAAACATTTCACTTTTGGGAAGTAGTATGTAGAGTAGTTAAAGCACAGGCTTCTAGAGTCAGACTGGTTAAATTAAAGCCTATCTCTATCATTAATGCTTTAACCTTTAGAAAACTCTCCAGGCCTCAATTACCTCTTCTGTAAAACAGGAATAACAGTGCCTAACTCGAGGAATTACAAGGATTAAATAAGATAATATATGCAGAGTACTTAGATCATTGCCTGGAACCTAAGAAACACTAAAAAAAGGATCTGCTGATTCAGAGCATCAAGGAAAAAAGAAAAATTGTTTTTTTAAAGAAAAAGAAAAGGATCACATGGGCTGGGCACGGCGGCTCACGCCTGTAATCCCAGCACTTTGGGAAGCTAAGGCGGTAGATCACTTGAGGTCAGCAGTTCAAGACCAGCCTGGCCAATATGGTGAAACCCAGTCTCTACTAAAAAAACAAAAATTAGCCAGGCAGTAGTGGCGCATGCCTGTAATCCCAGCTGCTCGGGAGGTTGGGGCAGGAGAATCGCTTGAGCCTGGGAGGCGGAGGTTGCAGTGAACCAAGATTGTGCCACTACACTCTAGTCTGGCCGACAGAGTTGGAAACCCTGTCATCCCCACCCTTCCACCCACCCCAAAAAAAGAACCATGTGTATTAACCCAAAATTGGATAGTGATTTTGATTTCTATTTATGCATTCTCAAAGAGTTTACAAATCTTTCCCTTTCCAAAATGGTTATTATTACAAAGTATAATTTATAACCATGTAATCTAAACATCACCTTTACTTCCAAGTTCACATAGTTTTTTTGTTTACTTTATTGCAAACAATATATTACAACAAAAAAATATTTCTTAAGAAAATTTAAGGTAAAATAGTCTGTTGACTATCTGAAATCAAATCAGATCCCTTCCTAGTCCTTATTAATATGTTCACAAGCATATCCAAAGATAGCTCTTGAAAGTAGGATGGATAAATTGTTCTTAGACATAAGAAGAAATTTTAAATAGCAGTGGATACCGAAATCCCTTTTGAAAATTATTAGCCACAAACACCTTAAAATTTCACTGTCATTCATTCATTCCACACACTTTCATTGTTTAGTTCACAGAAGGCAAGAATGCTTCCAACTGTAAAAGAAACTGACATTTACATTAAAGGGCAGGTAAAATTTGAACAATTAGCCTAGGGCATACAGTAAGTACAGATGTGCACTATGCTTAAATATCCATCAGAAGATATGAACCAATTTCTAAATAAACCTCTCTGCCCTCTTGTTCACAAAGTCAGTCAACAAAATTCACTGAACATAGACCACTCCAATAAATTTCATAAAAAGAAAGAACCTTAATCATCTTTCATTCTTCCCCTTTTACCTTGCAAGAGGCTGTGGAGGTTCTGAGAGAGACATGTCACTACTGGAAGATGCACTTGGGGGACGTTCCTGTACTTTGTTTTCTTTGTCAGATTCTCCAGATGGCTGATACCCTGGTCTGGCCTAGGAGAAAAGGACATCAAATTTATATGAGTTCTATCACAAAGATATATTCAGGTAGTACCAAAGATAAACATTAAGTCACCTCAGCTTTGCAAAGATCATAAATGTAGGGTTTTTTTCCTCAAATGAAACCAATTCAAATTTATTTTGTCTTAAAAAACAAACACTACTAATAGCAAAATACCATCTAAAATTCAACAAGGAGCCAGGCACTTTGGAAGGCCGAGGTGGGAGGATCACTTGAGTCCAGGTGTTCAAGGCCAGTGTGGGCAACACAGTGAAACTCTATCTCTACAAAAAATAAACAATTTCCCAGGTATGGTGGTGCACACCTCCTGCCTCCCCTTCCACCTCTACCTCTTTCACCTCTGCCACCCGAGACAGCAAGACCAACTCCTCCTCTTTAACATGAAGATGACAAGGATGAAGACCCAGATGATCCACTTTCACTTAAAGAATAGTCAACATAGTTTCTCTTCCTTATGATTTTTTAATAACATTTTATTTAGCTTATTTCACTGGAATACAGTGTATAATATAGATAACATATAAAATATGTGTTAATCAATATTATGTTATCAGTAAAGCTTCTGGTCAACAGTTGGCTATTAGTAGTTTAGTTTTTGGAAAATCAAAAGTTGTATGTGGATTTTTAACTGCACACGGATTGGTACCCCAACCCCCACATTGTTCAATGGTCAACTGTATTTGCTCAGTACTACAATAAAAACCATGCAGGGATGTAACTAATAGTAATGATGAGAAGAAAAGAAATCAGTAACAATCACTGTAGCAAATTCTTAATTCAGCTTTTATTTTCCATTATATTTATCACATTCATTACTCTTCCTATTTAATACATTTCACGAAGGCCACGATTATTATAAATATTATCTGAGTATACTAGGAATGATGAGTAATTTTTAAATAGTATAGCAAATAAGTGTTTCCTAATCATGAATGACTCTCCTTTGAATATGTCACTACTATTACCTGTGTTTCCTGTGTAACAAGTTGATGAGATGGCTCTTCAAGCAAGGTCTTTTCTAGTAGCAATTTGGAGTAAGTTTCCTGTAGTCGCCTAGTTGTTGATGGCTCAGAAGGAGGTACATTTTTTATTTTAGTAAAAGCTTCTTTCTGTTTCCGGTAGAGCTCTTGTAATCGTTTGTTTTTCTGTTCCGTGGCCTCTTTTTGAGCCTTCTTCTCTTCATTGTGCTTTCTCTTCCTTTCCTCCTGCTGCCTAACAATGTACTGTCGTACCTCATCTGTGTCATAGTGGCGCCTTTTGGAAATAACAGGGGGCTCTTCGTTAGCTGTTATTTTGTCAGGTTTTCTTTTTACTGGGCTATGACTCCTAGGAGCGTGTACTGGTGCTGATGACTTCTGACTCTGTACCTCTCCAGTATCTTGCTTTGCAGTGTGAGCTGTAGAATCCAGCTGTAGGTCATCAAGAATGCCACGAATTTCCACAGGTAAAAAGTCCTTATTTAAGGCAGTATTTTCCTCCTGTTTATTATCTGGAAGAGATGAAGCTAGTTTCTTTATATTATTTTCAGATCGAGATTTACTTCTCGAACGTTCTGAGTTTCGTTGAAGATGTCTATGTAAAATGTCCAACCTGGGATCAGATTCTGCTCTTCCAATGTGACCCCCTGCAAAGTATGAACTGTTAGTGATATGTTGAAATTCTATATTTATTCCTAAGATTTAACTGCATTAACAAGAAAATCAGAGCATTTTACTTTATCTTAAACTCAAAACCAAACATTCTATAGTCTTCTGAAGAATATTATAAAAGGAAAGAAAAACCTCCCTTTTTAGCAGTAAAAGAAGGATCTCAACCTTCTGAAAAACTATATTTCCTTGGGTTTTTTTTTTAGTACAGTTCTAAATATTTTTGGAAAAAAAGGATAGCTCTTATGATTGATATGAATATTTAGCATTTTGATTTATCTCTCATACACATATTTAATGGTACTATTTCTCTCTTTCCACAACCCCTCAAAAGGCTGTTAAAAAAAGTCAACAATCTTTTAAGTGGAAGGCATCCCAATGAGAAGCAAGGAAATGGAAATACCTTAATAAAATATTTAAAAAGATATTTTTTGAAGCTCTGCAAAAACCAGACTGCATATGCCAAATAATAATGGCACTCAAAGTGTTAGTTTTTCTGAAAATTCTACAACACTGACCCATTTCATAATTACATGAAATGGCACTATGTTCAGATAAGTTTATCAAAGGATTTCTGAAACTTTAATTTACACTTCCTGTTGATACGAGGAAAAGATTAAAATTGGTCTCTCATCTGATCACATTTACATTTTTAAACATTCATAAAACAAATGCTGAAATATTTCTAAAATTTTGTGTATTTGACCCTATTTCCAGAGGAAAAAGGCAAAATTTAGCAGGAAACATATGAAGAACATAATGATTCCTTTTACTAGAATGCTTCTTCTACAGGGCCAGATATTTTGATCTATTTTGCTTATTCTGAAACCCTAGAGATTAGAGTAGTGCCTACTATATAGTAGGCACTCAGTAAATATTTGTTGAATAAGCTTCTACAGCTCTTCAGTGAAGGATGAAAAAACATAAATATACAGAAAAAAATCATTTTATCATCTAAATATTTGGTAACGTGGGTTGAGACCGAGAATACACATGAGTGTATTTACAACAAGCTAGAGAAAAGTGAAGAGGCCGAAATACAAAGTATTGTATGTGTATATCGACTTTTATACGCCAAATTATCATTGCAACTGCATATTACTGAATCCATTCCAGAAGTTCAAATTAAACTGAAACAAATTTGGCTGGGAAAAATAAAACTGGCATATGGGCCGGGCACGGTGGCTCAAGCCTGTAATCCCAGCACTTTGGGAGGCCGAGGCGGGTGGATCACGAGGTCAAGAGATCGAGACCATCCTGGTCAACATGGTGAAACCCCGT
>NW_016107348.1:1023773-1035232 GCF_001604975.1 Cebus imitator | reverse complement strand
AAAAAAAAAAAAAAACAAAAAAAAAACTGGCATATGAGTATTTATATTTCATTTCCCAAATTTAGTGTTCATGAAAAAGTAACCAGTTATTTGAAATAGCACTTACTCAAGAAACTTTGATAGGAGAAAAACAGTGGGCTTGAGGGTCAAACTAAACAGTTCCACCACCAAATCTAGCCCCCACTGACTATATACCCTTGAGAAAAATCACTTCTCTTTTGGAGCCTGTTTCCTAATCTGTCAAATAAAAAAATCCAACCTTGTGAATGTTTGTCCATGTTTGTTTGAATATGTTGGGATGAACCAGATTGGACTTGATTCTCTCCAATATCCCTAAAAGTCTAATATGATTTCACTAAACTAATACTTTCATATTCACAATGACAGCTAAATGTGATTAATACAGCATAAACCAAATTCTTCATAAACATGAACATAACACCTACATGCAGATATTATCCACAAATAAGCCCAATAGAACATTTTTTCTTTTTTGAGCTACATTCAAAATTATAAAGCAAAATCCTAACACATTCTTAAAGAGTACTTTTTCATTCTCTAAGTATTTAATATCAACTAATTGTTTTCTCAATAATTTTAATTACAGCTACTTACCAGATTTAGCAGTTCTTTCTCTTCCACCTCTGTCACTTGATGCTGTTCTTCGCTCTTTTTGTTCCATTCTGGGTGCAGGTCCCAGAATCTTCTTTACTAATTTTTGTCCATCTCGCCAAGAAGATGTACTTATAAGATGACTACCACCTAAAAAAAAAATACATTGCACTGAATTTAAAATTTAAATTTTAATTCTAAGAAGTATATTGACTCAACCATACAGGTTTTATTATTAATCTAATGCTCATCTGCCAAGGTCAAAAGATTTACAGTACAATGATATTTTTAAACTTTAAGCACCCCAAGTCAGTTAACCATTTGTTTATATCTTGATTTACCCAAACATCTGAAATAAGTGTAAAATGCTTTGAAAGTTAAGTGCCAAATAATGATTCTTAAACCTCAACAACTAAGGCAGAAGACCAGCCTGGCCAATGTAGCCAAACCCCATCTGTACTAAATCTACAAAAAATTAGCCAGGAGTGAGTGGTGGTGGGCACCTGTAATCCCAGGTACTAGGAAGGCTGAGACAGGAGAATCGCTTGAACCCAGGAAGCAGAGGTTGCAATGAGCCAAGATCACATCCCACCACATTCCAGCCTGGGCAACAGAGCAAAACTCCATCTCAAAAAAAAAAAAAAAAAAAAAAGAACTAAGGCAGCAAATTTGACACAACAAAAATATGTCTTATCATACAAGTGTTTGGTTTGCTGGAAAAAAAAAGTCGAAGAACATGTAAAAAATTTTGAGGAAATATATTACAGGGTTAACAGTGATTACTTTTGAAGGGGGATGATACTACAGGAACCTTCACATTATATTTTATAGGTATGTACCAAAAGTACATACTACTTTTCTATGTACAAAACAATAACATTTAAAAAGTACAATCATTTTAAATGGCCCTCATCATAAAAATTCATAAAAAAATAAGTGTGTTTCAATAAATACAGCTGTTTACCAGGAGAAAAAAAAAGATTTTTATCGACTAGCTTTGGACTCTAAGAAACTAAAAATTAAGCAATCACCTCAAAATAGACAGTGACTTAAAAAAAAACAATGAAATAAAAGACTTTTCAAAATAGAAACTAAAAAATAAACATGGAATAAGTGTTTAAATGCAAAGTAATATAAGAAATAGAGGCCGGGCATGGTAGCTCATGCCTGTAATCCCAGCACCTTGAGAAGCTGAGGCAGGAGGACTGCTTGGGGCCAGGAGTTCGAATCCAGCTTGGGAAACATAACAAGACCCTGTCTCTACAAATAATTAAGATTAAAAAAAATTAGCTGGGTACAGTGATGCGCGTTTGTAGTTCCAGCTACTCAGGAGGCTGAAGTGGGAGGATCACTTGAACCTAGGAGTTCAAGGATGCAGTCAGCTATGATCATGCCACTGCATTCCAGCCTGGGCAACTGAGTGAAATGGAAAAGAAAGAAAAGAAAGGAAAGAAGGGAAGGAAGGGAAGGAAGGGAAGGAAGGGAAAGAAGGGGAAGAGGGAAAGAAGGGAAAGAAGGAAAGAAGGAAAGGAAGGAAAGGAAGGAAGGGAAAGGGAAGGAAGGAAACGGAGGGAGGGAGGGAGGGAGGGAAGGAAGGAAGGAAGGAAGGAAGGAGGGAAGGAAGGAAACAAAACGAGAAAAGAAAATAAAGGAACAGAACACAAAAAAAGAAAGAAAATGAAGGAATAAATAGAATGACAATGAAAATAATGTAGTAGCACTTCAAGTCTAATTAAATTATTTTAATCATTTTTACATTAATAGCCAATGCTGGTAAAATTATAATAAAATCATTCTGCTTATATATTACTTGTTGAAATATAATTGGGCATAGTTTCTTTAAAAAAAAAAAACAAAAACAAAAACAGCAAACATGGGATTACGTGTCCAGGGACCCCAACAGTATTCATTCCCCTTGATCAATAATCCAATAAACAGAAATTTATACAATATAAATAATCTAAAAGAAAGAAAAAAATAAATGAAAATGTTGACTGTATCATTTTTATAGTATCAGAAGTAAATAAATACTGAAGAATGTGAACAGTTACTGTTTCTACATAGAATATTGTATGACCATTACAAATGACAATTTTCATAAGAAACAATAGAAATGTTCTTGTGAAAAGATGCTAACAAAAAAATGAAATTTTACATATACAAAAAATGTGTATATACAGTGAATACCATCACATACTATAACGATTTTAAAGTGAATATAAGGAAACATACAGAATAATACTAGTTCTTTATTGAAGTCTGGATTGTGAGTTTATCTGTTTTCTTCTATTTTTCCAACTGTCTGTGATGCTATTTTATTGTCGTTATAATAAAAGACATTCCATTTAGAGTTTCCTTAAAAAGGGCTTTAATTTACAAGTTTAAACGGAAGTATCATTTTAGTAAAAACATCAGTTATAAAAAGGTGTGTTATAATGTGTGCTGTTTACTTTATAAATGTTTTTGCACCTTGTTATTAACCTTATACAGTCTATCTAAAATATTTAAAGAGTTTTAAGTACATTGCTCAATCTATTTATAAGAAACTTTATGCTCTTACGTAAAATGAGAGAACAGACTTCTCTTTAATTTCAGCCTGATTTTCTGAATCAAAAACAAGCAACCATGAATACACTGGGTAGTTATTTATAAATGTTGGCATCTGAATATGCTGAGTAGTTATTTCTAAATGCTAACTTTCTGGAACAGTTACACAGAGTCATTGGTTAAAAAAAAAAACAGGATTTTCACTACATAAACTATTAATACAGCTTTAGCACATTTAATGACTCTCTAGCTCATTGTCACAGTGCATACATGAGAACTGGCCTACCACAAAACTGGATGAATACAATCCAATATTAGCATTCATAAGTATTAGTGGTTCCTGTGCTTCATTTCAAACTATGCCTCCGGCAACAGTATTACATAATGTTAATAATGACACATGAAACATAATACTTTTTAAAAATGTAATTATTGGCTGGGCATGATGGCTCACACCAGTAATTCCAACACTTTGGGAGGCTAAGGTAGATGGATTGCTTGAGGCCAGGAGTTCAAGACCAGCCTGGCCAACATGGCAAAACACTGTCTCTACTAAAAACACAAAAATTAACTGGGCATGGTGGCACATGCCTGTAATCCCAGCTACTCGGGAGGCTGAAACACAAGAATCACTTGAACCTAAAAGGCAAAGGTTGTAGTGAGCCAAGACTGTGCCACTGTACACCAGCTTGGGTGACAGAGCAAGACTCTGTCTCAAAAATAAGTAAATAAATAAAATATAATTGTTAATGCTCAGATAACTTGTTTATTGTAACATTTTATTTTTTTATCTGTATATAGCCAGTGTCACTCTGACACCTAAAGTTAACAATGAGTGTCACAAAATGTGTTACCTGCCATTCTATTGATTCTGTTTGACTGGAAAAACAATCAAAAACCAGTACCCTGTCAGTTCTGCCCTGACATTCTCATAATACCTCGTGACCTCTTACTGCAGCACTCATCATACTTTATTATAACAACGTATCTACTACTTCCTGACAAGACTATAAGCTCCATGAAGGCAGGGGCTAGACGCATCTTGCTTATCAATATATTGTCTAAGTTTAGTACAGAACAGTGCCTCACATAACAAATGCTCAAAAATATTAATACTTGTATAATGAATTAATTAATTTAGAATGTCTCCAGACCAAAAGTGACAGGTCCCAACTTTCTCCATTCTCTTGGCCCAAATTACTGAGATGAATATGACATTCCAAATAGCCATTTTCAATATAGGCAGAAATAATAATTACTATTATTAATGGAGTCATACTAACAGTAGAGTGCTTATCATATACCAGGCATTATAATGAGTGCTTTTGGGTATTCACTCCTAGTTCTCACAACAACCCTGTGGGATAAATAATACTGCTTTCCCACTTTACATATGGGAAAACCAAGGAACACTAAAATTAGCTCATTTACCAAAGGAACAAAGCTAGTTACAAATCTGGGCACTTTGGATGAGGGCCAAAATGTCATGGAACTAGAGAATTCTTATTTCCATTCCTGAGCTATTCAGAGTTCCACCTGACCAATACTGGTATGAAACATCATAGTTCTGACGTGCAAAATTTATTTTTTGAGAATAAGTCAAAGGAACTGGTGACAGTCAGAAACAATCCCCTTGTATAGAAAAGTTCACCACATAAAAATTACCTTTAATCTGGTTAACTTATATTAAAAATAATCATAGAAAAAAATTGAGGGGATCACAGATGTGTTCAGTATCTTGATGAACATATGGTGAACAAATGGTTTCATGGATGTATAAAACTATGAAAATGTATCAAACTATATATTCTAAATATGTCCAGTTTATGTCAATTACACCTTAACCACACACACACACACACACACACACACACACACACACACTGATACATAAATGTATTAAATTTTTATATGTGCCAAACAATGAGAATATTTGCTAACAGTAATATGTAACTTTATATGAGGATGGATTAAAGACTTAAATGTAATTCCTAAAACCATAAAAGCCCTAGAAGAAAACCTAAGCAACACCATTCAGGACATAGGTATGAACAAAGACTTCATGATTAAAACACCAAAAGCAATGGCAACAAAAACCACAGTTGACAAATGAGATCTACCTCAACTAGGGAACTTCTGCACAGCAAAATAAACTATCATCAGAGTGAACAGGCAACCTATAGAATGAGAGAAAATTTTTGAAATCTATCCATCTGACAAGGGCTAACAACATCCAGAATCTACAAGGAACTAAAAACAAATTTACAAGAAAAAAAACAACCCCATCAAAAAGTGGGCAAAGAATATGAACAGACACTTCTCAAAAGAAGATATTTATGCAGCCAACAAACATATGAAAAAAAGCTCATCATCACTGGTCATTAGAGAAAGGCATGCCAGTTAGAATGGCGATCATTAAAAAGTCAGGAAACAACAGATGCTGGAGAGGATGTGGAGAAAAAGAAATGCTTCTCTACACTGTTGGTGGGAGTGTAAATTAGTTCAACCATTGTGGAAGACAGTGTGGCAATTCCTCAAGGATCTAGAACCAGAAATGACATTTGATCCAGCAATCCCATACTGGGTAGGTAACCAAAGGATTAGAAATCATTCTACTATAAAGACACAGGCACATGTATATTTATTGCAGCACTCTTCACAATAGCCAGACTTGGAACCAACCCAAATGCCCATTAATGACAGGCTGGATAAAGAAAATGTAGCACATATATACCATGAAATACTATGCAGTCATATAAAATGATGAGTTTATGCCCTTTGCAGGGACATGGATGAAGCTGGAAACCATCATTCTCAGCAAACTAAGGCAGGAACAGAAAACCAAACATCGCATGTTCTCACTCATAAGTAGGAGTTGAACAATGAAAACACATGAACACAGGGAGGGGAACATCACACACCAGGGCCCGTTGGGGGACGGGGGCTAGAGGAGGGATAGCATTAGGAGAAATACCTAATGTAGATGACGGGTTCATGATGTGCAGCAAAGCACCATGGCATGTGTACACCTATGCAACAAGCCTGCACGTTCTGCACATGTATTCCAAAACTTAAAGTATAATTACAAAAAAAAATTTTTTTTTAAAAAGGGATGGACATGTTATTGAGAAAACTAACCTGTTTTGCATTCTGTACTTGATAACTGTGCTACTTTTTGGACTTTTCGTACTGGCTTGACTACTTTCTTCTCTTTACTTTTTTCGGCAGGTTTCTCCTTTACAGAAACATCATCTGAAATACAGAAACATTTACAGCAAATATAACAATGATTCTCACTCACTTATCCTCCCCCCACCATAGGAAAAATCAGTATAAAGTATATGCTGCAGGTAGGGAAAAAGAAACCTACATTGAGGCTATTTCTACAGCCTGTATAATACCAACATCAACTCCTTATATGGAAAAAAGGATGTGGAAAAATCTAAAGATTACCACTACTCCACTGCTGGGTTCCAATTCTTTGTTATTTATTTATTCTTCTAGGAAACTCTTGAGAAATTTACCTAGTTTCACAAAAGATTTCCAAGTCAGGATCACTGCATTTTATAGAATCTCAGAGGTGAACACTCTCACAGATTCCTATCTCATTTAGAAATTTCTATATAAAAACTTTACAAGATACTCAATATAATATTATTAAATTAGGGTCTCTTTATGATAATGCTAGTGAAACATATAAAGTATTTTATATGTACATTATTACTCACTACTTTTTAAAAAATCCAACTTGCAGAAATACACTGATTACACACGTTAAGTTTCAAAAATTAGCCTCAATTACGGATCAGAATAAATGTGGTTTAAAATATAGGTGGAGTTCTGCATTCTGGACAGAGTGGAAGTAAGTATAAGTAAAGACCTTAAAGCAGGAGCATACCTAGTACCTAAAAAAAAAGCAAGCAGGTCAGTGTGAGGGAGAATAATAGGAACTAAGGTCAGAGACATAACTAAGGGCTAGATCCTGTAGGGCTATGTAGGCCATTGTAAGAATTTCAGATTTTACTCAAGAGTGAGATGGAAGGTTGTTAAGAGATTATGAACAAAGGAGCAACACGATCCAAATTAAATTTTAGCAAGCTGTGATGACAATAGACTCATTAGAAGAAGAGCAGATAGAGGGAGACCAGAGACGAGACTAACAGAGTAATCCAGATAAGAAACTGATGGTGGCTTTGATCTAGGCGGAGGTGAGAGAGGTGGTGAAAGTGACTATATTCTAAGTATATTTCGGACAATATTACATACAAAATATGAGATGAGGGTGTGATATTCAAGAATGACAAGATTTGGAACAATTATAGGGATAGAATTAACTAACATGGAGACACTACCAGAGCAACAGGTTTAAGGGGTATAACATGACCACATTTATTTAGTTAGTTCCATTTTGGATATATTAAGGTTGAGAGATCTATTATACAACCAAGGGGAGATATGGAAGTAGCAGCTGCATATAAGTGAGTTCAGAGGGAAAGTGTGGGCTAAAGACATTATTGTGGGAATCATTAGCAACAGAGAACATTTAAAGCCATGAGACTAGATAAATCTGCCTTGTATGCATATAGATAAGTGTAAAAAAAAAATAAAGAAATAAAGAAGGAAAAATAGGGTGAGTAGAAGGAGGGGGACTGGAAAGAGAGAAAATGAAAGAAAGGGAAGAAAAGGAAGGGGTAAGGAATGAAAAAAAAATTTTTTTTTTAAGAGAGAGAGGAGAAAGAAAGCAAGCCAACCTGCCTGCCTGCCCAAGCACTGAGGACTGAGGCCGGGGCATCCATATGATTAGGAAAAAAAACAACTGAAAAAGAATAGACTTATGAGAAAAACCAGATACTTATAGTATTCTAGATGTCAAGCGAACAGTTTCAAAGAAGTGATCGATCATGCTGCTGAGAGATCAAGATAACGAATTAGTATTAAATATTGCATTTAGCAATGTGGAAGTCATTGATGATCTTTTTTTTTTTCTCTTTTTTGAGACAGAGTCTCACTCTGTCGCCAGGCTGGAGTGCAGTGGTACAATCTTGGTTCACTGCAACCTCGGACTCCCTGGTTCAAGCAATTCTGCCTCAGCCGCCTAAGTAGCTACCTCAGTCTCCCAAGTATTACAAGTACATGCCACTCCACCCAGCTAATTTTTGTATTTTTAGTAGAGACAGGATTTCATCGTGTTGGCCAGGATGGTCTCAATCTCCTGACCTTGTGATCTACCTGCCTCAGCCTCCCAAAGTGCTGGGATTACAGGTGTAAGCCATGGCGCCCAGCCAATGATCTTGACAAATAGGGACAAACACCTATAGAAAGAATTTAAGAGAAAGAGAGAAGACAAATTGGAGGCAATGAGCATAAAGCAACGTTTTGTGGTTTTGCTGAAAACAAGAAAGAAACAGGGCAGCAGCTGGGGAAAAGCAAGGCCAAATGAGGGGTTCTTTTACAATGGCTGCTATAACAGCATGCTATCACATGGTATGTTGATGAGCATGATCTGGTAGAGGGAAAACTTGATGATGCAAAAAAAAAAAAAAAAGGAAATAAGGCTGAAGTAACATCTTTAAATACACAAGATCAAATGGAATCTAAAAGGCAAGTAGATGGGTTAGTCTTGGCTAGGAACATCACAGTTCATCTACCATAACAAAAGAGAACGCAGAATGTAAAAGTCTTTTGACATATTCTACTAGTCTATAATGATACTATCTTATCAGGTATATTGTTATTATTCCTATTTCACAGATGAGAAAACCAAGAAAAGGAAGTTATGTAACATAGCTAATAAGCGGCAGAGCCAGAACTGGAACCCTTGAAAGCTGACTCCAAAATCTCTGCCCTTAACAATTGCATTATTCTTCCTTTCCACATGAGAAAAAATTTCTGAACAGAGTGTTGTATAATAATAGCAAGAAAACTGGACTGGACACTTAATGCCACAGAAATGTATTACCAGAAGCTTTATGAGGGCTTACTATAAAAACCTCAATTTTAGAATCAGAGTTAGTTTTGAATCTTGGCTTCAATTCTCAACTACTCTATCCAACCCTAAGAAAATTACTCTTTGAACCTCTATTTCTTCAGCTGTAAGAACTACAAAACACCGGTTGGGTGCGGTGGCTCACGCCTGTAATCCCAGCACTTTGGGAGGCTGAGGCAGGCAGGTAACGAGGTCAGGATATCTCGACCACCTAGGCCAACATGGTGAAACTCTGTCTCCACTAAAAAATACAAAAAAAGGGCTGGGTGTGGTGGTGCATGCCTGTAGTCCCAGGTATTTGGGAGGCTGAGGCAGGGCAACTGCTTGACCTTGGGAGGCAGAGATTGCAGTGAGACCAGATCATGCCACTATACTCCAGTCTGGCAACAGAGTGAGACTCCATCTCAAAAAAAAAAAAAAAAAAAAGCAAAAGACCACTCAGCATCTTGCCCAAGCTCATACTATTCGGTAGGTGGTACTATTATTAGTATAACCTTCCTATTACCCTCTTTCAGTCTTCCATGGGTTCCTCTTATTTCTAATTCCTAACTTAATCCCTTCCTATCATACTTTTTTTTTTTTGTATCTTGCTCTCATATAAATATCTTATCTGCTGCCTCCCAAATTGCTTATTACTTCAAAGATCTCAGACACCTAAGCAGAGGTAAACTTCAACTAAATTTTGCTACGTTTCCTTCAAATCAAGCAGTCCCAACTCTGAAAGTCCCTCAGTTTAAAAATAGCCTAGTTTCTGTCTCATTAATCATGTAGGCTAATTTTAACCCTGGAGCTGAGCCTAGAGGCTAAGAGAGCCTTATGTCTCAAACCACCACAGCTTCAGTATACCAGGCAGTTAGAGAAAGAAAATATTGTTAGTTTGGTGACAATTTTATGTGTAAATATTACAAATTGCACAGCATGTATGACAAAATACTCAAAACATAAGAAAGCTCTATTCTCACCTGCAAAGTGAAGTGCTAAGTCTCGATACAGTTCTCTACTCATGTTTTGAAACTCAGCCTCCTGCCACACTTTCCCGTCAGGTGTTCGAATCTTGGTCTCTGAAGGGTTGAAACCTAATACATATCAGTAATACAGGACATTCTTATCAAAGTTGCTGTATAAGTTTTGTTTGTTATACTTTTTGAAGTGATATATAATTGACGAACATAAAATTAACTCTTTTAAGTGTACAATTCAGTGGTTTACAGTATATTCACAAAACTGCACAGCTATTGTCATTATCTACACCCTCAAAGAAACCCTATACCTATTAGCAGTGACTCGTCATATGATCCTCTCCTCCCCTGGAAACTACTAATCTACTTTCTATCTTTATGGATTTTCCTATTCTGGACCTTTCATATAAACCAAATCATATAACATGTGGTCTTTTATGAGTTATTGTTATCTGACTTTGCATAATGTTTTCAAGGTTCACCCATCATGTAACATGTATCAGGGATTTATTCCTTTTTATTGCCAAGTGATATTCCATTGTATGAATATACCAATACTTTATCCATTCATCAGCCAATAGACATTTGGGTTTTTTCTACTTTTTGGCTATTATCAAAAGTGCTGCTATAAACATTCTTGTGTAAGTTTTTGTGTAGACGTTTTAAATTCCCTTGGGTATCATATCTAGAAGTAGAATTTCTGGGTCATACAGTAACTCTATGTTTAACTTATTGAGGAAATATCAAATTGCATTTTACTTATTTTACCTTATCTATCTTATTTCATTTTATTTTATTTTTTGAGACAGAGTCTCAATGTGTCACCCAGGCTGGAGTACAATGGCTGACACAATCTTGGCTCACTGTAACCTCCGCCACCTGGATTCAAGCGATTTTCCTGCCTCAGCTTCCTGAGTAGCTGGGACTACAGGCATACACCAACCATTCTCAGGTAATTTTTGTATTTTTATTAGAGACGGAGTTTCAACGTGTTGGCCAGGCTAGTCTCAAACTCCTGACCTTAAGTAATCCACCCGCCTTGGTCCCCCAAAACGCTGAATTACAGGCATGAGCTACTGCACCTAGTCTACCAAACTGTTTTCTAAAGCAGCTGTACCATTTCACATTCTCACCAGCAATGCACCAGGGTCCCAATTTTTCCACATCCTTGCCAATACTTATTGTATAACCACCCCAGTGGGCATAAAGTAGTACTTCATTGTGGTTTTGATTCATATTTCTCTAATAACTAATGATGTTGAGCAGCTTTTATAAGTTTTTAAAAGAGGAATGCATATTCTATGATACTTAGTAATGAGTAAAATGAAAGAACAAAAAAAAAAAAAAAAAAAAAA
>NW_016107348.1:1021408-1023723 GCF_001604975.1 Cebus imitator | reverse complement strand
AAAAAAAAAAAAAAGAAAAAAGAATGCATAATTAACTACCACATAGTATGTTAATACATACTGTTTGGGAAAAGTAAGCATCAGTGAAATAAAGCAATATACATTCATTCAAAAAGACTAAAAGTGGAAAAGCTCTAAATTAAATGATAAAAGAATACCTATCATAAACCATGAATTTCAAAGGGACAAACTTTGAAAACCCTTCTGCAGATTAAGGGAGAGACAATACTATTTACTCTTCTTGTCATTGAAGACAGGCATTATAATTGCTACCATTTATGGGTTTTTGCCTATGACTGAACAAATGGGCAAGCTGACGTTTATATGGGCAAATTGTTTCCAAAGTGTGGAAAACAGGTATTTCAAACATATTTTTTCAATTTCTCAAGAAACCTGACACACGTGGGATTTCCTAGGAAATACCATTTGGTTTTCCACTTCAAATTTGTCCCTACTCTAACCAGGCACGGTGGCTTACACCTGCAATACCAGCACTTTGGGAGGCTGAGGTAGGTGGATCATTTGAGTCCAGGAGTTTGAGATCAGCCTGGCCACATGGTGAAACCCTATCTCTACCAAAAATACAAAAATTAGGCATGGTGATATGTGCCTGTAATCCCAGCTACTCTGGAGGCTGAGGCACAGGAATCACTTGAACCCAGGAGGTGGAGGTTTCAGTGAGCTGAGATTGCACCACTGCACTCCAGCCTAGGAGACAAAGTGAGACTCTGTCTCAAAAAATAAATTATCACTATTATTTAAGAAATACACTGAACTTTGTTTTGTCAAAAACAATAAAATAATGAATAAAGATGAGAACCAAAGTAGTATAAAGATTTATATCTTAAGATGAGCTCAACTTATCAAAGAATTAGCAACCAGTAAATAATTGTACAATTAAGTCAATGTAAAGAATAGGCTGGAGTAAAAAACTGGTAGTAGTACTTTACAGGTATAAGAGAAAATGTACTGGTAAATTAATTCCATGTCTAATAGTAAATAATCTATTCAGCTATTAGGTACAATAGCATAAGTTTAATTTCACACAACATCTGTGGCAAGGAACACATCACTAGGTCCGTATCTACATAAGGAAAAAAGTTATAAACATTGTGTTCAGTTTATTGCAAAACATAGCTTGTCATTAAAAAGATGTGGCAATTCTGCCTGGCTGCCTGAGGACTGACCGCCATCATGAACGATACAGTAACTATTTGTGCTAGAAGTTCATGACCAATCATCTACTTCAGGGAGCACAAACAGTCATAGATGTGCTTTATCCTGGAGAGGGAACAGTATCAAAGACGGAAATTTGGGAAAAACTAGCCCAAATGTACAAAACCACACCAATGCCATCTTTGTATTTGGATTCAGAACCCATTTTGCTGGTGACAAGACAAATGGCTTCAGCATGATTTAAGATCCTTGGATCATGCAATGAAAAATGAGACCAAACACAGACTTTTAAGAAATGGCCTGCATGACAGAAAAAAAGACCTTAAGGAAACAGCAAAAGGAACACAAGAACAGAATGAAGAAAGTCAGGCGGACTGCAAAGGCTAAAAACAGGAGTAAAGATTCTGCAATGACTTTATCTGTGATGACTGCAGATTTTTCATGATTAATAGACTGCAAAAACTTTAAAAAAAAAAGTGTGACAGTTCCATGCAAATCTATTTCTGTCCTTCTCAATTTTCACCATCACCTAATACCACTGCTCAACATTTAACCCTCTAACTTTTAGCCCTCTTTTAACTCTTTAACACTTAACCCTCTAACTTTCCTAAAGGAAACTCTCCTCTTTAGGAAACATTTATCTCTATGAGAGTCTTTCTTTGTATTTGCATCTTATATGTTAACTTTAAGATTTCACTAGCTACATCAGTTTCTCTTTCTGTCCGCAAGTCCTTATTTCCATTTCTTTGTCCACTCTTTTTCTTAATGGTTAAATTTACTTAATAGAATAAAAAATTTACTGTGCACTTATTTACATCCATGACACTGTACTAGGCTCTGAGATAAAATAAGGGTGACCATGATAGGCTCTTTATCATCATGGGCATTTACACCAGGAAGAAAAAGATAGGCAAACAACTAAATATAGGACAAGGAAGAATCACATGAATACCATTTGTGTTCACCATTTCAAATTTTTAAAGCAGAATCACAGAACACTTGTGTTTCTTTAAAAAATAAAATCGCCGGGCGCGGTGGCTCACGCCTGTAATCCCAGCACTTTGGGAGGCCGAGGCGGGTGGATCATGAGGTCAAGAGATCGAGACCATCCTGGTCAACATGGTGAAACCCCGCCTCTA
>NW_016107348.1:1019382-1021247 GCF_001604975.1 Cebus imitator | reverse complement strand
AAAAAAAAAAAAAAATAAAAAAATAAAAAAAAAAAATAAAATTAAAAAATCAAGGTGCAAAATGAGTTTACTATGCTAATAACTATATAAAAAGAAGAATATACATACGCATACACACAATACACACATATTTCTATTTGCTTGTGTTTGCAGAAATTATCTCTGAAAGGATACACAAATTGTTAACACAAGTAACCTCCAGAAAGCACAAGAGTGGCAGAACTTTTCAAGGTACACTCTTTTCATCTTTTGGACTGTGAACAAAATGAATTTATTATGTCTTTAAACAAATGAAGTTAAAATGTCACTTTAGAATATAGTATTCTAATTTGCTTTTAATTTACACTACCAAAAAGTTGGCAGAAAAGTTTTTTCTTTTTTCCTTTTTTTTTTTGGGAAGGGCCAGAGTCTCCCTCTGTCACCCAGGCTAGAGTGCAGTGGCGCCATCTCATCTCACTGAAACCTCCACCTCCCGGGTTCAAGTGATTCTCGTGCCTCAGCCTCCAGAGTAGCTGAGATTATGGGCACATGCCACCATGCCCAGCTAACTTTTTTGTACAGATGGGGTTTCATCATGTTGGCCAGGCTGGTCTTGAACTCCTGACCTCATGATCCGCCTGCCTTGGCCTACCAAAGTGCTGGGATTACATTCATGAGCCACCGCGCCTGGTGGAGAAACAGTTTTTTATTGTTGGAAAGAAAAATATCCATTGCTTAGGACATTGCAAGCCATATTCTATAATGAGTTCTCAAATGTTTGCTACCTTTTTTAAAATAACCCCTCCAAAAGTTGTATTTATAAAATATTTTAATATAAAAACTAGCACATTAAAAAAATCGTAAAAGGACTATGGGAAATCCAGTCATCAACTCAAAGAAAGTTATAGTTAAGATACTCACTCTCATTCTATAGAATTACTTTTAACTTTCAGGTTTTTGTAAATTATTACAAAATATGAATTCAAATTGACCATTTTAACTTTTTCTTAGTGGAATAATCATTGGTATTTCACAACTTTGGCTTGTATTAAAAACAAAACTTAAATGTGTAATCTGTACTTAATGGTTCTGACATTAAGTATAGCAAAGGGTTCGGTAATCACTACTATATTTTATAATTAATAAAAAATTATTAATCATAATATTGGACAACAGCAATTCTTCAGTATTTTAAAGTGATTTGGTCACAATTTTCTCACAAATTAGTCAGAATGAAATATAAATCATCCATTTTTATCTAATTCACAATGAGGATCACCAGCAAAACACAGTAAACAATACAAAATACTGTATGCAATGGATGTGTTCTAGAAAAACATGACTAAAGTTGCCTTAGGACCACAAAAAACTACAAAACTTGTCAGAGAAAAGTTCGAGTCGATAGAGAAATACAAAACAAAAATGATTACAGTAAAAAAAAAAAAAAAGTGCCTTAGATTGTTAGTTACTTTAACAGAAGAAACAGGCCGGGCGTGGAGATTCACGCCTATAATCCCAGCACTTTGGGAGGCCAAGGTGGATGGATCACCTGAGGTCAGGAGTTCAAGATCAGGCTGGCCAACATGGTAAAATCCTGTCTCTACTAAAAATACAACGATTAGCTGGGCACGGAGGTGGGTGCCTGTAATCCCAGCTACTCAGGAGGCTGAGGCAAGATAATTGCTTCAATCCAGGAGGCGAGGTTGTAGTGAGCCAAGATCATGCCATTGCACTCCAACCTGGGTGACAGAGCAAGACTACATCTTTAAAAAAAAAAATTAATACAAGAAACAAATCATTGGAATATTTATTTTTTTGAGACGGAGTTTCACTCATGTTACCCAGGCTGGAGTGCAATGGCGTGATCTCGGCTCACCGCAACCTCC
>NW_016107348.1:1010320-1018537 GCF_001604975.1 Cebus imitator | reverse complement strand
AAAAAAAAAAAAAAAAATATGGGGGCAGTAAATCATTCATGTTAACATTTGAAGGTTAAAGTATCAACAGGATCAATGTCAGTGCCAAGATACTTGTACTCAAATATTCATTGGAAATGGAATTATCTTTCAAATATTACTTTTGAAATAATTCCTAATACCAATCCAAATACAATGGCAGCACATGATAAGGGCAGTATTCTTTCAGTTCCCTGAAAACAGGATGAATTATTATTTGTGTAACTTAGTAAATGTCCATTATTGGTTCTCAAACTACAAGAATCCCCTGAAGGACTCATTAAAAACTCCAATTCTGGACCCAGCCCCAGAAAATCTGACTTAGGACTAGGAATTTTTTGCTCTAGGAATCTGCATTTTTAACATGTATGTTGAAATAATTTCTTACACAGTTGATTTGAGAATAACATCCTGTTCCAAAGATGATCCTCTCTATTCAAATACATGCTAGGAGAAAGAAGAACAAGGAAGCTGGGAAAAGAAGACATAAAAACTGATTACAAACCTTTATATGCTGGAGCAGGTGGTGCTGTTGCCACTTTTCTGACTTTTGCTGTTACTGAGTTATCAACATTAACAACCATTACTGGATGGTCAATATGACCCAGCCTTTGGCCTCGGTCATTTGTTTCTTCTGAGTGTTCCCATTGTTTTCTAATCCGTTCCTTAAGTTTTTCCAGTTTGACATCATGTTGTCGCCGCTTTAAAATATCTAATCTTTGGGAATTAGAAGTACTAGTAGAGGATGGAGAAGAGTCAGTTAGTCGTAACACTTTTGGATCAGTGTCATGGGCCATGTTATTCACAGAAAGCTTCAAATTGTTCTCACTTCCTTTTGTTCTGCTAGGCATTTCTTCCTCAGTTCTTGTAGAAGCTCCCATCTTAATTAAACATTCAGAATTTTGCAGTGCATCAATTGCTGGTCGATCATTTAAAAACCTAACAAATGTATCATTGATGGCAGATGATTGGGAGCTCTCAAAATCACAGCTATGCATATTCCGTTCTTCTCCATTGCCTTTCATCCAGTTCCCACTCTCAGTCTTTTCTTCATTAACATCTACACAATATACATGCTTTGACTCCAGATGGCTAGAACTCAAATTGGAAGGTGCACCATGGATTTCCCTACAATAAAAAATAAGTTTTATGACTATAACTAATAATATATTGGATATTTGAAAATTGCTAAAAGTAGATTTTAAGTGTTCTCACCACAAAAAAATAAGTACGCGAGGTAATACATGTTAAATAACTTGATTTAGCCATTCCGCAATGGATACATATATGAAAACATCATGTTGTACACTACACATATATAGTTTATACTTGTCAATTTTAAAGCTAAATTTTTTAAAAAGCTTTTCATAAAAGTACAAAAACTAGTCAAATTGAAACCAGTCATACAAACTGAATGAGAACTCTCAGCTAGCATTACAGACCAAAAAATTAAAAACCTAGAAATTCCAGTTAAAGATCGCAAAAAAACCATTAGTAATATTAAGACTCAATAGTCAATGTCCCCTCTATCAAGTAAAATGGCAAATAAGCTAAATAACAACCTGCATATTATAACATAAGAAATATGCAAAAGATATGTAGAAAGATTTCCTAAGAACTCCAGAAAAAAAGGATTATAATCTGAATTTGGCTATCCACTTAACAATTGTCAATAAAATCTGTTATTTGCTACTCTATAAAATCTTACCAAGAAAAAAAGTTCTCAAATACTGGCATTTCATATATGTCAATTCTAAAGAATGAACCAAATTAATAAATAGACTTGGGATAGAAATAAAATAAAAGGACAATAAATATTTTCCTCCAAGTAAATATCTTTAGTAATGTTAAATCTCTTAACCACAGAGTACTTTTTGGCAGCTCCAAACTTTATAAAGCATATCTAGAAAATCAGGAGTAAGTAAAGAAGACTGGGCAAAGCCAAAGTACCTCTCACAAGTCAATATTCATTGCTCACAGAAAACACTAGCAAAAATCCTCTTTCAGAGACTATTTTTATTTTACACGCATTCCAAAAAGACTTATTTTAATTTCATTTATTTATTTATGAGAAGGAGTCTCACTCTATCACCCAAGCTGGAGTGCTGTGGTACAATCTCGGCTCACCGCAACCTCTGCCTCCCCGGTTCAAGCGATTCTCCCACCTTAGCCTCCTGAGAAGCTGGGAATACAGGGGTATGCCTGGCTAATTTTTCTGTTTTTAGTAAAGACAGAGTTTCACTATGTTGGTTGGCCAGGCTGGTCCTGAACTACTGACCTCAGGTGTTGGGATTACAGGTGTGAGTCACTGTGCCTGGCCAAGCCTTATTTTAGGAAAGCAGTTTATGAAAAGGAAGGCTAATGAAGACAAATGTTTCAGCAGTGAGAAGAGCACACGAATCATGAAAAAAAATGTCAAGAAAATTATAAAGCCAGCTATAACAACAGGCTGGACCTGAAAGTCTGAAACAGGAGCCACTAGCCACATGTGGCTATTGAGCACACGATATGTGTGTGGCTAATCAAAACTGACAGGTCCTGTAATGTAAGTTACATACTGGGTTCTAAAAATTTAGGAATGTAAAATATCTTTTTTGTGTGTAATACTAAAAATGTTGAAATTACATGTGTGGCTCACATTAATGGTTCTATTGTATAGCAGTGCTCTGATCTAGGGCATTTCAGGTAAAGGCATAAAACCCTCAATACTACAAAGATTCTTAAAGCCATGACAACATAACATAGTAACTGTTTCTACTGGTAGCATATGAACATGTGCATTTTTTCTAAGAAAACCACAGTCTATAGCTTCTGTCAGATTCCCATTAGGGTCCACAACCCAAAAAATTTTAGACCCTGCTCTAAGTGGCTGATTATTGAAAAAGATGGGGATGGCCAAATGTGATGGCTCACACCTGTAATCCCAGTACTTTGAGATGCCAAAGTGGGCAGATTGCTTGAGCCCAGGAGTTTGAGACCAGCCTGGGCAACATGGCAAAAACCTGTCTCTACAAAAAATACAAAAATTAGCTTGGAATGGTGGTGCTTATCTGTAATCCCAGCTACTCGGGAGGCTGAGGTGGGAGGATGGCTTGAGCCCAGGAGATCTAGGCTATAGTGAGCTGTGTGTGATTGAGCCACTGGACTGCAGCCTGGGCAACACAGGGAGGGAGGAAGCAAGAGAACAAGGGAGGGAGAAAGGGAATGAGGGAGGGAGAGAGGGAAGGGGGAAGGGAGGAAGGGAGGCAGGGAGGGAGGCAGGAAGGGAGGAAGGGAGGCAGGAAGGGGAGGAGAGGGAAAGGGGAGAAGAGGGAAATGAAAGGGAGGGGGGAAGCGAAGGGGAAGAGAGAGAAAGAAAGAAAGAGAGAGAGAAGAAGAAAAGAGAAAGAAAGAGAAAGAGAGGAAGGGAAAAAGGGTGGGAGGGAAGAAAGAAAGAGAGGAGAGAGAGAAAGAGAAGAAAGGAGAGAGGGAGAGGGAGGGAGACAGAGAGAAAGAGCTGTGAAATAAATCCTGCCATCAAAGACCAAAGCTAAATAAGATTTTCACTATCTTAACAAGACTGCAACAATTCAGTTAAAATAATTTAATTCCAAAATCAGCATAAGCAGAGAATAAAATAAAACATAAAATGGTAGGTTACATATCACGTCCGAATCTCAAGAGAGGAGAAAATTAACACCTCCCCAACAAAAAGTAAAGTAATTTCACACAGTCTTTCATTCACTCACCATTAAATATGTACTGAATACATATAAGAATGTTTACTATACAGTTCTTTCAACTTTTCTGTAAATTTGAATTTTTTCCTGGTAATATGTTAGAAAAAAATATTTATTTAATATTTAGTACATGCTAGGCACTAAGCTAATGGCTTGAGAATAAAATGTATATCTTTAGATAGACTAATGGGCAGATATGGAACCAAAACACAATGTAACCTAAAAATGCTCTAACAGAGGAAGTTACACAGTACTATGGGAGCAGAGGAGGATGATGAACTAGGCTGGGAAAATGACAGTGGGGTAGAAACAGATCTAGCTATTTTCCCCACAGAAAGTAATAAGAGTTTTAAGTGATGAATGGAATCCACCAGGTGGAGGGCATTCCACTCACAGCTATCCTCTGGGTATTTTTTCCTTTTTTTTTTTTTTTTTTTTCCAGAGCATCCTGGCCAACATGGTGAGACCCCATCTCTACCAAAACACAAATATTAGATCTATCTAGATCTGCATGAGGTATCACTGGTTGTTAAGATAATGCCAAAATGAAGACTTTTTCAAAAGAATCCTTAACTGTCAGGCAAGAAAAATTCTCACTGATTGTGGGAGGAACAAAGGGATAAAAATGAAATCTGATGTCTTTTCCTGGAAGGTTTGGATTAAAGTCTCACTTCTCTATCTCAGGGTCCCAAAATCATGTGTTTTGCCCAAAGTAAAGCTGAGCACAGAGTCTCAATTTTCAAAGAAGTTGGCACCTATTTGTAGGAGAAATTGCCCCCCCGCCAAAAAAAACAAAAAAGAGTGAAGACTTCTGAAACCCAAACATGTGAGACCTAGTGCTATAAAGTACAAAATAAAATGTAAATATTTAACCCAATATCTCATATAGAAAGAACATCAAATAATATTGGATCACTCCAGACATCTCTCCACAGAGATAAGACAGATAAAAAGACAAAAATGGGTATTTTTTTCTTAAAAGATACATAATTTACAGGCCAGCCACAGTGGCTCATGTCTTGTAATCCAAGCACTGTGGGAGGCTGAGGCAGGTGGATCACTTAAGCCAGTGAGTTCAAGACCAGCCTGTGTAATATGGTGAAAACCCATCTTTATAAAAAATACACACATACACACACACACACACACACACAATTTAGTCGGGCATGGTCTCAGCTACTCAGGAAGCTGAGGTGGGAGGGTTGCCTGAGTCCAGAAGGTGGAGGTTGCAGTGAGCCATGACTGTGCCACTGCACTCCAGCCTGGGCAACAAAGCAAGACCTTGCTTCAAAAACAAAAAACCATAATTTCCATACTTTTAAATATAAAGTAGTATTATTTGCAGGAGGAACACTGAACATAAATATGAAGTCAGCAACTCAGTCTCAATTCTGGTAAAATTATGTCTTTAGGCAAGTTGCTTGATATCTGTGTGTTTAGAGACTCTGAACTTTGATTATTCTTCTTCACACTTTTCCCTTCTCCATTTTTTAAAATTCTGAACTTTACCCAGATTATACCCCTGGCTTTTTTTCTATATTTTTACCAGCACTTCTAGTGCTTCAAGACTACTGATACCTCCCAGATTTATATTGCCAGCCCTGGCCATCCCACATACATTCTTACCCAAATTTTTAAATGCCTAATATTTTCACCTAGATAATTCAAAATTGCATCAAAGGCAACATATTAAAAATTGAACTTACAATCCACCTCCGTCTCCCAAGTTATATAAAATTTAAGAGTACAAACATATACCTAGAACTACCAAGTTCTTCATGAAACTTCTTGATTTGTGTTTAAAACACAAAAAATGCTTATAAATGAAACAAAAAAAACAGGCCTGGTGTTTTTTACTTATTAATATTTGCTATACTAAGAACATGAATGCACTGAAATCATTAGTAAAGTGTCCCTCAAGTACAAAGTTCTGTAAATTTATCAGCTAAATATCTTAAACTATGTTAATAAAAATGCAAAACATTTTACATTATCTATACTATCAAAATTCATACATCAATCTTTAACATCTAAGTTACTGAAAGCCACTGGCAACAAAATAATAAATCAATTCACATTCTCAAAAAGACAGAAATTTTATGTAACTAATTAATGCTACCCCCCAAAAAAGAAAAATGTAAGCAATATAAAGTATATTAAATAAAATAAATTATCTGAGATATTAAGAAGAAGCAAAAAAGCCACACTTCCAGAGATGGAATAATTTGTTTCTAGGAAACATATTCATTACAATAAAGGTGGACTGGGGCAACTATTACTATTTCTTCCCCCTCAAATATTTATCTCTAAAAGAGGCTACTGCAGTCAGTATTTCATGTTTGCACTATCTTTTGTAGCCATCTTTTGTGGAGAATGAAAAACGTAATTAGAGTATTATACTATTTCACAACCAGAGTGCTAAAAAAACTCAGAAAATAAAGTATACTCTTACTGTAAATATTACAGGTTAAACCGATTTGATACTTTTTTTTCTTCAATACTAACCTATAAGAAACCAAAGGTTCACGAAATTCCACACGATTATTTTTCTTCACATTACTCTCCAGGGTGGTAACTCTGAGAGGACTACGAGATTTCTCTTTCCGTGATTTAGAGGATTTGGAGGTTGGAGCATTAACCCAAGAATCATCCAGGTATCTACCATCTGAAGGAAAAGGAAATCTATGAAAACATATGATATAAAATACAACTGCCTCTGAATTTAGCTAGTATCTTTAAAAAAAATAATTTAAGTATCTACTATTTCTAATAGTTGGATATTATAGCTCTAGTATCTCTAGTTGGATATTACATAAGTAGATGAAAAACATTCAGGTTAAATTATTAAAGTAGCTCCATTGACAGAGAAAGATTGTATTCTGAGCAAACAATATAAAATTTATTTTTGTCAATGGCTCTCATTCACTTAAAAGTATGAGATATAACCTAACAAACTCCCAGGTTAAAAAAAAAAAGATAAATATATATAACTCTCTCACAGTTTAAGTAGACAGTACTGACCTGGAGGATTTCACCCACCAATTAAGAAACCACAGAATGGCCGGGCACAGTGGCTTATACCTGTAATCCCAACACTTTGGGAGGCTGAGGTGGGCAGATCCACAAGGTCAAGAGATCGAGACCAGCCTAATCAACATGGTGAAATCCTGTCTCTACTGAAAATACAAAAATTAGCTGGGTGTGGTGGTGTGCACCTGTAATCTCAGCTACTCAGGAGGCTGAGGCAAGAGAATCACTTGAACCCGGGAGGCAGAGGCTGCAGGGAGCCAAGATCATGCCACTGTACTCAGCCTGGGTGACAGAGTGAGACTCCATCGCAAAAAAGGAAAAAGAAAACACAGAATCAAAAGCAAAAGGTAACCAAAGAAAACATTTGCATTGTATCAGTTTATGACAGTCACCATATGAAAGACACTCCATTTATGATTTTAAATCCCAATAAAAAATACATCTTATTAAGTCAACTAAATTTCATTTCCAAAGCGCTATATATCTGTCAATTACAAAAAAAAAAAAAAAGTCAGATATATATAACCTCAAAATTAAATTCTCATTGCTAGAAACAAATGAAAACTCACTGTCAAGGGTGATGCAATAGTGCTAAAGTTCCTGATCAAAAGATGGTGAAAACACCATCTACGGTAACTGAATATGGGGCTGCTTCATAGCTACTCAATATCAATGGGAAAAAAATTAAATGTCAACGTCTCTGACAAAAAAGCAAGCAACACGAGACTATAAGAAGAAATTAAACTGAAACAAAACTACTAAATCAACAACTTATTTAAGGCAGAGTGTGGTAGCTACGCCTATAATCACAGCACTTCAGGAGGCCAAGATAGGAGGATTACTTAAGGCCAGGAGTTCAAGACAAGCCTGGGCAGCATAGAGAGATGTCGTCTCTACAAAAAATAAAAAAAGATTAGCCAGGTGTGGTGGTACACACCTATAGTCCTAGCTGTCTCTGTTTTTCTTTTAATTTACATTTAATATATCTATATATTTGGAAGTAACTTCATACATACCTTTTCTACTTATTTTTCGGGTGGCACTTGTAGAAGACTTCTTGGTATCCATGACAGAATCACATACAGCTGTACTTGTAGGGGCTACTTCTAATTTGTTTTCAATGTGTCTCAGCTAAAGTTTAAACACCATTACAAGACATAAGTTAATTCTGTAAATAATCCGGCTACCATCAATTTACATGGTTATTTAAAAGTATATTGCCCAACACCTTTTTCCAAAGTAGAAAAAACTCAGGAATGCTTTCTTATAATATTTGTTTTTCATCATTTTTTATTTTAGCTACATCTGGCACAATGCTGCCCAAATTTAAGCAAGAAAATCAATAAGATTCTGAAGAGTATCACAGTTTCCATTTGACATGCTGACCTATTTTTCTAATTGTTGAGTATTTTTAAAGTGGTAAATTATCTGACTTTTTTTTTTTTTTTTT
>NW_016107348.1:994408-1010310 GCF_001604975.1 Cebus imitator | reverse complement strand
TTTGAGATGGTATCGCTCCATCATGCAGGCTGGAGTGCAGTGGTGCGATCTCAGGTCACTGCAACCTCCACCTCACCAGTTCAAGAGATTCTCCCTCAGCCTCCCTAGTAGCTGGGATTACAGGTGTGCACCACCACACCCAGCTAATTTTTGTATTTTTAGTAGAGACGGGGTTTTGCCGTGTTGGCCAGGCTGGTCGGGAACTCCTAACCTCAGGTGATCTGCCCACCACAGCCTCCCAAAGTGCTGGGATTACAGGTGTGAGCCACTACGCCCAGCCAATTATCTGACTTTATATGTGACATACCATTATGCAATATATCTTGTGCATTTTACATACAAAAATAAGAAAGAATTATTTACCTGGACCAAAATTTAGGACTATAGGTACTCAACAGCCACAGTGTTTTACAGTTTTATGTCTATAAAATAAGTTTCACAATAAAGACAAAATTCACAAGATAGAATTTGGGTTTCACACACACTGCAACACAGGTCAACTTTTGGTTATAACTACCAATGTTCTCAATGACTGAAACGCATTTTCTCCGAAATAGTAAAGTATTACATGTTTACTAGAGAAAACTAGGAAAACAGAAAAAACATACAAAATAAAGTTTAAATCATCAAAATACCATCACATAGACACTTTGTATAAACTTTTATCTTTCTTCAGGTTTTTTGTTTTTTGTTTTTTGTTTTTGAGACAGGGTCTCACTCTGCGACCCAGGCTGGAATACGGTAACACAATCTTGGCTCACTACAACCTCTGCCTCCCTGGCTCAAGCAATCCTCCCACCTCAGCCTCCCAAGTAGCTGGGACTACAGACGTGCACCACCAGGCCCAGTTAATTTTTATTTTTTTGTAGAGACAGAGTTTAAAATTCAGAATCTGAATTTTGATAAGCTCCCAAATGCCCAGATTGATCTTGAACTCCTGAGCTCAAGTGATCCACATGCCTCAGCCTCCCAAAGTGCTGGGATTATAGGCATGAGCCACTGCACCCAGACTTCCTTCAGATTTTTGCATCACAAGTATTTTAAAATTTGGAATAATTTTTGATATAATAGTTCTACATCAGATTGTCTCCCCTAGTTATATTCCTTTATCACCCTTAAAAGTTCTTTAAAAACAACAAATGGTTTTGAAAAACAACTATTAACAGTTTAACTCTACATTAATTTAGTACTAAATTTAATTGGGGGACAAAAACTATTTCTACATTATAGAATACACAATGCTCAGGTAGAAGAGAGAACATATATTGCCATATTCATATGTGACTCTGCATAGGGGCCAAATCTAGGTTATAACACTTTTTCCAGGTTTATTTTCAAACCAGTTCTAAAGATCAGAGGACAGAAAATACCACTAAAATACTTAGTAAAAAAAAACAGGTGATTCAAAATCAGGTGGTATAGAAAACAAAAAAGGGCATATTGGGAGAGTAATTTGCCCAGAAAGCAAATGAAAAAGAAAAGGGTTTCCCTTTGAATGGAGTATGCATCACCTGCCAAATTTGGATTCCTAAACTCTAAGATGGGCCAGAACACAAATGGGAACAGGTTGCCCATAGTCATTCTTCTTTGGTAGTAGGAGAAAAAAACAACCTCTTATTGCCACAAAAAAGAAGTAGCTCTTTCAACACTGTTATTCAACATAGTACTGGAAGTCCTAGCTAGAGCAATTAGACAAGAGAAAGAAATAAAGGGCATCCAAATTGGAAAGGAAGAATAACTCACAGTCCATTCAAGAAGTAAATTTTCTTCATTTCCTCCCTGATAATGAGCCTTCTACATAGACAAAGCCCCACCTTCATCCTCTGCTTTAAATTTTCTTTTTTTTTTTTTTTTTCCTGAGACAGGCTCTCACTCTGTCACCCAGGCTAGAATGCAGTGGTGTGATTACATCTCACTGCAGCCTCGACCTCCCAGGCTCAGGTGATCATCACACCTCAGCCTCCCGAGTAGCTGGGACCACAGACACATGCCACCACACCCAGCTGATTTTTATACTTTTGTAGAGTTTTTAAATACTTTTTGTAGAGGGGTTTTGCCATGCTGTACAGGCTGGTCTTGAACTCCTGGGCTCAGAATGATCCTCCCATCTTGGCCACCCAAAGTGCTGGTATTACAGGATGTACCACCACATTGAGCCTAAATTATCTTTTCCACATACCAAATGAACAAATTTATTAAAGGTGGATAAACGGTACAAATTATTATTATTACTGAGACAGGGTCTCACTCTGTCATTCAGGCTAAAGTCCAATGGCATGATCAATGGTCACTGCAACCTCAAAACCTCGACCTCCCTGGGCTCAAGCAATCCTCTTGCCTCAGTATCCTAAGTAGCTGGAGCTACAGGCGCACACCACCTGGCCTGGCTAACTTTTGCCTTTTTTTGTAGAGATAGGGCTTTGCCATGTTGCCCAGGTTACTCGCAAATTCTTACAGTCAAGCTATCTACCTGCCTTGACCTCCCAAAGTGCTAGTATTACAGGTGTGAGCCACAGCACCCAGACAATTTTAATATTTTATATGCCATGGTGCTTGTGCTCCTAATTCCTAAAGTAGTATCTTATTTATTACTTTACTATTTAATAGTTGTCATTTATGTTCATTTTATAATATATAGTGCATATACATATAGAGAGAGGACCTCTTGAACCCAGGAGTTCAAGACCAGCCTGAGCAACGTACTGAGACCCCATCTCTATAATGAAAAATAAAAATAAAAAAGTAAATTTTAAAAAACAGTAAGGAAAAAACTTTATTCAATCATAACAGGAAATAGATTTTAATCAAGAAATAAATAAATGGAAGCTAAAACTACTTACAGCAGCCTTGGTTTGAGAAAGTGCATCCCACGATGTGGTTATATCTGCTGGGAAGAAAATAATATTTACTATATCAATCAACCAGAAACTCTGAATTAGTCCCCGGAATCTGAATTTTAATAAGGTCCCAAATGCACTCAAAAGTCTGAAAACTAACTTATTAGGCAGAACAATTCCTCGGCAAATGCTTTATTATATTGAGTCAAAATGAGTTTTTATCTGTAAGATTATTAAGCCAACTTTCCCAACATATGGTTTAAACAGACACTGCTACCATTAGCCCTTAAGATATTTTCACTCACACCTGTATCACACAGCTCCAAAAATAAGCAGCATCCTCAGTTTACCCCAATGAGCTAAACAAATATAAAATTTTATATTATACTGTATTTTATAGTACAATGTAAAAATGATTAGAAAGCTACTCCAGATTTTGATCTACCTGTAAAAATATAGGTAAAATCCATTCAGTCTTTCAGATAACAACCCTTGAAATAGTTTAAGGTTCTGTATTTTCCATAAGTCATCCTTCTCCAGGATAAATATTTCCACTTCCTCCAAATACTTTTCATATGACTTAATTTCTAGATCTCTCACAACCTAATAATCTTCCTCCACATATACTCTAGTTTGTCAATTTCCCTAAAAAAAAAACACCTTAAAATTACCTATAATGTATTATTTTAAAAAGAATTCAATGAGAATGTTACTATTATTATCTGTACCCCTGTAAGTCTACAACTATAATGGGGCCATACCATTTATTGACATTAAACCAGAATTTCTGAAAAAATTTACATGTACTGGTTCATTTTAAAAAAGGATTCCTGCTTTATACAACAGTTTACCATAGGATGCCTTTTAACATGAGGTACCTTGTATATTTAAAATATAAGAGAATTTAAAAATTATGCACTTTTTATAAATCAAAGTATAGGTATAATTTTTATTTATTAGACCAAAATGTAATACACATGACCTAAATGAATATTAAGTTCAGTTTAAAAAAACAAAATCATACCTTGAACAGCATTCTTGCTTTGAGAGTTCCTTGGATTTGGTAAAGGCACCTCTTTTGATTTGCTGCTCCTCATCCTGCCAATTTACCTGCAATCACATCAGTATTCACTGAACATCAATCTTATAATATTATTTTTCCTTAGAAAAATAAATCATTAAAATTATATCATGAATACTTCACACCCATCAGGATATAAATAGGATAGGCTACTATCAAAAACACACAAAGTAGGTAACTGCTGGCAAAGATTTGCAAAACTAAAACCCACATGTGCCGCCAGTAGGAATGTATAATGGTACAGTCACTATGGAAAACAGCGTGGCAGTTCCTCAAAAAAGTAAAATTTGAATTACCATAAGATCCAGCAATTCCACTTCTAGATATATGATATGGTTTGGTTCTGTGTCCCCACCCAAATCTCACCCTGAATTGTAATCCCCATAATCCCCAAGTGTCAAGGGCAGGACCAGGTGTAAGTAATTGGATAATGGGAGCAGTTTCCCCTAGGCTGTTCTCATGATAATAAGTGAGTCTCATGAGATCTGATGGTTTTATAAGCATCTGGCATTTCCCCTGCTTGCACTCATTTTCTCTCCTGCCACCCTGTGAAGAGATGCCTTCTGCCATGACAGTAAGTTTCCTGAGGCCTCCCCAGCCATACAAAGCTGTGAATCAATTAAATATCTTTTCTTTATAAATTCCCCAGTCTTGCGCAATTTATAGCAGCATGAGAACAGACTAACATAGTATATAACAAAAAAACTGGTGGAGGCTCAAAGAACTATTTGTATAACCATGTTCAAAGCAGCATTATTCATAGTAGCTAACGTGCAAGTAGCCAAAGTGCCTAACAACAGATGAATGAATAAACAAAATGACATTAATATATATATTAGATTATTATTCAGCCTTAAAAGGAAGGAAATCTGATATATGCTACAACATGAAAGAATCTTGAGGACATTATACTAAGTGAAATAAGCCAACCACAAAAGGACAAATACTGTATGATTCCACTCATATAGATAGTCAGAATAGTCAAAATCATAGAGACAGAAAGTAGAATGGTGGTTGCCAGGGGCTGGGGAAAGAGATGAATGGGGGCTTATTGTTTAATGGGTTTCAGTTTTGCAAAATAAAGAAGTCTGGAAATGGATGGTGGTGATGGCTGTACAACAGTATGGAAGTATTTAACACCATTCAACTGTACACATAAAAAATGGTTGTAATGGTACATTTTATGTTATGTATATTTTACAATAAAAAAAGAAAGGAAAAAAATTCTATCACAACTCAAAGGAAAAGATCATGATCTGCTTATGGTTATACAGCTTAGTGATAAGCCATACTATATTTTCCTATGAATAGAAGGAAACTAGTCCCATAAAAATTACGTAACAACACGTAAAGTTTGATAAATATAAGAAGAAAAACTCATTCTTACTCCCAAAATCTAATACAACTATTAATAAATAACTTTATTACTATCATCACTGGAACTTCCATTTTTGTGCCCTGCTTTTACTTAACTGCTGGACATTTGTGGTGGTTTTAAAAAACATATCCAAAATTTCTTTGATACTCCTTTCTCCAAAATGTAGAAATTAATTCTTCTCCCATTGAGTAAGTTTGGACTTACAGACTTATTTTAAACTAATGTCACATGTGGTGAAAGTGACAATATGTGACTTCTGAGACTAGGCTATAAAACACATTCTCCTCTCTTTATATCTCAAGGATCCAGGTGTCATGTCCTAAAAACAATCAAGCAATCCTATAGAGGCCCATGTAGCAAAGAACTGAAGCTGCCTGCCTACAGCTATGCGGCTGAGCTATCTCTTGCAAGTAGATCCTCCAGCCCAAGTCGAATCTTCATATGACTGCAGCTCTGCCTGACATCCTGACTCCAACCTCATGAGAGACACTGAGCCAAAATCACCCAGGTAAGCTGCTTCCAAATTCCTTACATACAAAAAGTGTGAGGCCACAAATATTTGGTGTTTTAAACTGCTTGAATCGGGATAGGAGGTTATGAGTTATGCAACAACAGATAACTAAGACAATATTATGTCTCATTTTCTCTATTACAAATAACACTGAAATGAACATATTTGTATTTATTAATTTCTGCTTATTTGAATTATTTACCTAGAACAGGATCTGCAAAGTGTGTTAAAGCTGGACAAAAGAATGTGAAAAACATGATGCTCTTGAAATACAATGTCAAACTGTCTTCCAAGAACTACCCATTTCATAAATGTCTTATCTATCCTTTTAACGTTTGCTGGTTTAACAGAAAAAAAATGGATGCTTTAATTTGAATTTGGTAGATGCTAGCAGGATTAAACATTCTGCTCTATATCTTAACCTTAGTGCTTCATTTGTAAATTATCTTTTCTATCCTGTGCCCACTTACCTACCAGGATCTTAATGTTTTTCTTATCAAGTTGATGAGTTATTTGCCTTACAAATATATTAAAGCTGTCATATTTTTAAAACATTGTGTTCTCCAATTAGCAAAATGTCAGCAAAATGATATAATAATCATAAATCTATATGCATCCAACACCAGATATATAAAGCAAACAATATTAGTTCTAAAGGGTGAGAGAGATCCCCAAACAATAGTTGAGGACTTCAGTACTCTACCCTCAGCACTAGACAGATCATCCAGACAAGAAATCAATGAAGAAACATCAGTTCTAAACTGCACCACAGGCCAGGCATGACAGCTCATGCCTATAATCCCAGAACTTTGGGAGGCCAAGGCAGGTGGATCACCTGACGTCAGGAGTTTGAGACCAGCCTGGCCAACATGGCAAAACCCCGTCTCTACTAAAAAGAAAAAAAAAATTAGCCAGAAGTGGTGGCAGGCACCTGTAATCCCAGCTCTAGGGAGGCTAGGGCAGGAGAATCACTTCAACCAGGGAGGTAGAGATTGAAGTGAGCCAAGTGTCTCAAAAAAAAAAAAAAAAAATCCTGTACCACAGACCAAATGGACCTAACACACATTTACAGAATATTTCACCCAACAGATGCAGAATACACATTCTTTTCATCATTACATGAAATGTTCTCCAGGAATGACCGTATGTTAGGAAACAAAACGAGTCTTAAAATTTTTTTAAATCAAAATCATATCAAGTATCTTTTCTGACCACAATGGAATGAAACAAAAAATCACTAACAAAAATAACATGTGAAACTTTACAAATACATGGATATTAAACAATATCTAAGTTTATTGAGAGCTTTTATCTGAAGGGATGACAAAAATTCTCAACAAATTAAGTACAGAAGTGCATCAATATGCCGGGCGCGGTGGCTCAAGCCTGTAATCCCAGCACTTTGGGAGGCCAAGGTGGGTGGATCATGAGGTCAAGAGATCGAGACCATCCTGGTCTACATGGTGAAACCCTGTCTCTACTAAAAATACAAAAAATTAGCTGGGCATGGTGGCGCGTGCCTGTGATCCCAGCTACTCAGGAGGCTGGGGCAGGAGAATTGCCTGAACCCAGGAGGCGGAGGTTGCGGTGAGCCAAGATTGCGCCATTGCACTCCAGCCTGGGTAACAAGAGCGAAACTCCGTCTCAAAAAAAAAAAAAAAGAAGTGCATCAATATAATAAAGTCCATATAACACAAACCCACAGCTAACGATGGTTCTGAACAACTAATAGGTGAAGGAACAAATTAAGAAGAAAATTAAATAATTCTTTGAAACAAACAAAAATAGAAACACAACATAACAAAACCTATGGAACATAGCAAGAGCAGTATTAAGAGGCAAATTTATAGCAATAAATGCCTACATCAAAAAAGTAGAAAGATTTCAAATGAGCAACCTAATGATGCACCTCAAGAAAATAGAAAATCAAGAACAAACCAAGCCCAAAATTAGTAGAAGGAAAGAAATAATAAAGATCAGATCAGAAATCAATGAAATTGAGACAAAGATAATAATAGAAAAGATCAATGAAACAAAAGGTCAGTTTTTATAAAAGATAAAATTGACAGAGGCCGGGCGCGGTGGCTCATGCCTGTAATCCTAGCACTTTGGGAGGCCTAGGTGGGTGGATCACCTGAGGTCAGGAGTTCGAGGCCAGCCTGGCCATCATGGAGAACCCCCATCTTAAAAAACAAAACAAAACAGAATAGAATACAACAGAACAGAAAAGAATAGAATAAAACAGAATTGAACGGATAAAACTGACAAACCATTAATTAGCTAGACTAAGAAAAAAAAGACAAAACCAGAAGGAGACTTCACAACATCACAGAAAATGCAAAAGATCATTCGAGACTATTATGAACAATTATACACCAATACATTTAAAAACCCAGAGGAAACAGATAAATTCCTGGAAACATACACGTACCAAGATTAAACCAAAAAGAAAGAGAAACTCAGAAGCAAACAATAAAATGTCACAAGACTGAATCAGTATATACTTAGTTACCATATCATTTATACCTTGTTTCTCTATTAAGATATGTAAAATATGCCTCATACATAAAGATGTTTGTAAAAAAAATTTTTTTAAGATGCCTCTCTAATTTATTTCTTTCTTCCCCTTGTCTCTGTTCAAAGCATCATCTTTAGCTTAAGTTACGGTAAAGCTTCCTAAATTATCCTGCTCCTAAATCCATTCTCCATACCGCAATCAAAGTTATCTTTTTAAAACACAACCTAGCAATTTTGCTTTTATAACTCTTCAATGACTATCATTTATGGGACAGAGCTCTAAACTCCTTAGCATGATGGACACTTGGAGACCTTTACAACATTAATTTACAGTCTCACCTCTTTACTTTTTTTTAAAGCAAAACTGTAAAACTACTTTCCTGTCAAATAGGTATATCTAGAGTACATTCTCTAAATATCCAGAAAATTTCATTTTCTCCACATTGTCTTTTCCTAAATTTTCTCTGGCAGGAATACCCTTCAAAGTCAAACTCTAATGTCATAACCTATAAATCTTTCCCAAATTGACTCTTAACAGAATAGAATTAGTACTTCAATTAGTACTTCATCTATTTCCTCTAGTATTCTCTTCATTTTTTTCTTTTCTTTTTCTTTTTTCTTTTCTTTTTTTTTAAGAGACAGGGTCTTGCTCTGTCACCCAGGCTGGAGTACAGTGGTGCAATCATGTTCACTATAGTCTGAAACTCTTGGGCTCAAGCGATCTACCTGTCTCAGCCTCCTGTGTTGCTAGGACTATAGGCATGTGTCACCATATTCAACTAATTTATCTTTTTTTTTTTTTTTTTTTAAGACAGATCTCTCTTATTGCCCAAGCTGTTCTCAAAATCCTGGCCTCAAGCAATCCTCCAGACTTGGCCTCCCAATGCACTGGTATTATAGGCATGAGCTACCATGCCTGGCCTCTGTTAATTTTTCATAGTTCTTAACATTATATATACATACACACATAACATACATACATACATCATACATGATTCATTCCATTCAATGAACATTCATTAAGCAGTTAAGGCTCACAATCAAGTAGAGGAAACACACACATAAACAGTATGCAATATAATGAGTGCTATAATAGAGTTACAAATAGCATATATGTATCTGTCTCCCCACAAGGCAGTGTGGTCCTTAAGGACTGTATCCTCTTACTCATCTAGAGATGAACAGAACCTTCAAGGAACAGATGAACAAATGGCAGCATTAGAAGCTGTTGTGAGCTCAATTTAAACAGAAAAAAAATAATGGGAAATCAAAGGCAGGGCTGCCAGTGGAGGGATGAGTGGTAAAGAAGAAGGTGTAATGGGTCAATAGAAGTGATAAGAAACATGATCACAGAAGCAAAAGAGGTAGTTAAAGGGCCAGGTTGCAAAACCACTTACAAGAAAGAAAGAGGAACAATTAACATATTTATCATTATGGCAGTAAATAAGCGGGAAAAAAATGGAAAAATAGAAAATGGAAAGAAATTGAAAAATAAGGAAATGAAATTCACATACTATTTTGCAAGTAGCCTGTAAGAATATGTGGTAAAATAAACTACAAGAAACACACCTACAAAATTTGACCTTGCTGATAATAGGGCAAAGAAAAGAGCTACAGGTATCTGATGTCATGGAAATAACGGAAGCAATTTAATAAAAGCATGTCTTCATTAATGTGCAATAAATCAGAAGGCTAGAATAAAAGATAATGCTATTGCTCTATTACCAAGTAAAAGCCTAATTATGATTACACTAAAAAAAGTGTAAGAAATACATATAAATGGTACTGAGCACCCATTTATACACTCACTGACATGAACAGGGTAATGAACAGCTAAACTGGAACAATGAAATGCTGCCATCTAGATTCAATGAACAGCAGAAACTACTCAGAAAGGAAGACAGTTCTCTCAGCTACCCACTCAAAGCAAGGATTAACTACTAGGTCTATGGCTTCAACCTCACAAAAAATGTTAGTTTCTTAAAAGAGAATGACGCATAGATTATTTGCAGGAATTACTAGAGGGGTGCCACTGCTAATTATTAGGGTACAACTTAGCAAACATATTTTGTATCTATTGGCAATCAAAGTCCCTGATTTTGGAAGAATGGTGATTGTCACTGAATGGCCATCCTTAACTGACTGAACCCTACCTGAGCTACACTGAAAACACAGTAACAAAGACTGCAAGGTACAAGAGTTTTCAATGCATGTCAAGAAGCCAGAACTCCTAACATGGAAGTTGAAATAACTGGAGTTAGAAATCCAGACACATTATTCTAGATCATATTTGATGAATTCAATCAGGAGGCTTAATGTATTCCTTTTCTTAAAACTCATATCACAAATCACAACAATTTTTCTCCTAAAATCCTATAGGTAAAATTGTGAGGTAAAGGAGTAGGAGGATTCTTAATACTTTTTCTCCTCCATTCTCTTTAAAAAAATTTTTTTTTCCTCAAAGATCCCTGTTCTGATCTATTCTCAGCTCTGATTCTCTCATTTACTAGTACAGTCTCCCTTAAGAAAATTTGCTTAAAATTAGGAAAACACTTATACTCATTTCCTAAAAAACAAATCTGGATTAGTAGCTTATTTTCCCCCTTTTCCTCATTCACCTATTTCCTTCTATAATATTTTCCCTTTCACCGGGCACAGTGGCACGTGCCTATAGTCCCAGCTACTCCGGAGGCTGAGGCTAGAGGATCACTTAGTCCAGGAGTTCTGGGCTGTAGTGTGCTATGCCAATCGGGTGTCCGCACTAAGTTCGGCATCAACATGGTGACCTCCCAGGAGCGAGGGACCACCAGACTGCCTAAGGAGGGGTGAACCGGCCCAGGTCAGAAACGGAGGAGGTCAAAACTCCCGTGCTGATCAGTAGTGGGATTGTGCCTGTGAATAGCCGCTGCACTCCAGCTTGGGCAACATAGTGAGACCCCAATTTTAAATATATATATATATATATATATTTTTCCCCCTTTCACTTATTTTCTGTTTTCTATTATAATCTTTTATCTGACTTCCTCTCCTTCCCTTTTCACTTTAATTCTCTATTTTTACAAATACTATTCAAATCTAAACTATACATGCTTATGATTAACTCTGTTAAAACATAGTCTTGGTTTAAATTATTTTCTATTACTGAATCACTTTTCCACATCTAAAAAAAAGTATTATCTCTATGAATAAAATTTCTATTAAAACTCAAGAAGAACTTTATCACACTAAATTTTGAATATATGAATACACATTTATTGAAACGTAGTATGCTTGGCTTCTTTAAAAATAAATTAGGGCCCATGCTGTGAACTGGTGTTGAAGATAATGCACAAAATATTAGTCTTTTTTTTTTTTTTTTTTTTAAGACAGTGTCTCACTCTGTCGCCCGGGATGGAATGCAGTGGTGCCATCACAGCTCACTGCAGCTTTGACCTCCCAGGCTCAATGTGATACTCACACCTCAGCCTCCCTAGTAGCTGGGACCACAGGCATACTGCACCATACCCAGCTCTGTGTGTGTGTGTGTGTGTGTGTGTGTGTGTGTGTGTGTGTGTGTTGTGTATGCTGTAGAGACAGGGTTTGGCCATTGGTTTTGAACTCCTAAACTCAAGTGATCTGTCCACCTTGACCTCTCAAAGTGCTGCAATTACTGTGCCCAGCCCAAAATATTAGTCTTAAGATGCTAGTCAATGTCAAAATGTACCTTCAATTACAGTTATTATATTATCTGCTCTTTTCAATCCATGGCAAATGGGGGTATATAGGAAACATCCTTTTTATTTAACTCTTTTAAATATAATACTTTAAAATCACTATACTTCCCTCATTCCACCACTTCTGAGCTAGTTCTTAGGCCTTTTTTTTTTTTTTTTTTTAGATGAAGTCTTGCTCTGTTGCCCAGGCTGGTGTGCAGTAGCACAATCTTGGCTCATTGCAAACTTTTCCTCCAGGGTTCAAGCGATTTTCCTGCCTCAGCCTCCTAAGTAGCTGGGACTATAAGTGTGCACCACCGTGTCCGGCTAATTTTTGTATTTTTAGTAGAGACGAGGTTTCCCCCGTGTTGGCCAGGCTGGTCTCAAACTCCTGACCTCAGGTGGTCCACCTGCCCAGCCTCCCAAAGTGCTGGGATTACAGGTGTGAGCCACTGCGCCCTGCTGTTCTTAAGCCTTTTTATAAAGATAACTTTCTCCCAAATAACCCACACATACATTCCCAATCATTCCCATTGAAGTGAGTTCCAGAGCAGCCACACAATGTCCTCCTCCAAGCAGATGCAGAGTTCTTGTCTCCTGAGCATGCTTTCTCACATAGCATTAGAAAGACGATTATCTGGATAACATTTTAAAAACAAATATGCCCACCTTCAAGAGATTTTGAATCAGCAGGTCTGAGAATAGTTCCCAAAATTTGTATTTTTAAAGGTCCACAGGGATCCCAAAACATAGCCAGCTTTGAGAACTACAGCTCTAGTGATTATCTTCATTCCTACTCTTTGAAGCCTGAAGCTTCCAAAACCACTGTTGATTCCATAAAGATGAACATCAAGGGAGAGAACTGATCCTATCCCCCCACCACCTGAGAATACTGGTCTTCCAAAGCTCCAGAACACTTGGCAGCCATACTGCCTTTAAACCAGGAGCCAAAATTATAGACCTCTAACACTATGAGGAGGTTAGCGTGAGGACAATTAACAAGGTAATAATCACAGCTATATCATTTTATGTATCCTTCTATGTGGGCCAAGGACTTTATTTTTTCCCATATATTATTTAATCTCTATCGCAACCTATGAGGCAAGTTTCCTTATATCCATTTTACCAATAAAGAAACAGCATCAGACAGACTATGGAACTAGACCAAGGTCATTCACCTAGTAAGTGACACAACTGGAAATTAAATCCAGCTCTGCTGAAAATCTCTGAAGCCCTCTAATAGTCACTTCACATGATGCCTCTCATAATATTCCAACTCAGCCACCATCTATAACAACAATCCCCTATCCTCTCCCATAATCTCATCATCATAAAGCACCTTGCTTTCCCACCTAGATCGCCATCTCAAGAACTTCTCCTCCATAAATTACATCGCTGCACTTTAACTACTTCTTTTTCTTTTCTTTCCTTTTTTTAAGCAAGGTTTCACTCTGTTGCCCAAGCTGGAGAGAAATGGTACAATCACAGCTCACTGCACCCTCAATCTCTTAGGCTCAAGCAATTCTCTTGTCTTAGCCTCCCAAGTAGCTAGGACTACAGGCACATGCCACCACCATGCCAGACTTATTTTTTTATTTTTGGGGGTCTTGATATGTTGTCCAGGCTGGTCTCAAACTCCTGGGTTCAAGAGATCCTCTCACCTCAGTCTTCCAAAGTACTGGGATCACAGGCATGGGCCACCATGCCTAGCCACCCTTTAACTTTTTTAGAGAATGCTCCTTTAATCTATGTGCCTCAACTATTATCAAACTCACCCCCAAAGGATGAGACTTCCTCACAAATGTCTACAGATGAAGTTTTTTATTCTCACATCCCTCCTAAACAGGGCAGGTGAGTTGTTTCAGCAAACTCCTTTAACCCCTCCATTGCTGGATCAGATTGATATCCTTCCACAGCCATGAAAACCTCTTCTTCAATCTGACTCATGCCACCCATTCGTTTAATAAATACTCCTAAGCAGTTTGGGTACAGCAATGAAAAAAACCACATGGCTCCCACCCTCACAGAGTCTAAAGGTTAACAGTTAACAAATATTACAAATAGGATGAAAATGAGGAAAAAGAGAAGTGCTATGGCAGCACATAACAGAAAGAACTCATCTAATCTGGGAAGTGGAGAGAAAAGGGTCATTTGAGCTAAGACCTAAAAGGATACATAAAGGAGTTAGCTAAGGTAAGCAAGAAAAAGCTTTCCCAGGAGTAGGAACAATATGCAGAAACATCCCTGAGACAAGAAAGAAGCATGACATATTTTAAGAAACCAAAAATCCTGTGTGTTGGAGAAGGAAACTTGAGGGCACAAGATCATTCAAGATCTGACAGTGATCATATTTATGTTGTTAAAGGATCAAATACTGGCCACTGTTTCCTTTCTTTCCTCTCTTATGCCCTTGCCACAGTTCTCAGAAACCAGTAATATAGCACTTATATCACTTTAGTAAGTCTCCTTACTGTACAGCAAGCTTCTTAAAATTCTTAAAATGTAAAGGTCAAATGTGGTGGCTCATGTCTGTAATTCCAGCACTTTGGGAGGCCGAGGCAGGCAGATCACTTGAGCCCAAGAGTTCAAGACCAGCCTGGGCAAAATGGCAAAACGCTGACTCTACTAAAAATACAAAAATCAGCCAGGCATGCTAGTTCATGCCTATAGTTCCAGCTACTCAGGAGGCTGAGACAGAAGGATCACCTGAGTCTCGAGAGGAGGGGTAGGTAGTGATTGTGCCACTGCATGGGCGAGAGAGTGAGACCATATGTAAAAAAACAAAAACAAAATAAATTAAAGGAAGAATACTTTTGTTATTCATTGTAGTGACTCATTATTCTAGTGTTCACTTTACAATGAGATTAGCATCTTATAGAGAAACAAGTTGCTTCATGAAAAAAAAAAAAAATCAAAGCCTACACAAACAATAGGGCTTTGTTCATATTAAAGTCAAATAGCGTGAGGAATGAAAGAAACTGTATTCGACATACTAATTGTATCATATAAAATATAGGCCGGGGACAGTGGCTCACACCTGTAATCCCAACACTTTGGGAGGCTGAGGTGGGTGGATCACCTGAGGTGGGGAGTTCGAAAACCAGCCTGACCAACATGGAGAAACCCCATCTCTACTAAAAATATAAAATTAGCTAGGCACAGTAATCCTAGCTACTCAGGAGGCTGAGGCAGAAGAATTGCTTGAACCCAGGAGGTGGAGGTTGCAGTGAGCAGAAATCTCACTACTTGCACTCTATCCTGGGCAACAGAGCGAGACTCTGCCTCAAAATTAATTAATTAATTAATTTAATTTAATATAAACCAAAGATCAAAGTAATAATAACCTCCAAAAGTTAGCCAAGGATGAAGCTACCTTGGCAATACAAAATAGAAACACAATTTCAGTAACGCTACTATAAAAAGAATTCTGTTAAAATGAGATAAATAAAAAACACAGACATCTATAAATCAAAAAAGGATGTGACTTTAAAAGTTTGACTGCTTGACAGCAAACATGATCTAAAGCCAATAAAGACCCCCCATTTCAAATATTACCAAAATATCAACCTCATGGGAGAAGTACAAAAGCTCACACAAAACAGTAGCCAAGAAATTAAAAATAATTACATTTATATTTAACTTCCTCTCTTTAACATGCAGGCTTAGAGATCATACAGAGAGAGAGAATGGGAAAAGAACAAGTAACTTTTGCAGAAAAGGGGCCATAAGAATATTCCACCTGTTTCTGGATCTGCACACCCAGGTTCTCTTAAGAAACCACACCATCAAATTATTTCCTCTCACATGTGTCTCCAATCTCCTCTCCTCTCTGAGACTCTTTCTATCAGCATTTATATCTAGTCAAGTTTTCTTACCTTAAAAAAAA
>NW_016107348.1:992289-994398 GCF_001604975.1 Cebus imitator | reverse complement strand
AAAAAAAAAAAAAATTCCCTTAACTCACTATCTTTCTCCACTGCTTTTTTCTTCACAAACTTCTCAAAAAAGTTGAATACATTCAGTGTCCATTTAGACTTTTCAATCACTCTTCGAGCAACTCCAATGTGGTTGCCATCCCCATTTCTCCATAACAGCTCTCATTAAAATGACCAAAAACCTCCTCATCTCCAAATCTAACAGGTATTTTCAATCCTCAACCTACTTGACCTCTTGGGCAGCTTCATTACAATTGACCAATCTCTAAAAACACTCTTTTCCTTTGACTTCTGTATGCTACACTCCGATTTTCCCACTTCTCTAGTTCTCTTTCTGTCTCCTTTACTAGCTAGTCTTTCTCCATATAGCTTTTAAACCTTGACGTTCAGGAGGATTTGACTTTCAGCTTTTTTGCTTCTAACACTATACTCTCTCACTGGGCAACCTCACTCTTGCAAAAGGCTTTCAAAACCAACTATCTGCCAATAACTACCAAAACTCCAGATTTTACCTCTGATAATCCTAACTCACATATCAAACTGCTTATTTAGAAATCTGAAAGGCACATCAAACTTACCATCTCCAAAAGCCAGCTCATGATTATCCCACAAAAAACGAATGAGGTATTCCTTATCTCAGTCATCAAGCTGCATAAACCAGAAACAACTACAAGAAGTGACCTGAAGAAGGGGTGACCATATGACCTGTAAGGTTCTTTTCTAGTCTGAATTTATAATCTATACTACCAGTACTCAAAAGTGTGATTCAGAGATCTTTGAGGGTCTCTCAGACTCTTTCAGGAAGCATCTTTGAAATCAAACTATTTCCATAATATTAAGACTTTGTCTTTTTTATTCTCACTCTCTTATGAGTGTATAATGGGGATTTCCAAAGGCTATATGACATATGATAGCACAGTAGACTGCATGCAGAAGCAGATATGAGAATCCAGATATCTTCTATTAAACCAGACATTGAAAGGGGTTGAAAAATGTCTAACAATGCCACTCACTGCTTTTTATTGTTGAGAATAGTTATTTTTCATTTAAAAATGTTAAGCCCAGGTGCAGTGGCTCAAGGTTGTAATCCCAGCATTTTGGGAAGCCAAGGTAAGAGGACTGTTTGAGTCCAGGAGTTCAAGATCAGCCTGGGAGACCGAGTCTCTAAAAAAATTTTTTTTTAATTAGCCAGGTGTGGTGGCATGCACCTGCAGTCTCAGTACTCAGGTGGTTGAGGCTGGGGGATCAATTGAGCCTTAGAGGTCAAGACTGCAGTGAGCTATGACTGCACTACTGCACTCTAGCCTTTTATTATAAAATAAAATATCCAGGAATAAATTTAACCAGGGGGTGAAAGAGCTCTACAAGGGAAACTACAAAACACTGATGAAAGAAATCACAGATGACACAAACGGGAAAACATTCCATACTCATGGATTGAAAGAATAAATATTTAAATGACCATACAATGCCCAAAACAACCCAAAAATTCAATTCCCATCAAATTATCATCATTTTTCACAAATTGGAAAAAACAATTCTAAAATTCATATGGAACCAAAAAAAGAGCCTTATTATAGCCAAGCAAAAAGAACACAACCAGAGGCATCATATCACACAACTTCAAACTATACCACAAGGCTATACTAACCAAAACAGCATGTTACCAATACAAAAACAGATACATATACCAAGGTAACAGAATAGAAAACTCAGAAATAAAGCTGCACACCTACTTAAAAAAGAAAGAAAAAAAAAAACTGGCTAGCATATGCAGAACAAAACTGGACCTCTACGTTTTACCACATACAAAAATTAACTCAGGTATTAAAGACTTAAATGTAAAGCCTCAAACTATAAAGATCCTATAAGAAAACCTAGGAAAAACTCTTTGGCACTTTGGCATAGGCAAAGAATTTATGACTAAATCCTCAAAGGCAAATGCAACAAAACAAAAATTAATAAACAAGTCTTAACTAAATTAAAGAGATTCTGCATAGCAAAAAAACAATCAACAAAGTAAAGAGGTAATCTAAAGAATGGGAAAAAAAAATTTGCAAACTATACATCTGACAAAGGAATAAGATCCAGAATCTACCAGGAATCTTAA
>NW_016107348.1:977991-990339 GCF_001604975.1 Cebus imitator | reverse complement strand
ATGTAAAAAATCAACCTCTGGGAGCACGGAACACGGAAAATATATATATATATATATTTTTTGTTGTTGTTGTTTTGTTGTTTTTTTTTTTTTGAAACAGAATATTGCTCTATTGCCCAGCTGGAGAGCATCAGTACGATCTCAGCTCACTGAAACCTCTACCTGCCAGATTCAAGCAATTCTCCTGCCTCAGGTTCCCGAGTAGCTGGGACTACAGGCATGCGCCATCATGCCCAACTAATTTTTTGTACTTTTAGTAGAGATGTGTTTTCACCATGCTGGTCAGGCTGTCTCAAACTCCTGACCTCATGATCCTCCCACCTCGCCCTCCCAAAGTGCTGGGATTACAGGCGTGAGCCACCACACCTGGCACCTGGAAAATATGTTGCTTACGGTGGGTGTCCTGGTCAAAAGTTCAAGAGGTTCCCAAACTTGTCAGTGCACAGAACCCTCAGTGTGACAGTGAGGGGTAAGGATGACGCTGGCTTGAGTGTTTTTTTTTTTTTTTTTTTTTTTGAGATGGAGTCTTGCTTTGTCACCAGGCTGGAGTACAGTGGCACGATCTGAGCTCCTACAATCTCCACGTCCCGAATTCAAGCAATTCTCCTGCCTTAGCCTCTCAAATAGCTGGGACTACAGGCGCATGCCACCGTGCCCAGCTAATTCTTGTATTTTCAGTAGAGATGGAGTTTCACCATGTCAGCCAGGATGGTCTTGATCTCTTGACCTCATGATCCGCCCGCCTCAGCCTCCCAAAGTGCTGCGATTACAGCCATGAGCCACCACGCCCACCCGACAGTTTTTTTTCTTATAGAACCCCTAGGCCAAAAAAATACCTAACAGTTCCATTTAGTAAGTAAAGTCCACAACCTAATAAGTATTTATAGCCTAACAACTTAGTAGCAGTTTGAAAAATAAATATGTATAAATTGAAGTAAATATTTTTATTACTAAATTACCACAATTACTTAACAGGGTGTATGCACCTACTAGGCATTACACAGTTTCTCAAATCTTGAAATCACTTTGGACGCCATCACCTTCATTTACTGCTCCAAACTGATTTTTGCACAGTACTTGCTTTTTATCACAGCAACCTCCCAAAACCTAGCTTTTGAAGACACACTCTCATCAGAAAGAATGTCACACAATCTTTTGTGCACTATCTCAAACTGGTAGTTTGAGCAGTGTTCTCCAGATGTTAACTATCCCACAGCTATCCAATATTGCTGTTTCCCTGGAAATTCCTCAAATATCCCATAGTGTCCATGTGAGTTACAATGGTGTTCCACAGTACAGCAGGTCCTCTATAACACAGTTTCATTCAATGTCATTTCTTTACAATTTTGATGAGAATAAAAAGATTTGACTTCCTGCCAGGGCTACCATGTTGTGTGGAGTTTGCATGTTCTCCCCATGACTCTGTGGCTTCTCTCTGTATACTCCAGTTTCCTCCTACATCACAGAGGTGCACGCATTAGGTGAACTGACATGAATTGGCATGTCTAAATGGTCCCAGTCTGAGAGAGACAGAGAGAGAGAGAGAGAGAGAGAGAGAGAGAGCGCACACATGTGTATAAATGCTACCTGCAATGCTTGTCGGGACAGGCTCCAGCCACTTGCCATCCTGAACTGAAATAAGTGGGTAAATATTTATCTTACTTGACTTTTCTTAGTATGTCTTAAATCTACATGTAGGTCACATTTATTTCAATGTTTAACATTAGAGGTGTTTGGGGTCTTAGAAGTTTAATGTTTCCTGTGACCAGAAGTTGCAGTTTCCAAGAACTTATGGACAATATTAAGTGAGGACTTACCTCAGTGCACTGTTTAGGAATCCTACATTTAAGAAACACTGATCTAGCCTACGGGTTTACTTCATAAATTAAGAAGTAAGACTTAAGGTTACAAAGCTAGCAGAAAAACAAATATCTTTATTACAGATTTTCCTAAATTTCAACCTTCCACCAACAAAAATTTTGTGTGTGTTTTTGTTTTTTGTTTTTGAGATGAAGTCTCGCTCTGTCGCCCAGGCTGGAGTGCATTGGTGAGATCTTGGCTCACTACAACCTCCACCTCTTAGGTTCACATGATTCTCCTGCCTTAGCCTCCCTAGTAGCTGGGATTACAGGTGCCCATGCCCAGCTAGTTTTTTTTATTTTTAGTAGAGACAGGGTTTCCCTAAATTGGCCAGGCTAGTCTCTAACTCCTAACCTCAGGTGATCTGCCTGCCTCAGACTCCCAAAGTGCTAGGATTACAGGCACCAGTACTGCACCTGGCCAACAAAAGTTGAGTTTGTTTTTTGTTTTGCATTTTTTGAGATAAGAGTCTTGCTCTGTCACCCAGGCTGGAGTGCAGTGGCATAATCTTGGCTCACTGCAACCTCCACCTCACTGGTTCAAGCAATTCTCCTGCCTCAGCCTCCCCAGCAGCTGGGATTACAGGCCTGCCACCATGCCTGGATAGTTTTCATATTTTTAGTAAAGACAAGTTTTCCCCATGTTGGCCAGGCAGTCTCGAACTCCTGACCTCAAGTGACCCACCCGCCTCATCCTCTCTTAGAGTTGGGATTACAGGTGTTAGCCACTGAGTCCTGGCCCTTCCATCAACAAAAGTTTTGACACAGGATCTAATTATGAGATATTCTGTTGATGAAATGGATAGATTTCTAAAAATTACATTCAAAAAATGCATTTATATCACTATAAAATACAAGAAAAAATTTACTTCAATTTTTTTAGAAAAAAGTTTCAATAATTATAAGTGAGTCTTACAGTAAAACCATACACAACATCTAAAGTTAAAAAGGAAAGTCATCCACTCCCCCAGGGATAACACACGTAATGGTTTTATGTCTGTCCAAATAGACCTTTTTCTAGTCACATGCAAAATGAAAACAAAACTACATTTATTTGTCCATGTGTTTTTTGTTGTTGCTGTTTTTGAGACAGTCTCATTCTGTTGCCAAGGCTGGAGTGCAGTGGCACCATCCCGGCTCACCACAACCTCCACCTCTTGGGTTCAAGCAATTCTCATGCCTCAGACTCCCGAGTAGCTGGGACTACAGGCACACACCACCTTGCACAGGTAATTTTCGTATTTTTAGTAGAGATGGGGTTTCACTATGTTGACCAGGCTGGTCTTGAACTTCTGACCTTGTGATCCACCCACCTCGGCCTCCCAAAGTACTGGGATTACAGGCATGAGCCACCGTGCCCAGCCCTATTTTTTTTTTTTTAAATAAATCACATTCTGTAATGCAACTCGTTTTTTTACTCAATTTTATATCATGAACATTCTTCCATGTCAATACATAATAGTAACGGCAAACACTTATGTGGTGCTTATTATGCTTACTTAAGGTATAAGTGTTAACTCATTTAATTCTCATCGTATCCCTGTAAGATGAGAACTACCAGCATATCCAATTTATAGTTGACTTTAAGTAATTTGCCAAGAGTCACAGCTCGAAAGTGGTGCAGTTAGGTTTTGAACCCAGAAAATCCACTGCACAGTCCCAGGAGCTGAAAGATATGCTCAGCTGCTGCTCATGAAGTTAATATAGATATCCTGAAACCTGCTAACAACTGCATAGTAATGCTAACATAAACTTTCTTATAGAATTCCTGTGCTGTGTTAAAATTTATGTAAGATAAACTCCTAAACAGGAAATGATTTTATGAAAGAGTATATACACTTTTAATTTTGTTACAAAATGCCAAATCTCCTTCCAAAAGGTTGCGTCAATGGTATCAATTCATAGTACCAATTACAAAGAAGAGGGATCAGATTCATTTTTAAGTTAATACTTTTGATTCATGAAAAAAAAGGGTCATTTTGAGTTTTTAATTAATACTGATTAGACTGCCAGTTGATCACAATTATGCTCTGATTTTATAATTATCTGAAATATTATAGACTCAGCAGCTGTGTAGTAGATTCTTCTTCCAGTTATGAAATCAACTATGTGTGAGATATCACCCCTACACAACCTCTGTTTTCATATGTATAAAATACGGGAATTGGACTAGATGGCCTTGAAGAATTTAAACTCCCAATGCTGTGATTAAGAAGTGACTTAAAGTTATTACAAGCCTGGCTGGACTTAGTGGCTCACGCCTGTAATCCCAGCACATTGGGAAGCCAAGGCAAGCAGATCACCTAAGGTCAGGAGTTCGAGACCAGCCTGGCTAACAGGGTGAAACCCCATTTCTACTAAAAATACAAAAAACTAGCCAGGCATGGTGGCACAAGCCTGTAATCCCAGCTACTTGGGAAGCCGTGGCAGGAGAATCTCTTGAACCTGGGAAGCGGAGGTTGCAGTGAGCCGAGATCGTGCCATTGCACTCTATCTTGGGCAACAAGAGCGAAACTCCAACTCAAAAAAAAAAAGTTATTACAAGCCTGTAATTACAAAGTTATTACAATACTGTAATACTAGTATAACAGGTTAGGGTCTTAAAGTTTCTATTTTCTTTAAATTACCATAACCATTGCCAGAGCTCCTAGGCAAATCATTAAAATAGTCAATAAAATTTCCACTGTGGCTTATTTTCAGTGACTTTTTAATCCCAGGATGTCATTCCCCTGCTACCTAACAAATGTGAGCATATCTCTGGAACATATTCCCAAGAGTTGAGGTGTGCCTAGGAACTAAGAACTAGTTTTTTGTTTTGTTTTGCTTTTAAAATATTATCCTGGGACCACTCTTTAGTCAATTTCCTCAACTAGTATTTATTGACTATATTAACATATGCTAGGCACTGGGTGCGTAATAGTGAATAAAGGATCTCTGCCATCATGGAACTTGCAGACCAGATGAGAAAGGGAAAGAATAACCCAAAATAACCACAAGTAAATAAAAAAATCACACTTATGGTAACAATGAACAACAAAAAAAAATCAATACAGAAAAAAATACTATGCAATCTATTTATTTTTTAACTATGACACTAAAATTTTTGGACATGGGAAAAGTCAGTAAGAAAAATTATTTCAGTTTCCCTCACATTGCAAAAATAACAATCATAATTATACACAGAGAATTAACTTTCTAAATCATCAGTTGTCTCAACAATAAAATCAAGATGCTACTACTTTTCAATTATGCTACTGATCATGTGGCTTGATATTTGTTTTATATAACGAAGAGTGTAAATGACTGGAAGAATAAAGAGGACAGAACTGAGTATCCAAACAAAGTGAAAGACAATAAATGAACTACACTTTAAAAATCTTGTTCAAGCAAAAAGTATATACATAAAGAAGTAAAGTGATCCATTATAATTCACGATTTGTTAATAATTAACAAGATATTATAAAAATACTAATGTTTTTAAAGAACTGATGATCATCAGCATAAGGGGCATGTAAAAAGGAACAAAAATAGAATAATTTTTTAAATATTTTAAAATAATGCCAAATGTCAGATTACCTATATTAATATTAAAAATAAAATTCCAGATTATCTGCAGAAATGAGAGGTATTCACATAAATGATTCTGTGTCTCGGTTTACACAATTGCAAAATGATATCTGCCATACCTATTTCACAAGATCACAGTAAAGACCAAATAAAATAATGTATATGGAAGCACACCAAATAATGATGTCAGTTATTTTAGACAACTTTTTTGCTCCCACTATAACTTATAGCAATTTAACAAATAAAATTGATTATAGCGGGACTTCATCTCCTTTCTTCTGCTCATGCTATGGTAGAAGTGTTATAAAATGGGGAAAAGACTGACAAAAGAAGGAAAAAATTCAAAAACTTTATAATTCATAAATTGATTGCCCCACAGGTTGGTTATTCAAGTATTAACGCTCTTACATGACACACACACCAATTTATCTCAGAAAATCAAAGCAATTCTTTCACATATGAATGAAACTTTTTACATATATAACTTGCCATCTCTACATACATACAGTTCTGCTACTGAGGATGAACAGAAGAGATAGAGATACACTTGCATTTATCCACACATACAATGTATTCTAGCTTGAAGTTTATTTTCAGATTACAGCATCTTAAATTTGATGCAATCACGGTTCAAATAATTCAGATTTATTTTATTACATTAAATGGAATTTGTCAATTTAGCACCAAAACTAATTATTTCATGCCCATGGCTTTGAAGCAACTTTCAGCATGGGTCTAACAGCTAAACGTCACAGTTCCATGTCATTAGCAGTGCATTTCCTTGTTTAAAAACGGTATTTTAAACTAAGAAATTTTTAGAATGAAGGGCAACTTTTAGTATTCTATCAGTGTTTCTACAGAACTTTTCAGGTTGTTACGAGCTCTGCCAAAGATAGTCTTTCCTTTAAAACTCTTCAAATACAGGGCAGGAGGTATCGTTAACATGGCAACAATAACGACTTCCCCAAATTCAAAACAAGCATCACCATCAAAACAAAACAATCAGGTGGGGTACATGAAAATTAATCACTACTTCTGACAACCTGTTTTTTCCCATATGAAGGATTTGCTATTGCATTAAAATATTAAAATCTATAACTATGTGCAACTTCCTATCTGAAAATTATAAATCCAGGCAAATTCCAATTCATATCTTGTGACATTAGCTAAATATTACTTAGCATGTTGAGCTACATTTAAATGAAGGCGGAGGAAAATACCGACAACTTCCAAAACATAAAGCTTGTTAAATCTCTTCCTAAATTATCTGTGAATAAATCGGTAGACTACATTCAGTAGCCGCTAGACTAGAGTAGATCAAAGTTTTCCCTATACTTGAGAATGTGATCCCCACCGAAAAGGAAGAGAAATTGATCATCCCTGCTATTGAAGCCAGTCCCCGGAATCTCCCCAAATATGCCTGATCTCCAAATGGAGAAGGGGCACTTCTCCGGAGACCAAAGACGAGAGGTATCTTACCTCTTTGCAGGCTAGAGAAGGGGCGGACGAGGGGGGAGGAGACTGGCAGGTAACGAAGGAAATTCCGTCTTCAGCAGGCACTGGTGGGACCCGAAACCCAGGTCCCGGAAAAGCCTCAGAACCAAGGGAGGTTCCCCAACGGGGACGCCAAGCAGGGCCAAGACTCCCCGCGCCCGGCCCCGCCTCTCTCGCCGCCACCGGGGACCCGGGACCGCGGACAGAGACAGCTGAGGCTGAGCGAGACTCAACGGTCCCAACCAGGTCCTCCTGCGGCTCACCTGAGAGTGTCGCCTCCGCCCTCGGCTCCCACGGTGCATCCCGCGGGGCCTGGCGGAGGGTGCAGTGACGCCGCCCCGACCGGCCCCAGGGCTGCCCGGCCTGGCCTCCCCGCTCCGGGGACGCACCGGGTGCCCGCCTCGCACCGGCTCCGGGGATCCGCCGGTCCGCTGGGAAGGAAGACGAGGAGGAAAGGTTGCCTCCCCTCCTCTAGGGCAAGCCACCCCCCGAGCTGCAGTTCTCTGCAGTTCCCTCTGGCGCAGGTTTGGCCCCGCTCCCCCGCCCGGGAGTCACTTCGGCAGGGGCGGCCCAGTCGCCATTACAGCCCAACAACTGACACGGAGAAGGAGCGGCGCCAGCGGCAGTGGCTGTGGCGGCGGCGCGAGGCAGGGCGGGAGCAGTAGGGCCCAGGAAAGCCTCGCGAGAACTGTCCCGAGACGGTGCCACAGGAATGCAGCCTTCGGTTACAGCCATGTTGAGTGTGGCCGAAAACTGGGAGAGCGATAAAAGAGGGAGCAGAACCACGAGGAAGCCATGTTTGGTGTGGCGAAGTTTAAACTCGTAGGACTCGGGAGGAGCCAAAGTGCATCCGCAGAAGAGACCACCCCTGCCCCTTCCCTTTGACGCTCATTGGGCCTGCTGGCTGCGCATTTTACCCCGGGCCGAGAAAACAAGCTTGGGGATTTGACAAGAACGAACTCAAAGTCTAGAAACGGCAGCTTCTGAGAGTTTACAATGTTTCACCAATTGTCGTCCAAGTAAATCGTCACCCCAGTCAGAGTAGTTGCAGCTCTGCCGTTACCCACTGCTGTCACTGTGGCCATTTTATTCGCGAGGCTTGCAGTTCTGTTTAGCATGCACTCTAATGACTTAAGACTTGACTTGCGTGGGCAAGTAAAACGGAGTTTCCTCCCGTTACGTACTGGCTTCGATATAACAGTGCCTTTAGGGGCCCTCTATGGCCAACGTATCTTCTCATATCTTTGCCCTTGTTTCCCGGTCTCCGCATGATGAATGCTATCATCTGTCAAGACTTGGTTTAAAGGACCTCTCTCCTGCAAATAATGCCACCTTCCACTAGGTGCTCACTGCACACAAACTCGCCGCCCATCGCTTCTGTCCACCTTTTGAACTCCGATAGTTATTTACCCAGAGACTGTTACTCATCTTTAAGTGCCTTGAGGACTTTAAGGTCTCTTTTATGTGGCCTAGCACAGTAATTAGGACATTGTCGGTGTTCAATAAATGTTTGTCGAATATCAATGACAGCAGGAGGCAGTAAATGGTCCCTCTTTATAGGGCCTATAGCTGTGCCTGCATAGGATGTACAGAAGTCCTGCAGACTTGTAAAATCTATCTCCAGGAAGCTGCACTGGAGGGAACAGGAAATGTGGGTAATCATATGTTGCAAGTGGTAGCAAGAAAGACAGCATTAGGAAAATGTTATTTACGTTTTGCCCAGTCTTGCTGTTTAAAGCCCTGTGTTAGACGTTTTTCATGGGGTATTTTACTGAATGTAAACAACCACCTTATTAAATATACTCACTTTTTTAAAACGAAGAAACAAGTACTGAAAAAGCTAAGTCATTTGCCCAATTTTATACTATCGATAAAAGGGAGATAGAAGATTTGGGATCTCCTTTACCCCAAAGCCTGTATTTTTCAGCCCCATGCTATCCCCTGGGCAACAGAGAAAACACGAAAGTTCTGTCACTGTGCTAGGAGCAGTACTACCCTGGTATCAGCCTATGCACAATTTCTACTTCTTATACCTTGTGTTGATCTGTCTTCTCCTCACCTCCTAAATCCCCCAGACATATCAATGTCTTTCTAACATCCCATTACTCTTGTGTTTACCCTACAGATTGGCCCTTGAGTCTATCGTTTTATACTAGTTGCATATAATTTCATGAGAGTGATTAATCTCTGGAACAAGATTGGAGGCTTAATGTGAAAAGGTTTGTGACCCTTCCCAGACATCTCCATAGTGTTAGGCCGGTAGTAGGTGTTCTGTATGGCTCCCTTGTTTCTCCTACTTTTTAGTAGACACTAAGATTGCTTTTTTTCTTTATATTATTTGTTGATTACTATGGCTTTGATTCTCACCACTCTTTGGATAACTGGATCTTGGCCCTAGACTAAATCTCCAATTATCGTTACCCATCTCCACATAGAGAAGTCACCAGCATATTCACCTCCCAAATTAAGCTTATCATTTTTCCTCTCCTCAGACCCACGAAGCCAGTTCCTCTTCTTTTCCCCTGTATTTCTGTTAATGGCCATCACAGAACACTCTTCTTAGAACTAAGAGGTTCAAAGTTTCAGAAATATTATATACCCCTTTCTACGCCTTGCTTCCACCCAGTCGTTAAGTCTCTAAATACCACTGATGCATGTTTCTTATATGGACTTCCCTTTTGTCCAGCTGCACCCCTACTCTTCTAATTTAGACTCTCATTTCTTTTTTCTTTTTCTTTTTGAGATGAAATCTTGCTCTGTTGCCTAGGCTGGAATGCAGTGGCATGATCTCGGCTCACTGCAACGTCTATCTCCTTGGTTCAAGCGATTCTCCTGCCTCAGCCTCCTGAGTAGCTGGGACTACAGGTGCCTACCACCAAGCCTGGCTAATTTTTGTATTTTTAGTGGAGACGGAGTTTCATCATGTTGGCCAGGATGGTCTTGATCTCCTGACCTCATGATCTGCCCACCTCGGCCTCCCAAAGTGCTGGGATTACAGGCGTGAGCCACCGTGCCCAGCCCTAGACTCTCATTTCTACTGCCCAGTTGATTATAGTAGTATTCCCAGAGTTCAGCTTGAGTTTTGTCTCTACTATGCCTTTACCTGCCAAGGTAAGTAAGAACTTTTCACCTCAGCCATCAAGGCTTTTTTCTTTCTTTTTTTTTCTTTTTTTTTTTTTTTTTTTTTTTTTTTTTTTTTTTTTTTTGTCTTTTTTCTTTTTTTTTTTTTTTTTTTTTTTTTTTTTTTTTTTTTTTTTTGAGACGGAGTTTCGCTCTTGTTACCCACGCTGGAGTGCAATGGCGCAATCTCGGCTCACCGCAACCTCCGCCTCCTGGGTTCAAGCAATTATCCTGCCTCAGCCTCCCTAGTAGCTGGGACTACAGGTGCACGCCACCATGCCCAGCTAATTTTTGTATTTTCAGTAGAGACGGGGTTTCACCTTGTTGACCAGGATGGTCTCGATCTCTTGACCTCGTGATTCACCCGCCTCAGCCTCCCAAAGTGCTGGGATTACAGGCGTGAGCCACCGCGCCTGGCCAAGGCTTTTCTTAGTATGGCACCAACTTAACTTTTCATCTCCCTGAAGTAAGGCAGCACAATAAAGTAGAAAGGGCAGAAATGTGACATCAGAAAGATCTTTTTCAAATTTTGGCTCTATCACTTACTTGCCCTATGACCCCTCAAGAACCTCAATCTTCTTGTCTGTAAATCAAGGCTAATGATACCTACCCTGTAGGGTTATCTTAAAGATTAGAAATAACATCTGTCAAGAGCTTGGCATTAAAACACAGAAATAAACTGTAGCTAATATCACTAAATGGGAAGTGATACACTGATTGAAAATGTTACATTCAAGCCACAGTGGATCTGAGAAACAACCTGTTCATTCCTACCTCTACGCCTTTGTTCCCTAACCTGGAACGCATATTATCCCAGCTCCCAATTTCTGCCACGTTCTCTAAGTACCAACTGAGAAGCTAACTACTACAGAAAAAAAAAAAAAAATCCTTGATTGCTTATGCTTTCCAGGTGCTCTTCCACCCTGGAACTGTGTGATGCACTCCAGCTTAGAGTGGTATCTACTCTCAGTAGTTCTGCGTGTATCTTATACATCATGATCATGTTCAATTGTAAGAACCTTTGTCTCCATAGAGGATTAAAAGCATGAAGTCTGCAAATAGTGAATGACATCATTACATCCCCAAAGCTCTATCTGCCCATTTCTTAATCATTGCCCAAAGTTCAGTATCAAATTTTGCATTTCCAGGAAAGAAAACATAACTATTCACCTAGAACTTGAATTCTGGGTTTAAAGCCTGGCTGAGGCTGGGTCCGGTGGCTCACGCCTATAATCCCAGCACTTTTGGAGGCCAGGGTGGGTGGATCTCTTGAGGTCAGGAGTTTGAGACCAGCCTGGCCAACATGATGAAACCCCATCTCTACTAAAAATACAAAAGATTAGCTGGGCATGGTGGCAAACACCTGTAGTCCCAGCTATTTAGGAGGGTAAGGCAGAAGAATCGCTTGAACCCGGGAGGCAGAGGACACAGCAAGCCAAGATTGCGCCACTGCACTCCAGCCTGGGTGACCAAGTGAGACAGTCTTATTTTAATAAATAAATAAATAAATAAAGCCTGGCTGAGCTACTTACTGGCTATATTTCTTTGGTCAGGTACTTAACCTCCTTGTGATTCAGTTTCCACATCTGTACAGTGGAGATTGCAATGGTACCTACCTCATGGGGTTGTGTAAGTAAATATTAAAAGAAATAACATATGTAGAGGAATATAAAATGTGTTCAGAATATGCAAATGTATAGAGATGGTAGGTAGATAAGTGATTGCCTGAGGCCAGAAAGTGAAATAGACATAGAGGAAGGGAGGAGAAATGGGAAATGACTACTAGTGGTTATGAAATTTCTTTCTTTCTTTTTCTTTTTTTAAGTTGGAGTCTCACTCTGCCACCCAGGCTGGAGTGTAATGGCACGATCTCGGCTCACTGCAACCTCCGCCTCCCAGGTGCCAGGTTCAAGCAATTCTTCCACCTCAGTCTCCCAAGTAGCCAAGATTACAGGCACCCGCCATCGTGCCCTGCTAATTTTGTGTATTTGTAGAGACGAGGTTTCACCATGTTGGCCAGGCTGGTCTTGAACTCCTTACCTAAGGTGATCTACCAGCCTAAGCCTCCCAAAGTGCTGGGATGACAGGCATGAGCCACCACACCCTGCCAGAGTTTCTGTTTTATGTGGTGAACATGTTCTCAAATTGATAGTGTGATGGTTGCACAACTCTATTAACATATTGAGAACCGGGCCGGGCGCGGTGGCTCAAGCCTGTAATCCCAGCACTTTGGGAGGCTGAGGCGGGTGGATCACAAGGTCAAGAGATCGAGACCATCCTGGTCAACATGGTGAAACCCCGTCTCTAC
>NW_016107348.1:964983-976261 GCF_001604975.1 Cebus imitator | reverse complement strand
GCCTGAACCCAGGAGGCGGAGGTTGCCGTGAGCCGAGATCGCGCCATTGCACTCCAGCCTGGGTAACAAGAGCGAAACTCCATCTCAAAAAAAAAAAAAGACTAAATTCAGAAAAGCTGCTTTTCTTATTACACCCTTGAGTCTTGTTTAGTCAGCACCCATGAATAATAACCTTTACCAAAAACATAACCTTTACTAAAAGGAAGAATTCTTTTTGTTTTGAGACAGGGTCCGTTCTGTCGCCCAGCCTGGGATGCAGTGGCAATTAAATTGTCTTCGATGGAAACTTCATTAATTGCATTCTTATTACATGTTCTTTTTTTTTTTTTTTTTTTTGAGATGGCGTTTCACTCGTGTTGCCTAGGCTGAAGTGCACTGGTGGGATCTTGGCTCCCCGCAACCTCCACCTTCTGGGTTCAAGTGATTTTCCTGCCTCAGCCTCCCGAGTAGCTGGGATTACAGGCATGTGCCACCACGCCCTGCTAATTTTGTATTTTTTAGTAGAGACAGGGTTTCTCCATGTTGGTCAAGCTGGTCTCGAATTCCTGACCTCAGGTGATCCACCTGTCTCGGCCTCCCAAAGTGCTGGGGTCACGGGCGTAACTATACAAAGGCAATGCCTTTTTTCTTAGAACACTCTTAAAAAGTGTCTCTCTTAAGAGCATCTCTCTGTTTTGATACTGATTTATAGCCTAATAATACAAATGAAATATGCAATGGGACATCATATAGCAAGACAGCTGCAATTTTTTAAAAAACTGAAGGCTATGTCAGAATGAGGTTATATGTAATCAAACCAGGTTATATTTTACAAGGGATAAATCACCCTATTTATAGACGGTGGAAAGTTTTAAACTTTTGACAGGCGATTTTCTGTGGTCCTTCCAAAAATAGAAAAAGGCAGCTGAGTGCCCAGCTTGGAAGAAGACCTTCAGGTTTTAATGAGACTCATTGGCTACTAAAAACACTCCTGGAATCCCAGGACTGAGTGCTCCCACCTGTTGAAAAAGGAATGCGAATCTGTGAGCATTTGGTTACAAATCCTACTGCCTTAACAGAAAGCCCACAAAATATTATAAAGGGGAAAAAGCAGCTGAAAAACTGGCAGGCAGAATTACAAGTAATGACGAAGAGGTAGCTTGTTTTGGAAATATATGTGATTACATGTATTATTAAGAAGGAATTGAAAAACTTGTGCAAAGCAAACATATCTAATACATTCTAACATACACTTACCATGTATTAAACGTGTGTATATTCTAATTTTCATTATTTATATATAAAAATGGTTATAACACATATGTATTTTATGTAACAGATATACGACAAACAGTTGTATAACCTCTAATAATCTCAGTACTTTCCAATACTTTGTCTTGTTTAATTCTTATCAAAATCTGTGATATATTACCATCATTCCTCTTTCACAGATAAGGAAATTGATTGGAAAGGTAAAATAATGGTCACAAGGTTGGAGAAGTGGGTTAGCTAGAATTTGAACCTCCATCTTCAGAATCCTGAATGTGTAACTATTCCATCACACCATGTGGCTGTGCAAAGTCATTTTAAGAAGGATTGCCTGCATGTCCTACAAACTTCCACACAAAAAAATCAAGAACTTGCCTTGAACCCTTGAACTGGGCCAAACTGCAAAACTGCCAATCACAACATCCTAGAAAATACTAATGTTGTCTGATAGCTCCCATATGCTTTGTTCGTTCCTTTTCATTTCTTTTCTATTTTCTCCTCTGACTATATTTTCAAATAGTCTGTCTTCAAGTTCACTGATTCTTCTGTTAGATCAATTCTGCTGTTGATGCTCTCTATTGCATTTTTAATTTCATTTATTGTAATTTGTGGCTCCAGGATTTCTGTTTAATTTTTGTATTTATTGTTTCAATCTCTGTTAAATTTCTCTGATAAATTTCTGAATTGATTCTCAGTGTTTTCTTGAAGTTCACTGAACTTCCTTAAAACAGCTATTTTGAATTTTTGTCTGAGAGATTACACATCTCCATCACTTTAGGGTCAGTCTCAGGCACCTTATTTTGTCTGTTTGGTGAGGTCCTATTTCCCTGAATGCTCTTGATGTCTGTGTAAATGCAATGATGTCTGCACATTGAGGGATTAGGTATTTATTTTAGTTCTCACAGTATGGGTTTATCTGTGCCTGTCCTTTTTCAGAGGGCTTTCCAGGGATTCTAAGCAGACTGACTGATGTGTTTCCTTAGGCTGTGATCACTGCAGTTGTCCCAGCACCAGAAGACACTCTGGGCCCAGGCTTGCCATTAGTCTCATGAGGACTCCAAGGTTGATGGGGCTTTCCAACTCAGATGGACCTGGAGAAGACCCAAGGAGGGTACTGGGACTGTGTGGGATCACTGACCAGGGATCTGTATCCAAAAGACTATGTTCCACTGGCCCAGCAGATCTTTGCATAGACAAGATGAGTCCCCAACTGCAGTGAAAGAGGCCGTCTCCACACAGCCTTTTGACTTGGGGAACTCCAAAGCGCTTATCAGTCTTCTAGTCCCTTCAGCTCTCATTGATTTAGTTGGCTGAGATTTTCTGGAAGCCCGCAAATCTCACATTTCTTCCTTCCAAAAGGGGGAAATGCAATTACTACTGGGAAAAATACTATAGAGGGAAACCTTGAGGAACTCAATGAACTGTCCATCTCTATTTTCAGTTCTTGAAAATAAAGGGAAAATATCACCTAGTGAAACATTTCAAGGCCTACTAACCTCTCTACTTGGAAAACTTATGGTCCGAATGCACCACAGAGATTGGCTGTTTTCATTCAGTACAACCAATTAACACACAAATAGATGAAACAAAAAGACTTCCAAACATTAAACAATTTGATTCCCTTATGCCAGGAAGCCATTCAGGGAATCACACCAATTATTGAGGACTACCTCCAACAGGGACTAATCATTCCATGCACTAGCCTATGTAATACCCCCATCCTATGGGTTCAAAAACCTAATAACCAGAGATGGAGATTGTCCTGGGCTTAAGAGCCATCAATAACATTTTAATACCCCATCATCTTGTCGTACCTAGCCCGCTTATATTACTAGCAGCCATACTACCAGGTAGTCAGGTTTTCACTGTGGTTGACCTCTGCATTGCTTTTTTTTTTTTTTTTAATCATTCTGGTTGATCCAGGTAGCCGGTATCTTTTGCCTTAACACGGAAAAGACAACATACTGTACCTGGACAGTAATGCCTCTGGGGTATGCTGATAGTCCCAAATACTTCTCCCAAGTCTTAAAAACAGACATAGCATATTTGGCATTTCCTTCACAGTCTGTTCTCATGCCATATGTGGATGACTTACTACCTTGTTCTTTTACATTAAAGGCCTCCATAGAGGACAGCCACTGTCTATTAAGGAAATTAGCCACTAAAAGCCATAAAGCTTCAAAAGAGAAGCTACAACTTTCTCTCTCACAGGTGAAATATTTAGGACCTCTAATTTCAGGACAGGGTCTTTCACTTGATCCCCAAAGAATAAAATCAGTCTCGGCTTTTCCTGTTCCCATGACCAAAAGACAAGTCTCTGAGTTCTTGAGATTAACAGGACACTAGATAATGGATCCCAAATTTCTCTGCCATGGCTCAGCCTCTGTATTGCCTCCTAAAAGCTGACCACTTTGAACTCCTGCAGTGGCCTGAGAAGCCTCCTCCTCTTTTGAAATATTGAGGAGAGTCTAGGGAGTTCTAACTAGAGCCTCCCCGTTTCTGTTTTTGTTCATGAACAAAATGAAAATGCCTTAGGGGTTTTTACCTGAAGGCATCGAGACCATCAGTCCCCTCCGATATTACAGCCAACAGTTAGGCCCGGTGGCAACACGACTCCTATGCTGTTTGTGAGCTGTCATAGCCACTGCAAATTCATTTAGTACAATCAAATAATTAACATAGGTTCTCCATTAATTATGTTTTTCAATCCATACCCAACAACTGTCTGCTCATAGACTCACTTCTTACAGGTCCTGTTATCAGCTCCCCTCTAATGTAACTATTGATTGCTGTGACTCTTTGAGTTCTGCCACCTTATTTCCTCTTCCTTCTGGTGAGACACCACATGACTCTATAACACTAACTGCTACCTCACTAACCTTCAGAAAAAACCCATCGGAAATCCCCATTCCAAATGCTGAATTTGTCTGGTTTACTGATGGATTCTACCTTGAAATACCGCAGAGAAATGTCAAGCTGGCTGTGCTGTTGTTTCACTGTCTGAAACCACTGAAAGTGGTTTCCTACCAAAAACTACTTCTGCACAGAAGGCAGAACTCTTTGCAATCTCCCAAGCATGCTGGCAATTAATAAGACTGCAAATACCTATACTGATAGACACTGTGCTTCTGGGGTCACATGTGATTTTGTTATGCTCTGGAAACAAAAAGATTTTCTGAACTCTACTGGCCAAAAGATAAGAAAACAGTGACTGTCCTGAAATTACTTGATGCTATCTAAAAACCTAAATATTTAGCAATAATTAAAATTCCAGACACAAAAAACTGATACCAAAGAAGGTAAAGGAAATGACTTGACTGACACAGCTGTGAAAGCTGCAGCTTCTATGAACCAACCACCCAAAACTTAATACCCCCTTAGATCTTCTAATGACCAATGTAATACAATCAAGGCTTGTATCCACAATGCATGACAGCCCCCAAATTGAAAAAAAATAGGCAAACTCAAGAATGTTTTCATGACTCTAAAACCAGCTGTGATGGTTAATATTAATATTAGGTGTCAACTTGATTGGATCAAAAGCTGCTTACATAACTGGTAAAGTATTGTTTCTGAGTGTGTCTATGAGGGTGTTGCCAGAGGAGACTGGCATTTGAGTAGGTGGACTGGGAGAGGAAGACTCGCCCTCAATGTGGATGGGCATCATCCAGTCAGCTGCCAGCATGGCTAGAACAAAGCAGGTGGAAGAAGGTGGGATAAGCTGGCTTGCTAAGTCTTCAGCCTTTCATCTTTCTCCCATGCTGGCTGCTTCCTTCTGTTCCCCCGCCCTCAGACATCAGACTCCAGGTTCTTTGGCCTTTGGATTTCTGGACTTATACCAGTGGTTTGCTGGCGGCTCTTGGACCTTCAGCCACAGACTGAAGGATGCACTGTCAGCTTCTTTGCTTTTGAGGCTTTTGGACTCTGACTGAGCCACTACTGACTTCTTTTTTCCCAGCTTGCAGATGGCCTATAGTTGGACTTTACCTTGTGATCATGTGAGCCAATGCTCCCTAATAAACTCCCTTTCATACATCCTCTGGAGAACCCTAATACACTAACCTATGCTCTGGGTTCCATAAGAGACCAGTCTTGTGAGATGGCCTCCACGATCAAATTTTAGATTATACTAATCACTTAAACCATTGGGGATAAAATGATTCTTTGGGGAAAAACAGTATTATTGGAAATTCTCCCCAAAGGTTGCTTCTCAAGTTTAGCAAAGATCCCAAGTCTGTCCCAAACACAACCCTAGAAAACATATTCATAGTTCCATAGGACATTTTCCTTTAGCTTCAGGATCTTTTGAGATATGACAGATGGATTTTATCTAGCTACCACCATCTCAATGATATAAATTTGTTTTGGTTATGATTTGTATGCTTTCTCACTGGGTGAAAACCTTTCCCTAGTGCAGACTAACAGCCTAAGCAGTAAGTTACATCTTATTAGAAAAAATAATTCCCACATGGGACATACCCTCAGAACTATGTAGTGACGAAGGCAGTCATTTTACTGGGCAGAATATAAAATCAATATGTAAAATTTGGCCTTATTCTTCATTTCCGCTATTCCCACCACTGACAGTCCTCTTGATTAGTGGAACAAACTAATGGAACAATTAAGACTCAATTGGCAAAATTAGTTAAATCTTTCTGTCTGTACTGGTCAAAAGTTTTGCCCTTAGTGCTGTTTAATCTTACACCTACCCCTTTTGGGAAACATAGGTTATCTCCATTTGAAATAATTACTGGAAGACTCATGCACTTTATGAATCAATCCTAATCAAAGGTCACGTGCTCATCTACTATAAGGAACTGATCCAGGTGTTATAAAAAATTTTTTTTAAAGCCTAAGTATCCTGAAGGGACATCTCAATCTGATGGTGATCTGAAACAAAAAATTACCAGGAACTACACTGCTGCTCAGTCTTGGAATAAGAAGCAGGCAACATGAGAAGCTGACAGCTGGCCCACGCCTCTGGCCTCTGCCTGTATATGACTCCAAAATATTACTCACTATTACCCTTGTACTAATTTTTATCCTATTTATAGAACTACTTTATCTGTCATTCAAAGTCTATAAGGACCACAAAACCATGTACCAATTCTTGTACTTCTGCCAAAGTAATTTTCTTTTCTTTTCTTTTTTAGGCAGAGTCTCACTCTGTCACCTAGGCTGGAGTGCAGTGGCATAATCATAGCTTACTGTAGCCATGAACTGGCTCGAGCAATCCCCCTGCCTCAGTTTCTTAAGGAGCTGAGACTACAGGTGCACACCACCACACCAGGCTAACTTTTCTTTTTTGTGCTTTTTTTTTTTTCTCTGTTTTTCTTTTCTTTTCTTTTCTTTTTTTTTAAATTTTATTTTCACACCCGACTAACTTTTAAACCTTTTGTAGAAACAGAGTCTCACTATGTTGCCCAAGCTGGTCTCAAATTCCTGAGATCAAACTGCCTGCCTCAGCCTCCTAAAGTGCTGGGATTACAGGTGTGCACCATCATGCTCGGCCTTTAAAATGGGTTTTCCTAAATAATTTACACCTCACATGAATATCTCTTTGAATCTGGGATAATTTATTTTTAAATCACCTCTTAAATTCCCCCCCCCAAAAGCAATGATGACTTACAATAAAAATATTTCACTGAATTGTTTACAGAAGATAATCAATTTTCTAAGTATATTAATAAAACTTATTAATTTTAATAAAAATTCACACATATCTTTGGCATCTAGAAAGCTGACCTAGTTATTCAAACAGAAAAGATTAGATCCTGAAATACATTTCTGATTCTATCACTGAGTCACTGTGCATGCTTAAGCAAGTTATCTAATCTCCTGGTATCTTAGTTTCTGCACCTGTGAAATGGAGGTAATAATATTTGCTATAAGATAATGTCAGCCAAGCACTTGGGAACCTCAGATGAAAGGCGCCAGAAGTATTTTGCTATCTGCAGCATGACCTCATACTGTCTGAGAAATGGACCTTACCAGGCTTGTTGATTATCCCAGCACCTTACTTCCAAACTTTTCCTGTTCAACTTACTTTTTTACTTTATTCATTTCTATTTACCGGCTACTCTTTATGTATTTTAACTTCATTGGTAGTTGATATAGTTTTGAGGAGAGTTGATGCTTTGAAGAAACCATGAAATTAAAACTTTTACTTTTTGGTTTAAATTCTTACATTTAAAATCTAAAACAAATTTTTTAAAGCACTCAACTTTCTAATTATGGTAGATGGCTATAGCTATGAGAGTTATATTAACCTTATCCGTTCATTCCTCTTGTTTATTTCGAGTTTATTTCACATTAATTTTAGCATGCACATATTTACATTACTACCTGTAAACTTTGCAAAAGATTTAAGGCAGATGTTGAGACTGCTGGAAATTTGGATGTTTGTGTCCCTTTTCTGCAGGAATGAGATAACAGATGATATAAGGGCAAAGGATTAGTTGCTTAGAGCTAAATCTGAGCTTAATCTATAGTCCAGCTAGCTAATACATGTCTATTTCCTTTGGGCAAATTGCAAAGGTCAAAGGGCCACCTTGGGAATAACCAGATGACTTAAAAAAACAGAACTGCTGATTCAATAACAAAATTTAGAGGAAAAGTCAGAGATAGGAAGTTGGCTGCATCTTCTGAACATAAAAGCACTTCGTTCCCTCTGTCTGCTAACCTTCTTTTTCAAGGCTAATGAAAATATTTCAGAGGAGCAAAACTTTGGTCTTTTGAACCTTCCAGTTAACAACAGAAAACTTAAATCTTTGAAACTATTTCCAAAGGAAAAGCTTTCATCGGAATTTGCCCACTCAGATCTTATATTTCAAACAGCAAGTATGACACTACTCCAACACAGTGTGAGATGTCTGTTGAACATTGGACAGATCATGGACTACCAGTGATTCTCTTTCAGAGGAGATATCAAGAAAAATATTCTGGACTTTACATTATATTCAGCTATGATAAACTTTGCCAATTTTATAGAATCAGCACTGACAGAGACTTTAAACATCATCTGGTTCAACTTACTTTCCAATTAGGACATCAGGACAATAACAGGCCTTTGTTATTAGAGAGCATTCTTCCTAATAGTTTCAAACATTATCGTCAGTTTTTTATCTCTATAGAGAGGTGTATATTTCACTAATCCAGTGATTCTGTGGGTCAGGCAGTATGTTTCCTCAACATACATACATGATCTGTTTTTTTTTCTAAGTGTAAGTATGGACTTTATTATTTTTTTAAGTCTTTTGAGGACTACAAATTACAAAGTAAAAGCAGATCATTACGTAGAAATTTAGTGAATACATTTTGCTTGTGCATGAAAATGTTATCAAAGTCGTTCACTTAACAAATTCACCCCATTCAAAATATTCAGGTATAATCCTCTTTTTAAGGTTACTATACCTTTATTTCAAATTGTATTACAAATCAAAATGAACTTTTAAACGACAAACTTTTGGCTCATAAGAATGGCACCTTCAAAAGCGGTGATTTCCACTCAGTCTCTGATGGCATTATTCCAGGCTAGTAGTTTCTTTCACCAGTTAAAAACCTTCAAAATGTTCACTTTTAACACAAAGTCTTTCCATAACAAATATGGCTATATTCCGCCCCCCCCAGCATTATATGTTCATAAGATATGATTTAATGCCATTTTTGCCCCTTAAGAAGTGGATACTGCCCAGGTGTGGTGGCTCATGCCTGTAATTCCAACACCTTGGGGAGGCTGAGGCTGGTGGATCACTGGAATCCAGGAGTTCTAGACCAGCCTGGGTGACATGGCAAAACCGAACCTCTACAAAAATTAGCCAGGTGTGGTGGCATGTACCTGTAGTCCCAGCTACTCAGAAGATTGAGGTGGGAGGATTGCAGTGAGCCAAGATCATGCCACTGCACTCCAGCCTCAGTGACAGAGCGAGATCCCATCTCAAAAAAAAGAAGTGGATATTATGATGGAATACAATGTAGAATGATGGTTAAGAATACAGATTCTGGAGTCAGACTGAATTCAAATCCTAGCTACACCAGTTACTAACAGTATAGCTGTGGGTCTGTGTTTCCTCATTGGTAACAGAAAGATAGTAACAGTACCTACTTCAAGTACTATGAAAATTAAACGGAGGGAGAGAGATCCAAGATGGCTGATTACTAGCAGCTCAGGATTGTAGCTCCCAGTGAAAGCGCAGAGAACGAGAGGACGCCACACTTTCAGACGAATTTTTGTTGCTCACCAACCAGGAGATTCCCAGCGGAGGAGCCTCACAGGTCGCCAGTGTGACTCTTGTGGCCGGCACGGTGGTTCTTGGTGCAGAGTAAACGGGACTGGGTCCCCTTTTGGTCAACGTTTGGAGCTCCGGGAAGGCAGAGTCGCCTATTCAGCTGATTGAAAAAGGGACTCAAGAAGGAAGCCAGGCCGCAGATTCCCGGCAGAAAAGCACCATGAATCTTAACGGCGCTGTTTTAGCCGGCGCAGTGGGTTGCTCAGATTCCGGCGCTGGGAATCAACAAGTTGGACGTCCACTCAGAGACCTAATTTGAAAGTCAGTAATTACAAAGACAACAGGTGGATAAATTTACAATGATGGGAAGAAACCAGCCTAAAAAGGCTGAGAATACCCAAAATCAGAATGCCTCTCCCTCTACAGGGGATCACAGTTCCTCATCAAGGGAACAAGGCCTGATAGAGAACGAGTGTGTTCCATTAACAGATTTAATCTTCAGAAGGTGGATAATAAGAAACTTCTGTGAGTTAAAGGAATATGTTCTAGCCCAATGTAAAGAAACTAAGAACTTTGAAAAAAGGTTTGACGAAATCCTAACGAGAATAGACAATCTAGAGAGGAATATAAGTGAATTAAGGGAACTGAAGAATACGATATGAGAACTCCGCGAAGTATGCACAGGTTTTAACAGTCGAATTGATCAAGAAGAAAGGATATCAGAGGTCGAAGACCAGCTTAATGAAATGAAACAAGAAGACAAGATTAGAGAAGAAAGAGTAAAAAGGAATGAGCAAAGTCTCCAAGAAATATGGGACTATGTGAAAAGACCTAATTTACATTTGATAGGTGTATCTGAATGTCATGAAGAGAATGAATCTAAGCTGGAAAATATTCTTCAGGATATTATTCAGGAAAACTTTCCTAACCTAGTAAGGCAGGAAAATACTCAACTTCAGGTAATACAGAGAACACCACAAAGATATTCCTCAAGTAGAGCAACCCCAAGACACATAATCGTTAGATTCACCAGGGTTGAAATAAATGAGAAAATTCTAAGGGCAGCTAGAGAGAAAGGTCAGTTTACCCATAAAGGGAAGCCTATCAGACTCACAGCAGATCTCTCAGCAGAAACCCTACAAACTAGAAGAGAGTGGGGGTCAATATTCAATATCCTCAAAGAAAAGAATTTTCAACCCAGAATCTCATATCCAGCCAAATTGTTTCATAAATGAAGGAAAAATAACAATTTTCACGAACAAGCAAGCACTCAGAGATTTCATCACCACCAGGCCTGCTTTACAAGAGCTTCTAAAAGAAGCTCTATACACAGAAAGGAACAACCAGTATCAGTCATCCCAAAAACTTACCAAAAGGTAGAGAGTATCTCCATAATGAAGAATCTATATCAACTAATGGGCAAAATAGCCAGCTAACATTAAATCACAATATTAAACTCACAAATATCAATATTAATCCTAAATTTAAATGGATTAAATGCCCCAATCAAAGACACAGACAGGCAAATTGAATAAGTCAAAACCCATCGGTTCACTGTCTTCAGATCCATCTCATAAGCAAGGACACACAAAGACTCAAAGCAAAGGGTTGGTGGAAGACTTACCAATCAGATGGAGAGCAAAAAAAAAAAAAAAAAAAAAAAAAAGAAAGAAAAAGAAAACAGGAGTTGTAACTTCCGTCTCTTGACAAAATAGACTTTAATAGTAACAAGGACTAAAAGAAACAAAGAAGGACATTACATAACGGTAAAAGGATCAATGCAACAACAGGAGTCAATGATC
>NW_016107348.1:941652-963498 GCF_001604975.1 Cebus imitator | reverse complement strand
TTTATTTATTTTTTTTTTGAGATGGAGTTTTGCTCTTGTTGACCAGGCTAGAGTCAATGGTGCGAACTTGGCTCACGGCAACCTCCGCCTCTTGGCTTCAAGCGTTTCTCCTGCCTCAGTCTCCCGAGTAGCTGGGATTACAGGCATGTGCCACCATGCCCAGCTAATTTTGCATTTTTAATAGAGACAGGGTTTCTCCACGTTGGTCAGGCTGGTCTTGAACTCACGATCTCAGGTGATCTGCTTGCCTTGGCCTCCCAAAGTGCTGGGATTACAGGTGTGAGCCACTGTGCCCAGCCGGAAAAGCATTCTTTAAAAAAATATTAATTAAAAAAATTTAATGAAAAATTATTTTAAAACTTTTAAATTTTATAAGAACTAAAGATGGGGTCTCACTATGTTGCCCAGGCTGGTCTTAAACTCCTAGGTTCAAATGATCCTCCCAACTCGTCCTCCCAAAGGGCTGGGATTACGGGCGTGAGCCACTGCACCCAGCCAGGAAATCTTTCTTATTCTTTATAATACTCCTGGTTTGGGGCAAGGGTGGGTTCTGGTAACTGTAAGGCCTTTTGTTTAATAAACTTTGTGATGGGTTGGGGTTCATAATGGAGGTGTAAGAGGGGAAGAAAGACCAAGTTTTCTGCCTAACAAGGGTCAGCTAAGAGGCTGGAAACAGGAACCATCATAGTTGATGCCACACAGGAAAAGGGGAAAGAACTGTTGGTGATTAAGGGTTTTGGTAAATGAGGCTGGGCGTGGTGGCTCATGCCTGTAGTCCTAACACTTTGGGAGGCCGAGGCTGGTGGATCACCTGCGGTTAGGAGTTCAAAACCAGCCTGGCCAACATGGTAAACTCTGTCTCCACTAAAAATACAAAAATCAGTCAGTGTGATGGCACATGCCTGTAATCCCAGCCACTCTGGAGACTGAGGCTGGAGAATCGCTTGAACCTGACAGCAGAGGTTGCAGTGAGTCGAGATTGAGCCACTGCACACCCACCTTTGTGACAGAGCGGGACTCCATCCCAAAAAAATAGAATTTCGGTAAATGAGAATGGCTAACATTTTACCCCTTTGACATAGTCAGCACTAAGTGCTTTGCATGTGTGAACTCAATCCTCACAACACTATAATAGTTACACTATTTTCTCCATTTTTAGAGACAAGGAAACTGAAGCATAAAGAGCCTAAGTTGCTAGTGCCATTCAGTGAGAAACGTGTGTAGCTGAGATGTGGCCCCAGGCAGTCAAACTCCAACCTGTAGGGCCTGCACCCTTAATCATACCGTCCCTCATTACAGTAAGGATAAGGATGCTTCTGTTTTCTGTGGGATGTGTTGTGTACTATCACCAGTTTTCCTTCTGCAGGAAATTGCCAATGCTCCGGATGCAAATGGGTTTTTTCTTAGGAATTCACAGTTGCTGAGTTTTGCATCAAGACTGAGAGAGGCCTAAAACACACTGCATGGTAAGCAGGGACAGTTAACCAACCCCTGGATTACATGTAAGCATTTTGAAAAAGATTAACTGTGAGTCAACATTGCGGTAAATTTAGTTATAAAAGCCTGATTACGTATGCAAATATGTGTCAACAGGTAGGACTGTGTGATGACTCATCCTACTCAAAATTCTCTAGACTCTTGCTTTGTGCAATATTGGATTCTACAATGGTGAGCATGGGAAGAAAAGTGTTTAAAGGAGAGCCACAGATAAGAATATACAGGCTGAATATAGCCTGCAAAGAGCATGAATAGATGGAGGCTTCACGCTCCTTCCCACATGCATTGTCCTATGCATCTCTTCATCTGGTGTTCATCAGTACCCTCTGTAATATCCTTTATAATAAACTAGTTAATGTAAGTACAGTCATGTGTCACTTAATGAAGGAGATACGTTTTGAGAATTGTGTTGTTACCGGGCGTGGTGGCTCATGCCTGTAATCTCAACACTTTGGCAGGCTGTGGGGAGAGAACTGCTTGAGCCCAGGAGTTTGAGATCAGTCTAGGCACATAGCAAGACTCCATCTCTATAAAAATACATACACACATACATATATAAGAGAATTGCTTTGTTAGGCAATTTCGTTATTGTGCAAACATCTTAAGAGTGTCCTTCCACAAAGCTAGATAGCATAGCCTACTACACACCTAGGCTATATGGTATAGCCTATTGTCTGGGCTGCAAACCTGCATGGCATGTTCCTGTACTGCATACTGTAGGCAACTGTAACATAATGGCAAGTGCAGTTGGCACTGGAACAACTGGGGGATTAGGAGTATGACACCCACACAGTCAAAAATCCACGTATAACTTTTGGCTTCCCCAAAACATAACTACTAATAGCCTACTGCTAACTGGAAGACTTACCAGTAACATAAACAGTTGATTAACACATATATCATATACTATGTCCTTATAATAAAGTAAGGGAGAAAATAAAATATTAAGAAAATCCTAAGGAAGAGAAAACATATTTACTGTACTGTAATGATCAATACTGCAGGTTTAGGGTTGGTTAAATGCCTCTCCATTCTGAAATGGCAGGCAACTGCAGCTACAGACCTCAATCTAAAATACTTACCAAGCAATTCAACATTTTCTTGTAGTGTCATTTTTTTCCTCTGCTTCTTGGGAGCATTTCTAGCATCCCTGGTGGCACTTTGTATGGGGCTCACGGTGTTATTCAATGTTTAGGATATTGCATTAAACATGATGAAAACGCAAGAAATGTGAGAGATCGCTTTTTACTTCAATAAGCAATTTACTGGAGCAAAGGACTGCTCCCATGGAGATGATTAGCTCATAGGGTGTTTTAGGTGGATACTCTAAACACTTGAGTTCTGCCGTAATAGCAACAGGAGGTGGTTACAAAATTATTTCAGTGGAACAGTATGTACTACAGTTAATTTTATACAGTTATTTTGTAATAATTAATTTAAAAATTTTGTTCTTTCCATAGCTTCAGTGGTAAAAGTGGTTTTTTGTTACATGGAAGAATTGTATCCTGTTGAAGTCTGGACTTTTAGTATATCCATCATCTGAATAGCATGCATTGCACCCATAATTTTTTCTCAGTTATGGTTTAAAACTGCATTTTTACATTTTTAAATATTTATCTAGACTGTATATGGTACAGCATATGGTCTATGTTTGTGTGCATAGGTTTTGATAAATTTTAACTTTTTGTAATAGATTTGTGTATGATAGTAAATGATAGACTCGTATCTACATGTATTTTATGCATTCTTGACATACCTTTTTCTTTTTTTTTTTTTTTTTTTTTCTAGTCTATGAGGTTCATCTGGTTTTTCAAATTGTTCCAAATCTCCAAAAATGTATCCAATTCATTTACTGAAAAAAAATATCCACATATAAGCAGGCCCACACAGTTCAAACCCATGTTGTTCAATGGTCGACTGCATTTGTGTATCTAAACATACCTAAACATAGAAAAGGTACAGTAAAAATACGATATTATAATCTTATGGTGTCACTGTTGTCTATGCAGTCTGACATTAAAATGTCATTATGTAGGGCATGACTGTATAGGCATCCCTGAGTTCTGTGAGCCTCTCTAGCAAATAATTGGAGCCCAAGAAGGGGGTTATGGGAACCCTAACTTATAGCTGGTTGTTTAGGAGCCTAGGTCACCATCTGGGGCTTCTGATTGGCATCTAAAGTGCAAGCCATTTTGAGGGACTGAGCCTTCAACCTATGGCATCTGAGGCTATCTCCAGGTAGCGTAAGAAGTGAATTGAATTAGAGGACACCCAGCTGGTGTCTGCTGCAGTACTGCTTACTTGCTTAATGTGTGGGGAACCTCCCCCAACATGCATCTGGAGTCAGAAGGGTATCATAAAGTGGAGCATAAACTGGGAGAAACTGAATTTGTTTATTCCTACATTCAGAATGGGATCCTCGAGTACACCATAGCGGTCGGATAGACGTTCTGAAGCCAGACTGCCTGGTTTCTCTCCCTGCTCCATCACTTCGATTGCTACTTTAGCTCACTGTGCTTCAGCTTCCTCTTAAGTTGGGATAATCATACCACCTCACAGAGTAACAAGAATGAAATCAGTTAATACACACAAAGCACTTGGAAGTGTTCAGAGCAATTAATAAATAACAGCTGACAAAAAATAGAGTGCGGAACAACTTGATACATATTCAAATATATATTATACATAAAGACCTTTATGTAGATATTTTCCATATTTGTTGTAGGGAAAATAAGAGGAAGTCAATTAAAGCTAGGAGAGATCTGGATTTTACGCAATTGAAAAAAAGAACAGATTAAAAATTTGCCCATTAAGAGATGTAATTAACTCTACAGAGGGCTGTATATCATGCAGTAGATTCTGTAATTGAGTTTAGCCTAAGAATGGTATTCTCTAAAAGTGGAAAAACAATCCCGAGAAAATCAAGTTTGAATCTAGTGCCTGGCCACCTACCACCTCATTTGCCGAAGAAACATACTGAAAACTAAAGCGTGGTGTTCTGTTGTGGGACTATTGCGGGGCTTATAACAAATTAACAAGTGCTGATGTATGTTCAAATAGTACCTGAAGTTTTGATAACTATCTCCCTTGTTTAGTCTAGAGAAACAGAAGCTATGGGAAGAAATCACATTTATAGTAGACCCATGACCAGGACTCAGATTTTAAAACTTTAAAATGTTTCCATTACCTTGTATTTCCCTTTGTTGGGTTTTTTTTAAAAAGCTAAAATAAAATGACTTAATCACATAGCACGTATTACATATAAAAGGACTTTATATAGTTGAAGAAGTATTCAGTTGTTCTTTAACACATCTGCCCACTTCTTGGCCTGACCTCAGGAAACTGCCCTCCTGCAGCCCAAACCCCTGGTCCCTGTTAAAAGGGTGACCTAGGAAGCTACGTTTTATCATGCATTCTTCTCAGGAATCTTTCATACACTGAATTGAGCCATTAAAGTCATCTTTTTGGCATTTAAGTCACAAGGGGGAAGTTGCTAATTGGGTAGGCAGCAATAGAGACAAAGGGAATGGCTGCTGGTCTCCATACGAAACCAGTCTTCACGGTTCCCATATTTTCTTGTCTTGGAGTCTGAGATGTTTATTCTTGCAATCTTTACCCCAACCCTCCTTTGCTCATTTCCTGGTTGGACAGGGTTTTTATTCTTTACAATCAATTCTTGACTAAACATGTGTGGCTCTACTTCAAACTACAAGTCAACACATTGACATGAAGAGATAGGAATTCAGTCTATCACTTTGTGCTTAGTATTTGGGGAGATGGTAAATGAGCTAAACAAAATGAAGAGAACTTTTCAGCACTTTTACATTCAATCAGATCTGGTCAGTTCTGCTTCTCCAATATTTTCCTTATCCATCTTTTTCCCACATCCATAGCCATCTTTTATCTGAATTATAATACCCTCCTAGGCAAAGAAAAAGATGGAAGGATACTTGCTATTTTAAGAAAATGCAAATGCCAAATATCACTGTGGAAAGACCTCATGGCTTCCCAGTCTTTTCCCTTGATATTCACCTTCCCCTTGAAGAACCATGATGATCGCCGTCTCTACCAGAGAAGTGCCAATTTCCCCTCCACGGCGTTGATTAGTCTTGTTTTTCCTTATTCGTAGCATTGCTAAATCCAGAAGAAATAGTCACATAAAGCTTTTAGATAGGGCTTAGGAGTAATGGGGGATAGAGGTGGGGGAAGCAAATAAAATGCTAAGATGCAACTTACCTAGCTATAATCGGGTACAGCTTGTTCTTTCTATTCAATAAACATTTGAGCACTCTGTGATTACCACGGTGCCTATACTGACGACACATCACTGCTTGCAAGATGCATGCGGTAGCTGGGGTATGCTAATGCTGCGACAGGGTAATAAAAGATAAATCAGTGCGTGGAGCACCTGTCACTTTAAAATACGCAGGAAAGGCTGTGCTCTCTCCCTTTATCTGGAAGATTCACCAGTCATTTGCGCCCTTTGAAGTCACTCATTCAACCCTCAAAATGGTTTGGCTGGACACTATCCAGCTTTGGACAAGAGGACAGGAGCTGGCTTCCGCTAGCTGCTTGTGAGGTTTTCTTTCATCAGCGGTATTGCTGGTTATCTTGTAATGCTTGTGACGAATTTTTATAGCCTCTAAGTCACCCAACCCAGGAACTCCTCATGCTGCTGGGTTTTAAAACAATAAAGGTCTTATTGTTTAAGCTACCAAAAAAGAAGAAAAGAAAGAAGAAAACAAGAGGCGCCTAAAATGGTATTTGGGGGAAGGGAATTAGGAAAGATTTCACTGAAGTGCTAGCCTAAGAAAACCAAGACTTAAAGGACAAAGAAGCGAGAGGGCAGGAAATGAGGAAGTAGTCCAAAAGAGTCTAAGAATGTGCAAAAGGCAAGGCAATGATATGTTTAGGAAATCACAAGTAGTTCAGTCTGTGGTGTAGAGTGCAAGGCTGAATTTCCTCCTCTTCCAGTCAATGGCAGCCTTCTCAGTTTGGTCTTCCAAGCTCAGGAACCACATCTTTGGTGGTTAGTGCCAATAAAATCCTCTTCCTTAGGGAAAAACCCTATCCTCTTACACTGCAAAATTTTACTCCACGATCTTGGTAAGGACACAACAGCAGAAGAGTACATTATCTTTATGTATTTAATGAGAACTTGTTGTCACTGCCAACAGAAAGGCTGCTTTCCATAAACTCGAGATCATAGGGAAACTGGTTATTCTATTTTTAGCTTAGGTATGAACTAACGGTACAAAATATGTAAACCCCATCACTTCTAAATGGCAGTTCTCTTCATTGAATGAAAATCCGTTTACTTCCAATTTTTGAGAATTACAGGTTTAGAAAACATCCTTAAATATTAAAATCTCGTTAAAAGAAGGGAAGCAAATTAAGTTTCTAGAAAGTTTTAAGAAGGTACTGTACTGTGGTTTTCCTTGGTCACGGCTGTCAACCAGTTACAATATGCTCAGTTTCTCTAGATCCATAGCTCTTAATTTGAAGCTGATGTCTTAAATTTTCCTTTCTAGGCTGGACTCAGCGGCTCATGCCTGTAATCCCAGCACTTTGGGAGGCTGAGGTGGGTGGATCACCTGAGGTCAGGAGTTGGAGGCCAGCCTGGCCAACATGGTGAAATCCTGTCTCTACTAAAAATACAAAAAATTAGCCAGGCATAGTGGTGTGAACCTGTAATCCCAGCTACTTGGAAGACTGAGGCAACAGAACGCTTGAATCCAGGAGGCGGAGATTGCAGTGAGCCAAGATCATGCCACTGTACTCCAGCCTGGGCAAGAGTGAGACTATCTCAAATAAATTTTAAAAAATAAAAAATAAATAAATTTTCCCTTCTAAAAGGATTACAATAACATGAATACAAAACAGAGTGTTTTAGGCAGCAATTATCTAAATGTGGATGCTGTTGAGCATGCATTCTCAATGGGGTGAAAATTGGTTCACTAGGGATGAAAAAAATTCTATTTTGTATAAAGCACGAAAACATTTATAGTCCATAAACAGATACATAGTATATATGTGGTGTTAAATTTCATGGGGAAGGGGTAACTTGAAAAAAAATCTAAAAAAGCTCTTTAGGGAGGCGATAAAGAAAAGCTTAAGAAGCCAGCTACTTAGGAGGCTTACGCAGAACTGCTTGAGGCCAGGAGTTTAAAAGCAGCCTGGGCAACATAGTGAGATCCCATGTCTACTTTAAAAAAAAAAAAAAAAAAGCTTAAGAAAAGCTCCTGTGGAGATTTTTTGCCAAGTCAGGAATACCTAAATTAACTGTATTTTTAAAAACCCTAAATGCCAAGCTAACATGGAAAGTTACATCTGTTCCACTTCTAAATAATGTACAGTGAATGGCTCCAATTCCTTGGCTTTTGTCTCTTCTAGCCAAAGGTGCTAAAATTGTTCAAGGAAAAAACTTGGATTTCTTTTTCTTTTCTTTTCTTATTTTTCTTTATTGGGATGGAGTTTCACTCTTGTTGCCCAGGCTAGAGTGCAGTGGTACACTCGGCTCACCACAACCTCCACTTCCCGGGTTCAAGGGTTTCTCCTGCCTCAGCCTCCTGAGTAGCTGAGCTTACAGATGTGTGCCACAATGCCCGGCCAAATTTTGTATTTTTAGTAGAGATGGGGTTTCTCCATGTTGGTCAGGCTGGTCTTGAACTTCTGACCTCAGGTGATCTGCCCACCTTGGCTTCCCAAAGTGCTGGGATTACAGGCGTGAGCCACTGTGCCCAGCTCATATTTCTTTTTTTAAAGATGATAAATCATTAAGTTTATAACACATAGAGAGTACAAACCAAGAAAGTAAATTTATTTAAATTACTAAAATAGCTTTTAAAGTCATTTACAGATCAGCTACTGTAATTATTCTTCCTGAAAGATATAGGTAACATACTACTTTTAAATTACTTGGGTCAGTGAAACATTTAATAAAAACATTTGTTTCTCTATATAATATGTACGTATAAAATAAGCCTTTTCAAAAACTCCTGTTTTGATAATCCTCTATAAAATAAATCAGATGGTCTGACTTCTAACAGGAACAAATTACAGTAATGGGTATACATTTATGAATATTGGTTGTACTAGTGGAAAGAAATCAGAAGACTCTACTAAAACTTGTGGAACTATCAAAGGGTAATGACAAAGCCATTAATTTAAATATTTACATTTAAAGGTTTGTGGACAATACAAAAACAAGGTAGACAGATCTAGAATTGTAACATTTTAAGAAAACCATAGCAGTTCAGACGAGAAAGCTCAATTGTAGATGCAAAGTTATAACTAAAACACTATTATTAGTGAAGAAATACATTTCACTCTTCATATAAGTTCACTATCTTGGTTTGAGGCATTCCATAAAATGTATCACCTGCATAGTAAATCTTCGTATTTGCTATGGAGTAGCACTAAAGGACTTAGACCACAACAACTGGATGCACAAAAAACAAAATCTTCAACAGCCCATGATAGCTGGTTAACAAATGGTTTGTCAATTCCTGAAACTCTATTTCTTAATTCAAATCAAAAGCTTCAGGATGTGTCCAAAATAAACTGTTCTGAATTTACCTACTCTTTTTTTTTTTGAGACGGAATTTCATTGTTGTTGCCCAGGTTGGAGTGCAATGGCGTGGTCCTGGCTCACTGCAACCTCCGCCTCTCAGGTTCAAGTGATTCTCCTGCCTCAGCCTCCCAAGCAGCTGGGATTACAGGCACCTGCCACTACGCCCAGCTAATTTTTTTGTATTTTCAGTAGAGATGGGGTTTCACAATGTTGGCCAAGCTGGTCTTGAACTCCTGATCTCAGGTGATCCACCCGCCTCAGCCTCCCAAAGTGCTGGGATTACAGGCATAATTACTGTGCCCAGCCTGACTTACTTAAGAGTCAAATGAACAAATATATTAAATCTTGCAATATACATGAAAAATCCTTCGGAGGACCAAGAATTTTTCTTTAAGGAAGAAAAAAGGAAGTGTAAAAAAAAAAAAATCCCAATGGAATCCACCAAGATGAACAGTTCATATACCTATGTCTGCCTAACCTACATCTCAGTGGATTACTGTAACATTTCCTCCCTTCACCTTCCCATTAATTTCTCCTTCCTGGCCTTGTTCTCTCCATCTTCCAAAATACAAAAGAAAAAAAATTCCAGACACACATTTAGATGACCTTTGACTACTTTTGTTCCTATAAACAGAAGGTAAGGAACTTATGCCTAAATGATATAAAAGGGAACACAATGGGAAAATGCATGGTTACATTTAGGGAGCAATCTTACTAATAACGCAACAAACCTTGAGAGAAATCTAAAAAACCAGGAAGGTTTGTAAGAAAGGAGACAAATCCCTCTCACTGGTCACACCATAATTGTAATAATTTAGCCCAGAATCAAAACAGATTCTCTATGGAACCGCATATAATATACACTCCTAAGATACCTTTAACACAGCTCTCAATGGAAGCTGAAATGATTCTCTCATATCACAGATAATTAGGTTGAATAAAATATGTTCCATGTTTATGTAAGAACTTAACTTCCTTTAAAAAGAAACCAGTTCTTTCAAAGAGCTCTGAATTCTCTGGTTAGAAAGTGTGAAAAATTCTCAGAACTTGGGACATGATTTTTCTCCTCTCTCACTTCTTATAAGCAGATGCCCCTTTTTAGGGCATTTTCAGGTTGCACAGGCAGAACTAAGTGAGAAATACGGCTCCAGAGGCCATTCAATTTGTCTGGGTCCATATGATTGTAGGAGTTGGGTGTGTTAGCATTGGTGAACTTGACTTTGAGGAAATCTCTAACTTTTTCTTCAATTTCCTTTAGGCCTAGGCTGGTTCCAAGTGTCTCTTCCTCTAATAAGACAGTCAGGACTAAGGCTACATCTTTGAAGGCTGCGTTTTCATGGTCGCAATATTTGTAGAATATCAAAGTAGAGCCTGCAGGCAGTGACTCAAAGCGGTGTACCACAGCTGCATTCTGGCCATTCTTAAATCCATTGCTCAGTTCCTGGTCTACCTCTAGTTTGACAGTATCGCTGTCTTGAGTAGCTTTGCCTGTCCCATTAATCCGGATAGCACGAACACTATGGAAAGAAGAATAGGCATCAGCAATTTGTTCACTCAGACACCTAAGTGCTTCTTCAGCATCTCGGGCAGCAGTGAGCAGCAAGATAGCAGGCTGAGAGCGAGGATGGGAGCTATTAAGATGTTTTTCCAGGAATGTTTGGCTTCTTTTCCATAGCTTCTCATCTTGACCATGGTACTTATTCTTAAGTTGATTCATCTGGTTCTGGAACTCTTGAACAGCAGTGGTTTTTACCTCAGGAGTATGAAAGAACCAAAAACTCCCACAGGCAAGGGCAGCTAATAGAGCAAGTGGCCCCCACCAGTTCCTCCTGCCGGAAGATGCATTTTGGGGTTGTCCAGTCAATTCTACTCAGAAAAAAAGAAATGACAGATATAAATACGATTTTCTTAGACTTAGGGGAAGTGACTTTTAAAATCAGTGTCAATCTTCATAAACATTAGGTAAAAGAGGAAGGACTTTAAAGAAGAAAGCTGATAATTTTCTTAATAAGTGATCACATTTTCAAGAAAATCTTATACACAGAGGCTCTGAATTATGTGTATAAATATGCATATGTCTCTTCAATATAAAAACAAGTCTGAGGAAAAAAGTTTTTAAACATAGGAAATGGCATAAACAAGGCAGAAAAATAGTATAATTTATAAAGCAAAATTACTACTTCCACTGCTAATAGCAGGGAGAATAGACTATTAAAAGACACTTTTTAAATTTAGAAACTCGGCATTCACATGGCTAATTATTCAAGGTGAAATATTTCTGAGGTATATAAAGGGATAAAGAAAAGGATGCATTATAAATGAACAGCTTCTATGTGTTATAATAGCTAGCTGTCCCTTTAGATTAACTGCATTGATGCATATCTTTTTGTGGTATGCAAGTTAACACTAGTAAAATTTAGTTTGTAACTCATCTCTAATTACTATTGGCAATAATATTAATTTATATTTATCTAGTGCTTTTCAGTTTAGAAAGCACTTTCTCATTTTCTATTTCATTTACTCAGCTAATATAATAGTAACAATAATACTTTTACACTTTTATTTATTGACTGTTTTAGGCTATTAATTTTAGAAGGGATCTTTTAGAGCAGCAGTTCTCAAGGTGTGGTCTGTGGGGTACCTCAAGACCCTATTTTTTTTGGGGGGGGTGAGGGGGGTCCATTAAGTCAAAGTATTCTTCTAACACTAAGATGTTATTTGATTTTCCGTTTTGTTGACATTTGCACTGATGATACAAAAGCAATGGTGGGAAGAACTTCTGATTCCTTAGCATGAGTTACAGGGCAGTGGAACCAAACTGTACAAGTGTAGTCATTGTTATTTTTCACTGTCATGCATTCAAAGTTTAACAAAAAGGGACATTCTTTTACTAAGAATATCCTTTATGAAGCAGTTAATTATTTATGTTATTAAATCTCAATCTTTGAGTACATATCTTGTTGATCTTCTTTGTGAAGAAATGGGAAGTTTGCACAAAGCATTTCTGCTGCATCACACAGTACCACAGTGGTCTCAAGGAAAAGAATTTTGTGCAAATGAATTACAAGCTGAATTAGCACTTTTTTCATGGAATACTAATTTTTGCTTGAAAGAACAAGTAACATACTACAGTCAGACTTGTGTATTTGGCAGACATTTGCTTTCAAGTGAAAATTAGGATTTCAGAATCCTGAATCTGCCACCATGAGCTTGACAACTCCCAATATTGTACTTTAATACTTTTTTTTTTTTTTTTGAGATGGAGTCCCGCTCTGTCACTCATGCTGGCACACAGTGGTGTGATCTTGGCTCACTGCAACCTCTGCCTCCCAGGTTCAAGTGATTCTCCTGCCTCAGCCTCCCGAACAGCTGGGATTACAGGTGCATGCCACCATGCCCAACTAATGTTTGTGCATTTTAGTAGGGACAGGGTTTTGCCATGTTGTCCAGGCTGGTCTTGAACTCCTGACCTCCGATGATCCACTGGCCTAGGCCTCTCAAAATTCTAGGATTACAGGCGTGAGCCACCACACCTGACCCTTTAATATTTTTTTAAAGTCTTGAGATTGGCAGTGATATTAACAAATGTGATCTTTTATATTACATTCCTCATGTGTCAATGTTTGGAAAATCTGCATATCTCATTGAACCAATGTTTTCCAAATGACCAGTGCAAGATACTCCATTCAAAGTATAAGATAGACAAATGAACTTTAACGTAATAGAGTACAAAGAGCTCGTTAAGATGGTTTCAGTTATCATATTTCAAGCAACATTTAAGAAACTACCAGTTGTTGAGTTTTGGAGAATTCAAAAAGAATAGCCACAATTATCTGAAAACTCTTATTAAAACTTTTCATATCTGTATAAAGCTGGGGTTTTTTGTAGATACTTCAACCAAAACAATATATTGTAACAGACTGAACACAGAAGCATATATAAGAATCCAGCTCTATTTTTTAAGGCCAGGCATTAAAGAGATTAGAAAAAATGCAAAGCAATCTGATCTGTCACTCTTCTTGCTAACTTATTTTAAAATAAATTAATGAATATTTAAAAAATTCTCAACTTTAATTTCCAGGTACATATGGATAGGCATAACCATATCCATATCTTCAACAAAAACCTTTCTGAGATTCTTTTTTTTTTTTCTTTAGACAAAGTCTTGCTCTGTCGCCAGGCGCCAGGCTGGAGTGCAGTGGCGCAATCTTGGCTCACTGCAACCTCTGCCTCCCAGGTTCCACCAATTTTCCTGACTCACCCTCCCAAGTAGCTGGGACTACAGGCACACGCCACAATGCCCAGCTAATTTTTCTATTTTTAGTAGATGGGGTTTCACCATGTTGGCCAGGATGATCTTGATCTCTTGACCTCGTGATCCGCTCGCCTCAGCCTCCCAAAGTGCTGGGGTTTACAGGCGTGAGCCACGGCGCCTGGCCCATTAATTTATTTTCTTAGTACTCTTTCAGAATAATAAGACTTAGAGAATTAAAGAAACTCGCCACAGGGCTGTACAGGGGGTGAGTAGTCCCATCTAGTTCAAATACAGGTGTGCAGACTCCAAGAGCCACTGTAATCCCATAATGTCATGCTCTCTCTGTCTTTCTTTTAATTCAGCATGGCTTCCTCAGTTAACAGTATTAGTAGCTTTACTTATCATTAGCTATTACTTTTGGTCTTTTGAACAGTAAAGTGAAGGGCAATACCAGATGTTGTCTCATATAGTTTGTCCATAAAGAATTTCACTGCTAGTAAAATAGAAACTTTTTTCTCTGAAGTGCTTAAAATATGATTCTTCAAATAGCATCAAGTCATCCAGTTGTCAAAAAACTTTTTTTTTTTTTTTTTTTTTTTTTTTGAGATTAGAATTTTTTTTTTTTTTTTTTTTTTTTTTTTTGAGACGGAGTCTTGCTCTGTCGCCAGGCTGGAGGGCAGTGGCACAATCTTGGCCCACTGCAACCTCCACCTCCTGGGTTCAAGCGATTCTTCTGCTTCAGCCTCCCGAGCAGCTGGGACCACAGGTGCATGTCACCACGCCCGGCTAATGTTTGTATTTTTAGTAGAGACGGGGTTTCACCATGTTGGCCAGGATGGTCTCAATCTCTTAACCTTGTGATCTGCCTGCCTCGGCCTCCCAAAGTGCTGGGACTACAGGTGTGAGCCACTGTGCCGAGCCAAAAAACATTTTTAAACAATTATGGAATACCAATTTTACAGAAACATTTAATAAAAACTGAATAGACAAACTTACGTCGGCGGGAGGTTGATGGTGACTGGTTTCCAAGTTCTGATTTCTGAATGCTGTCATCTAAAGGTTAGAGTAATAAAAGAAGACTATCAACTTATGTTTCATAATTTGAGTAATTATTTTTAGTAGAGAAAGAAGATACAAATTCCACCAGGAAAAAAAAGAAGACAGAGATCACCAGAAGCAGAAGAAAAAGTAGAATATCTGAGTGCCAATTAGACTGAGGGCTCCTTGAGACACAAGACCCATTTCCTTCACAGCTGTTCACAGCGTATGGTCGGGTTTAGTACAAAGCACACAATACTTAGTTTTGAAAGAAAGTCTGGAAGTATTTGACCCGTAAGTATCTCACAGGATTGGTGAAACTTCCAGGATAAAAAGGACAAAGAAAACAAGCACACCATAATAAAATGAAACATATTATACCATCTGAAGAACTGCCATATATTGAACTTTTGCCTGGTGAAGATGCTGTAAAGAGGGGGAAAAAGGACAAGATGTGCATCATAGACTGCTGAGCTCTCCGGATAAGGAATTTTAATATAAAACTGAATCTTAAGCCTCACTATTTTCTACCTCAAACTGATTCAATATTTCCTCTGGGGATTCTGACCATTTCAAATATTAGTAGTATTTAAAAATCACGTTTGAAAACTTTTCATTATTTCTGTTAATAGACAAGTAAATAAGTAGTTCTGTTTTAGGCTTGTGGTTAAACAACAGAGCTCAAAAACAATTTTCTCACAACTCCATCAAATCTCTACTTCCATCTAAATTCATTTAGAAAATAAATTAAGCCTGGCACAGTGGCTCATGCCCATAATTCCAACAACTCAAGAGGCTGAGGTGAAAGGACAGCTTGACCACAGAAATTTAAGACAGGCCTGGGAAACACTGTGAGACCCCACCTCTTAAAAAAAATTAATAAAAAGAAATTAAAAACTATTCTAAACCTTCCCTTTCCCTTCCATCTTTCTAAGCACACTAGCAGGTTTTAAAATATAAGAGATGAAACGGAGGGACAGGCTTCAGAAGGTGGAGAGGCTCAGTTACCTAATTCATATGACCTATATTACCAGTATTGCCATCTATCACTTGCCTGGAGTTTTATAACTTTTGTATATATAAATGAACTTCCTGGTGAATATTCTTAGCGTTACAGCAACAACTTTCATTTGAGAAACACTGGAATAACTGGAGGAATAATATTAGCACTGCTAAGATTCAGAAATAGCCTTATTTTTGGTCATATGACAAAAACTCCATAATGATATCATAAGACAAAATGACAGCAACTCTAAAAGGAATATTGTTTTTCAATTAGTTTAGCTTAGGACATTTCATTATTTAGAAGCTTCTAAATTAGGTTTTCAAAGTTACAGCTAAAATAACAAAATTTAAAAAACCTGACCACACAAAACCCAAATCCATCAGATAATGTTTACTTTGAATACTTCGCTCCACGGTTGCAAAGATCGAATGAGATAATATACACAAAAATGCTGTGAAGTGCAATTCTATGACGTTAATAATGAAGAACAGCTAAATAATAATTATGTACCATATATAATATTTAGGTAATTCATATAACACAAACACATACACAGCAAAGTATATACTGCCAAGGTAGGACATTGTCTAAAGGGTAACTGCTATCCTTCTTATTAACATTATTACAGATGCTAACAACAATTCTAAAAAACATCTTTTTGAAAGAAAAAATCTGGCCAGGTATGGAGGCTCACCCTTGTAATTCCAGCACTTTGGGAGGCAGAGGCAGGCAGATCACCTGAGGTCAGGAGTTTGAGACCACCTGGCCAACATGGTTGAAACCCCATCTCTAATTAGCTGGGTGTGGTGGTAAGTGCCAGTAATCCCAGCTACTCAGGAGGCTGAGGCATGAAAATCGCTTGAACCCAGGAGGTGAAGTACATTGTAATGAGCTGAGATAGCGCCATTGCGCTCCAGCCTGGGTGACACAGTAAGACTCTGTCTCCAAAAAAAAAAAAAAAAAAAAAAAAAAAAAAAAAAAAAAAAAAAAAAAAAAAAAAAAAAGAAAAGAAAAAACTCAAGCTTTTCTAATCTAGAGTATGGTGACAATCACTCTATAACCATCAAGGGTAGAGGGCACAAATCCTCCATAGCTGCTATTGATTCTACAGGATACCTTGTTAACGATAAATAAGCCCTGATAGTTATGAGATTTTAGACTTTAAAAATTGTGTTTACCCATATAAGCTCATTACAATAATCTAGTTATAGGCACTATTGTCTCTAAAGGCAAGAAAATTGAGGTTCACAAAGGTTAAGTGATTTTACCAAGATTACTCAATTAGTAAGTGGAAGAGCTAGGGCTGGAGCCCAAGAGCTTTAACTCCAAACTGTCTTCCTTTCTCTACCTAAATTTCTCAGACAGGTTCCAAAACATTTACATTAATGCTCTGACCTCTCCATGTACATATATCCTTCTCTATAATCATTGTTTGATCACCAGGCAAATAGGAAAAAGTAAAGACAGTGGTTCCATCTTTCCTAAAAGGTTTGGATGCAGGCAGAAACCTGAACTGGGACCTGTCTATCCAGGAAACTGGTGCCAACATCAGGTGACAATGCTCCTTAGGGTAGAATCTATAGTCCAAGGTTCTTGAAAACTCAGATCTAAAAATGACTTTTTTTTTCCTCATGAAAGCAGGCAGAAATATATAAAGAATGAGAGATAAAATTTGGAATGCTAAGAAAATATTTTTTAATAGTCATGAGGAGGAATCTATTATATAAGTTTGTGTGAAAATCACTGCAGTCTTCCACCTCCATTGAAAGCATTTTCTTCTTGCTCATTGTTCTATCTTAAAGTCCTCATGTGGTTGAAAGTCTAAAAGATCCTATTACATGTACAATTCTGGTATGTTACTGTTACATAACTCTGAAAGCTCAATGTGGTATCTATATATGGTAGGTGGCTAGCAATCAATGCATAATTCTGTAAGCTATAATAAATATAGTAAGTTAAGACAAAGTAGAAATGCAAACAGATAAAATCTATCAGATAAAAATTAGCTATCAAGTCAACAACTAAAAAGATCAATTTCTGCATTTCAATTATTACATGTTCAATATAATTAGTTTTCCTTTTGTACTGCAGTATCTTATTAGAAGAAAAACATTATGCGAACATTTTTTGATAACTATGTACTAATTTCCCGTATCTGGAAGCCATTTATCTGATATTAACTATTCAGAATATATAGTAAATAACTTAGAAATGACGTAAAAAGTCTCAGCTTTTCACATTATAGATACTAAAAGTCATGCACTTTTACATCCAACAGTATCTCTTGGGTCTTCAAATTTAATTTTAATATTTGATTCTTGTTATAAACATAATTCTAATAGGCTGAATAATTAATATTTGGTTTCCTAACTACAATAGGTCAGGAAGAGCAAATTATAAGAGTAAATGGTCTTCTAATAGCAGGCACACACTTGAAGCAATAAGAAATGATAACCAACAATAAGACAAGGGCAAAAAGTTATTTCAGTTCTAGGCTGCTGAAGAACTCATTTATACGTGGGCTAAAAACTTCACTTCTTGCTGGGCACGGTGGCTCACACCTGTAATCCCAGCACTTTGGGAGGCTGAGGCAGGCAGATTACCTGAGGTTGGGAGTTTGAGACCACCTTGACCAATATGGAGAAAACCCATCTCTACTAAAAACACAAAATTAGCCAGGTGTGGTGGTACATGCCTATAATCCCAGCTACTTGAGAGGGAGGAGAATTGCTTGAACCCAAGAGGCGGAGGTTGCAGTCAGCCAAGATTGCACCATTGCACTCCAGCCTGGGCAAAAAGAGCAAAACTCCGTCTCAAAAAAAAACTTCACTGCTGAGAAAAAATGAATTGTGACCACTCCTACTTTACTGATTGAAATGCAGAGCCACAGATGTCATCTGATCCAATTACAGAGATAAGCATCCCATGAGCAAGAGATGGATTTTTATATTATCTAAATAAAAGTAAGAGAATACCTGATGACCTCAAGACTTATTGTGGCTACAAGAGTAAAGAAGGGAGAGAGGTTAAAGATCACTTAAGGCAGAGAATATGCATGGACTTTAAAAAAATATGGTCAAGATTTAAATGTGGACACATTTCTACAGAAATTATAGAAACTGAGTTCAAAGTAGATGGTTTAATCACATCAATTTATAGTATTCCTTAAATTCTGTGACATTTAATCCATTCAAAACATAAACATGGGGCTGGGTGTGGTGGCTCATGCCTGTATTCCCAATACTTTGGGAAGCTGAAGCGGGCAGATCACTTGAAGTCAGGAGTTCAAGATCAGCCGGGCCAACATGGCAAAACTCCATCTCTACCAAAAATAAAAAAATTATCTGGGTGTGGTGGTGCACGCCTGCAAGTCCCAGCTGCTCAGGAGGCTGAGGCACAAGAATTGCTTGAATGTGGGAGGGGGAGGCTGCAGTGAGCTGAGATAGTGCCACTGCACTCCAACCTGGTCCACAGAGGAAAACTCCATCTCAAAAACAAAACAACCAGAAAAAAAAACTCTAAACATGAAAATATAACTTGTGCATTTCAGCCTTTATTATGTAAAATTATGAGTATACAAAGCTGTTCCAAGTGGTTATTTACGAAAAGTCTGCTAAAAGCAAAAAACAGGGTATTGTCAAAAGAGTAGAATTTCATTATTGTATACAGACTGTATTGCTGCTAGAACTGACAGCTTGTTAAGACCCATCGATGGCTGGTTTTCCCACACCGCTATTTACATTCTACACCCAGCCCATGTGCCGCCAGTCCAAACAAATGGAAATTACTAAACTAGTAATCATAGCTGTACTTTATTAGTGAAATCACAAACAATCTAAATGTTTATCTGAAGAACTCAACATTTTTGTCAAGCAAAATATAGCAAATACTCTTAAGATTAGTTCAATAACAGAGATTTATTTACTTACTTTGCATCCTAGTCCTTATTCTTGCAGTATGTGGAGCCCATTCCTGGGGAGTTTTTTGATATCCTGAGCCTGAAGCAAATACATATATGAAAAGATAATTTCCCATACTTTGAAAGTTTATACCATATTCCAGGGTTATAAAATTAATCTATCAGAAAGACAAAATAAAGCAGGGGAAGAAAGCAAAAAAAGCAAGAGTTTTATAAGTAAAGGATAATTTCAAAGGATCCTGTCCCAGTGAGGATGAAACACTTTCTATATAGCAAAGCAGGTAGCAAATAAATATATTATTACCTAATATAAATTACTTGTGGTAAAATAGCCCTGAACACATTTCCACATCACAGAATAATTATTACAGGCAGTACCAATCTGAGGTGGATTAAAAAGGGTAAGGAGGGGTAAAATGACTTAAAATCTTATTACAACTTTTGTGGGGAGAATAAGGCAAGGTTAGGATTGATGGAAAAAAGAGCAGAAAACCAATTACTTACTCAGCACTGAAGGTTGCTTATCATGAGCTGTGAAGTTTCGACCTGAAACAGAAAACAGGGATAAGGTCATAGAATACTTGAAAATAACAACAAAAAAGATGTTACATAGACATTTTGCTTATTTACTGTGGATACTAAAAACAAACAACAAACAAAAAATTCTCTCAATTCCAAGCATGTAAGTAAAGTATATATGTTTAAAGCATACATATGGAATATATATATATATAAAGTGTGTGTGTGTGTGTGTGTTTCTTTCCCTCAAATTTCTAAACTTCAAAATGTTTAGGAATTGGACAACAACAAGGACTCAGCTTTAGGATCGTACCATCAAAATAATGACTACATATAGTCTACGTGTATCAGCTATTGACTATAATTTTGCTTCTTTTTTTTTTGAGACAGGGCCTAACTCTGTTACCCAGGCTAGAGTGCAGTGGCACAATCTCGGCTCACTGCAACCTGTTTCCTGGGTTCAAGTGATTCTCCTGCCTCAGCCTTCCGAGTAGCTGGGATTGCAGGCATGCGCAACCACGTCCGATTAATTTTTTTGTATTTTTAGTAGTGACAGGGTTTCATCATGTTGGCCAGGCTGGTCTCGAACTCCTAACCTGAAATGATCTGCCTGCCTCAGCCTCCCAAAGTGCTGGGATTATAGGCGCCCAGCCAATTTTGCTTAATTCTTCTGTGGTATATACTGTTATTGCTCCTATTTTATAAATAAGGGAAAACCAAAATTGGTAATTTTCCCCAAATTATATATCTAAATGTAGTGGGGCTGAGATACAAATCCAGGCAGTCCATATCATATACCACAGATCATACCATAGAGAAATGGTATGTACTATCCATGCAGATTTATGGACATTGCAAAGTAGCTATCAAGTAAAAGATGCTGCTTCAGGTTTTGAGGTGGTATTTGAGGATAATTGTAAAAGGACACAATGGGATGACTAGAAAAGGACATTACAATTATAACAAGGGAAATTTCCAAATCTGCCCTGAGGAAACGAGTTGCTCTTTGATGATATATACATGTATCAATTTACATTTATTTACTTTCAACTTTTTCTCAATACAAACATATGCTAGCTGTTTTTTAAAAAAGTGCCATTCTAGAAGTGCATAATTTAAAAATTTGTGAATATCTATCTAAGTATCTACTATGTGCAAAACACTGAACATAGAAATACTATGGTAAATAAGGCAGACATATATTCTCTCAACTTTGTTTTCAGTCTATACTAAAAAAATAATTTCAAAAAAGTGGATACATACTTAATATTTTCTTTCATCATATTCAAAGACATACTTTTTTCAAAGTGCCCTTTGATCTACCGCTGTATCTTCTAATCTATGGTATGGCATGGTTTAATTAGATGGTTTTTCTTTCTCATTGATACATAAAACCAATGGCATCTTAGAGTCAATGAAATATATCTTGATCACCTTTTCATTAGTATACAATGAACTAACTCATTTCTCATTTCTAAATAGTATTTCTTTCTTTTTGAGATGAAGTCTTGCTCTGTCATCCAGGCTGCAGTGCAGTGGCAAGATCTCTGCTCACTGCAGCTGTTGCCTCCTGGGTTCAAGTGGTTTTCCTGCCTCAGCCTCCCGAGTAACTGGGATTACAGGCCTACCACCATGCCTGGTTAAGTTTTTAATTTTTAGCAGAGACAGGGTTTCACCATGTTGGCTAGGTTGGTCTTGAACTCCTGATCCACCTGCCTTGGCGTCCCAAAGCACTGGGATTACAGATGTGAGCCACCACGCCTGGCCTAAATAGTATTTCACTGCATGGGTATAACATCCTTTATACAGCAGATACATTTAAGAGTCTCCAGAGATCAAAGATTTGGAGTAAAATAGGGAAAACATATAAAATAACTAGAAGAGTAATTTCCACAACCGATCTTTTTCCAGCAGCTATTTTATAGTAACAAACCCAAAACCTTCTAAAAATTAAAATTAAAAAAAATGTAAAATTAGGCCGGGCGCGGTGGCTCAAGCCTGTAATCCTAGCACTTTGGGAGGCCGAGGCGGGTGGATCA
>NW_016107348.1:937293-939857 GCF_001604975.1 Cebus imitator | reverse complement strand
CATATCTCAAATTATCCATTCCCCTACTGGTGATTCATTATTCCTCTTTTTCAATATTTACATTAAATTTCAAAAGAGGATCTTCAAAAATAGGAACAGCATTTGACCAAGCCCACAGAGAGACCTGTAAACATGGCTTTACTTACTCTGTGATGACTGCCAAAATGATTCTGTATATTTACTAGATGATCTGGTGGTTTGATCTAAAAAATAAAAAACAACAGTACACTATAAATAATGTTCAACTTTTAAAATGTACATTTTACAAGACAATAGTGAGAATTTAATAAAAAGAGCAAAAATATTCAGATAAGTCCCAGGTAATTAAAAACTTGGATGTATAATTTATTTTAAAAAGTTTCTGTTGAAAAGTGTCTGTTCATATCCTTTGCCCACTTTTGGATGGATTTGTTTGTTTGTTTTTTGCTTGTAAATCTGTTTTAGTTCTTTGTAGAGTCTGGATATTAGCCCTTTGTCAGATGGGTAGATTGCAAAAGAAGACATATGTGAGGCCAACAAACACATGAAAAAATGCTCATCATCACTGGTCATTAGAGAAATACAAATCAAAACCACACTGAGATACCATCTCACACCACTTAGAAAGGCGATCATTAAAAAATCTGGAGACAACAGATGCTGGAGATGATGTGGAGAAATAGGAACACTTTTACACTGTTGGTGGGAGCGTAAATTAGTTCAACCATTGTGGAAGACAGTGTGGTGCTTCCTCAAGGACCTAGAAACAGAAATTCCATTTGACCCAGCAACCCCGTTACTGGGTATATACCCAAAGGATTATAAATCATTCTATTATAAAGACACATGCACACAGATGTTCACTGTAGCACTGTTTACGATAGCAAAGACCTGGAACCAACCCACATGCCCACTGACGATAGACTGGACAAGGAAAATGTGGTACATATATACCATGGAATACTATGCAGCCATAAAAAATGATGATTTTGTGTCCTTTGTAGGGACATGGATGAATCTGGAAACCATCATTCTCAGCAAACTGACACAAGAACAGAAAATCAAACACCATATGTTCTTACTCATAGGTGAGTGGTGAACAACGAGAACACATGGACACAGGGAGGGGAACATCACACATTGGGGTCTGTTGTGGGGGGCCAGGGGAGGGACAGCAGGGGTGGGGGTTGGAGAGGTTGGGGAGGGATAACATGGGGAAAAATGCCAGATACAGATGATGGGGGGATGGAGGCAACAAACCACACTGCTATATATGTACCTATGCAACAATCCTGCATGATCTGCACATGTACCCCAGAACCTAAAGTACAATAAAAAAAAATAGAAAAGAAGTTTTTCTTGTCGGATAAATGATTTGCAAATATTTTCTCCCAGTCTGAGTCTTCTCATTTCATTTTATTAGCTGTGTCTTTCACAGAGCAGTTTTTGATTTTGATAAAATTCAGTTTGCCTTTTTTCTATCGTTGATCGTATTTTCATTATGTATCCAACAATTTTTTTTCTAACTCAAAGGCACAAAGATTTCCTTTTTTTCTAGAAGTGCTATAATTTCACATTTATTCCTGTACTACATTTTAATATTTTACGCTGTGAGGTGTGGAAGGATCAGGAGAGTTTTGTTTTTGTCTTCCAAAGTGTTTAATCACCATTTATTGAAAACATTATATTTTTCTCAGTTGAACTGCCTTTGCACTTTGGTGAAAAATCAGTTGACTACCTTTGTCTGTGTCTATTCCTGGAGCCTCTTTATTTTCCATAGATCTGTATGTCTATCTTACCATGAGTATCACACTCTCTTGGTTACTGTAGCTTTATGATAAGCATTAAAATCAGGTAGTGGGAGTCCTCCAACTTTATTTTTCAAAAAATGTTTGGTTATTCTATTTCTTTTGCCTTTCCCAATAAATTTTAGACATACCCTGTCAATATCTGCAAAAATTCCTGCTAAGATTTGATGGGGATTGCATTGAATTTGTAGACCATTTTAGGAAGAACTGAGAGCAATACTGAATTTCCAATCCCTGGACACACATTTGTCACTCCATTTATTTAGAAAAGAAAATAATGTTTTCTTTTGTGAGTGTTTTGTAGTTTTCAGCCTACAGGTCTTGCATATATTTTGTTAGATTTATACCTATGTGTTTCATATTTCAGGAAATGGTATAAACATACTTAAATGTTTTTCATTGCTGGCATATAGAAATATAATTTTTTGTACATTGATTTTGTATTTAATGTATTTAATTTAACACTGTATTATATGAAAATAAAGAGAGATTTATTTCTTCCTTTACAGTCAAAAAAATAAAAACGTTTCTAGGTCACGGTGGCTCACACCTCCCCAGCACCTTGGGAGGTAGAGGAGAGCGGATCACCTGAGGTCAGGAGGTTGAGACCAGCCTGGCCAACACCGTGAAACCCTGTCTCCACTAAAAATACACACATCAGCCAGGCATGGTGTGCATACCTATAATCCCAGCTACTCAGGAGGCTGAGGCAGGAGAATCCCTTGAACTCAAGAGGCGGAAGTTGCAGTGAGCGGAGATCACACCACTGCAATCCAG
>NW_016107348.1:933055-936735 GCF_001604975.1 Cebus imitator | reverse complement strand
TGTCGCCCAGGCTGTAGTGTGATGGTGCAATCCGAGCTCACTGCAACCTCCACCTCTAGAGTTCAAGAGGTTCTCCTGCCTCAGCCTCCCGAGTAGCTGGGATTACAGGCACGCACCACCACGCCTGCCTAATTTTTGTATTTTTAGTATTTCATCATGCTGGCCAGGCTGTTCTTGAATTCCTGACCTCAGGTGCCCCTGCCTCGGTCTCCCAAAGTGCTGGGATTACAGGCATGAACCACTGCGCCTGGCCTAAACATTTTTGAAAGTATACTCCCATCATTAAAAAACAATTTTGAGACATTCGTCTTCCTAATACTATAAATATACATATATATATATATGCACTACTGAAATAATACATTAACTTACGTGTTGTGTATATTATAAAGCAAATAAAAATGAACTTTAGGCCAGGTGCAGCAGCTCACACCTGCAACCACAACCCTTTGGGAGGCCGAGGCAGGAGGACTGCCTGAGCTTAGGAGTTCTGGGCAAAACCGTCTCTACAAAAAATAACTGGCTAGGCATGGTGGTACAGGACTGTAGTCTCAGTACTTTGGGAGGCCAAGGAGGCTGGATCACTTGAGCTCAGGAATTCAAGACCAGCCTGGGAAACCTGGCAAAACCTCATCTCTACAACAAATACAAAAATTAGCCAGGTGTGTTGGTGTGTGTCTGTGGTCCCAGCTACTCAGGAGGCTGAGGCAGGAGAACTACTTGAGCGTGGGAAGTGGAGGCTTCAGTGAGGTGTGACTGTACCACTGTACTCTAGCCTGGACAACAGAGTGAGACCCTGTCTCTAAAAACAAAACAAAACAAAACTCAAAACCTTTAAAAAGGATGAAATAAAAAATACATAAAAATGACATTTTAGTATTTTCTCTTCTTTTTGAGATGGAGTTTCACTCTTGTTGCCTAGGCTGGAATACAATCTTGGCTCACTGCAACCTCCACCTCCTGGGTTCAAGTGATTCTCCTGCCTCAGCCTCCCAAGTAGCTGGGATTACAGGCATGGGCTACCATATCCAGCTAGTTTTGTATTTTTAGTAAAGATGGAGTTTCACCATGTTGGTCAAGCTGGTCTTGAACTCTTGACCTCAAGTGATCCACCCGCCTCAGCTTCCCAAAGTACTGGGATTACAGACGTGAGCCACCGTGCTTGGCTGACATTTTAGTATTTTCTTCCTGCATTCCAATGGATCTTCTTGTACCTCTTTGGTGATGACTGGCCTGGAAGATGCCCTAGAATAACCAGTATTATTATTATCATTATTATTATTTTTGAGATGGAGTTTCGCTCTTGTTGCCCAGGCTAGAGTGCAACGGCACAATCTTGGCCCACTGCAACCTCTGCCTCCTGGGTTCAAGCGATTCTCCTGCCTCAAGAACTCTCTCCCGAGTAGCTGGGATTACAGGCATGCCATGCCCAGCTACTTTTGTATTTTTAGTAGAGTTGGGGTTTCTCCATATTGGTCAGGTTGGTCTCGAACTCCTGACCTTGGGTTATCTATCTGCATTGGCTTCCCAAAGTGTTGGGATTAAGGCATGAGCCACCGCATCTGGCCTTTTTTTCCTTTTTTTTTTTTTTTTTAAGAGATGGGGTCTTGCCATGTTGCCCAAGCTGGTCTCAAACTCCTGGGTTCAAATGATCCTCCCACCTCAGCCTCCCAAAGTGCTGGGATTATAGGCGTGTGCTACTACACTCAGCTAGCCAGTATTATCCTTAATATGCCTCTAAATTTTGTTCTTTAGCTAGAGTTTTCTTCTGCATGTAGGTATGTATGATTCAGTAAGGCAACAAGAACTTATTGATATTCTAAAGGGATCACAGGACCTGGGGTTTACGTACTTCCAAATAGCTATGCTGGTAGCAACGGCAGCAAACTCTCAGCTACATAAATGGCTTAATTGATCTCTAATTTTTAGAGCTGCATGTAACATGTATGAACACTAATAACAGCACTTAATCTGAGTGTTCATTATGTGCCAGGTAAGTGCTTTGCATATATGAATTAATTTAATCCTTGCAACAATCCAGATGACGAGACTGAGGAACACAGAAGTTAAGTAACTGTCTAAGGGCGTACAGCTAAAAAGTGAAGGACTGGAACCCAAGAATTCTGGCTAACCACTGCTAGCATGTTACAAATCTCCATTTCTGTATCAAGAATAAATGGAAAAAATGATGAAGGGTGGGAAACACACAGAATACCAAATGCCCTTCAACCAGCTTATAATGCCAAACATGGTGGCTAACACCTATAATCTCAGCAATTTGGGAGGCTGAGGCAGGAGAACTGCTTAAGCCTGGGAGGTTGAGGCTATGGTGACCCATGATCACAACATTGCACTAAAACCTGGGTGACAGAGTGAGATCCTGTCTCAAAAAAAATAAAAAACAAACACTAAACCAGCTTATGTACTTATTTTTAAAGTGAAATGATGAAGTAAAGAATAGGAATTACAGGCCAGACATGGGGGCTCACGCCTGTAATCCCTGCACTTTGGGAGGCTGAGGTAGGTGATCACCTGAGGGCAGGAGTTCAAGACCAGCCCGGCCAATGTGATGAAATCACTTGAACCTGGGAGGCAGAGGATGCAGTGAGCTGAGATTGCGCCACTGCACTCCACCCACTGTACTCTGGGTGATTCTGTCTCAAAAAAAAAAGATTAGGAATTACAGAAATTTTAAGGAGGTGGTAAGGGGAAAGCAGAGAACACTTTTCTGCAGGACTAAAGTATAAAATTACTCATTATTTACAGAGTTTACAAACTTGTTTAGCATTATCTTTTTTGGGGAGAAGGGGTCTTGTTCAGCATTACCTTAAGCCTCAAACTGGTACTTTTCTCTCTTTAGTCTTTAGTCAACTCTTTAATTGAATAAACTTAAATTCACATGAACAATCAGAACCTGTTAATTACAAACTTGTTTTGAATTTGAAAATCCAGAGATTAAAAAATAGTTATTTAATTAAATTAAAACTCCCTAAAAGTCACATTCCAGACAGTGTTGTCAGTCCCAATGGCAATGTGATTAGTTTATCTATAAAATTCAAAAACAACAAATCACTCTTCTTTTGAGCACAAAAATATCTTATTTTCCACAAATACCGAAAAACCTAAAAGTGATCTGTTTAGAAAGCATGACATTATTCATCAGATGTATACATGAAATCAGTAGTTTTAAGAAATATTAAAAGTTCATGACTTTTTATAGAGTATTAATAAAAATTTGCAAGTTTTTTTAAAAAGCAAATTCATGGAATGACAAAGATAGCTTCTGTAAGAAAAATCATATAGATATAAAGCAATGTTACCTCCAGATTCCTCAGAATCCCTGGATCTGGTCTTAACAGTAGTGACACTGCTATGAGAGCTGTCTTGATCTTCTTCTTCAGTTTCTCCTGAAAAGAAATAAATAATATACTAGTAAAGTCTTATTTTAATTCTCAAAAGATCTGAATTCAAAAAAACCAAACAAGTAATTTAACATTAAAAGAAGGCTTTTAGGGCTGGGTATGGTGGCTCACGCCTGTAATCCCAGCACTTTGGGAGGCCGAGGTGGGTGAATCACGAGGTCAAGAGATCGAGACCATCCTGGTCAACATGGTGAAACCCCGTCTCTACTGAAAATACAAAAAAATTCAGCTGGGCATGGTGGCGTGTGCCTGTAATCC
>NW_016107348.1:931659-932875 GCF_001604975.1 Cebus imitator | reverse complement strand
AAAAAAAAGAAGGCTTTTAGGTTATCAGATACAGAACTGCTGTTTATTATGCTTATTATTTTGAATCCCAAAGTTCCAAATGAACTAAAATTTAGCTCATTTTGTGTTCTCTGAGGCATACAATACTTTCCTAAACAAATATTCACAGTAATATCTAAAAAACTATATTCTACGGCTTTAATGTAGAGTCAAAAATGAACAGATGAGCATTAAACAGTAGAAAAATTTTAGTTTATGGGGAGAAAAACTACACATAATTAGTATGTAGTTAAATTCAGATGTGTGTTTGATTGTAAATGTGTTTGTGGTGAGGGGTAGTGTACACACACCTATGTACGAACATTCTATTACGCAGGTGACTACCCTCAGATTATGCTGGATTTCAACACAAACTAAATTTTATTCCTGTACTTTTCAAACATAAACTGGTTATGAGAATTTGGAAAACTATTTTAATACAATAATAGAGAATAATGTCTTTAAAATGAACTCAAATAGAAAAAAGATGCTTAAAATGTAAGGCTGTCATCACTCTTTCTATCTGTCCTATTTTATCTGCCCCGTTAACAGTTCAGATAAGCAATAATTTTTTTTTCATGAAGAAAAATACATTATTTTCTGTTCTCACGTTTTTTTTAAGAGATGGCATCTCACCATGTTGCCCAGGCTGGAGTGCAGTGGCTAATCACAGGTGCAATCTTACTAATGATTATCACGGGAGTTTTGACCTGCTCCGTTTCTGACCTGAGCGGATTCATCCCTCCTTAGCCAACATTGTGGTCCTCTGCTCCCTGGGGGTCACCATACTGATGCCGAACTTCGTGCAGACACCTGACCAGCATAGCGCATTATAGCCCAGAACTACTCCTGGACTCAAGGGAGGCTCCTGCTTCAGCCTCCTGAGTAGCTGGGACTACTACTACCACAAGAGGTCAAGAGAGCCCAGCTCTGCTCTCACTTCTTAAGTATCTGTCAAGATGGCTTCTAATATAAAGAAAAAGACTTCAGCCGGGCGCGGTGGCTCAAGCCTGTAATCCCAGCACTTTGGGAGGCTGAGGCGGGTGGATCACAAGGTCAAGAGATCGAGACCATCCTGGTCAACACAGTGAAACCCTGTCTCTACTAAATACAAAAAATTAGCTGGGCATGGTGGCGCGTGCCTGTAATCCCAGCTACTCAGGAGGCTGAGGCAGGAGAATTGCCTGAACCCAGGAGG
>NW_016107348.1:925182-926250 GCF_001604975.1 Cebus imitator | reverse complement strand
AAAAAAAAAAAAAAAAAGAAAAAGAAAAAGACTTCAAATATATATTGTATGATATTTACAAATAAAATACCTTCTTCAGAGAAAATGACCTTCTGTTGGACACTGGTGGCTTCTAGAAGAAAAAAGCACACATCAAATATTAAACATATAACATCAAAAGCTAAAGCTTAGGAATAAACATAAGAGCATATAGTTTAGGAAAATGAACATAATGACACATTAAAAAAATTATTTTTCTGTTAAATCACTAAGAATCTACCATTTTCTTCTAGGCTGCTTTAGAAATAAGTCTGATATACACTAGAATAAGAAATGAAGAGTTTGGCCAGGCATGGTGGCTCATGCCTATAATCCCAGCACTTTAGGAGGCTTGAGGCAGGTGGATTACTTGAGGTCAGGAGTTCGAGACCAGCCTGGCCAACATGGTGAAAGCCTGTCTCTACTAAAAATACAAAAATCAGCCAGGCGTGGTGGCTGTAATCCCAGCTACTCGGGAGGCTGAGGCAGGAGAATGGTTTGAACCTAGGAAGCAGAGATTGCAGTTGAGATTGTACCACTGCACTCCAGCCTGCACAAAAGAGCAAGACTCCATCTCAACAACAAAAAAGAAATGAAGTGTTTAATTTTCCTTCAGTCACAGGTCTATTTTTACTCTAAAATGTAACCTTTATAGGAAGAAAACATTAAATTCTACATTGACAAATATTCTAGTGTGTATAAGTTTACTATATTCTCATTCTCTGACTTGCCAAATCCCCTATACTCTCTTTAAAAACACACTACAGACCGGGCGCCATGACTCATGCCTGTAATCCCAGCACTTTGGGAGGCTGGGGCAGGTGGATCACAAGGTCAAGAGGTCAAGACCAGCCAGCCTGGCCAAGATGGTGAAACCCTGTCTCTACTAAAAATACAAAAAAATTAGCCAGGTGTGGTGGCAGGCACCTGCAATCCCAGCTACTCGGCTGAGGCAGAGAATTGCTTGAACCAGGCAGGCGGAGCTTGCAGTGAGCTGAGATTGTGCCACTGCACTCCAGCCTGGGTGACAGAGCCAGACTCTGTCTCAAA
>NW_016107348.1:921305-922772 GCF_001604975.1 Cebus imitator | reverse complement strand
AGGAGGCTGAGGCAGGAGAATTGCCTGAACCCAGGAGGCGGAGGTTGCGGTGAGCCGAGATCGCGCCATTGCACTCCAGCCTGGGTAACAAGAGCGAAACTCCATCTCAAAAAATGAATAAATAAATAAATAAACAACTGACTACACTAACTGGACTGATGAACCAGTTCTTTAGGGCAGTGGTGCATCCAACGAGGAAGAAAGGTAAAGAAACTTCTAGTTCCAGTGGGTCCATGTTCATCACTGTTTTCCAGAGCAACAGAGAATTTGAAAAAAAATAAACAAGCAGAACATATCAAATAAACTTGAAACACAGTATTTTTACATGGGCTATTCTGAAACATTAAAAAAAAAAAAAAGCGAGATGTACCCAAATGCAGGTATTGCATACTTGGGTTAAATATTACTGAAGGATCATTTGTGGAGAAGTAGCATGATTTAGAATTCTTCAACAAAGCCGAGAAAATTTGTTTCTTTTCAGCTTTTATCTTTACTGATCTTAGCCTCAATTTGTGTGCTAAAAGGGACAAAAATATTACAGAAAGCAACCGCTAACACATTATATGGTAAATTTGAAAATATTTCTTTCAAATCCATTTAATAAGATCAGTAGAACACTGGTCAACATTTGAGATCCACTGAAAATACTCCCTCTTGATAGTGGCAAGTGTAAATCAGTATCTGAAATATATATGCTAACTTTTTTTTTTGAGATGGAGTCTCGCTCTGTCAACAGGTTGGCATATAGTGGAGCGATCTCGGCTCACTGCAATCTCTGCCTCCCGGGTTCAAATGATTCTTCTGCCTCAGCCTCCTGAGTAGCTGGGACTATAGGCACTCACCACCATGCCCCACTAATTTTTTGTATTTTAGTGGAGACAGGGTTTTACCATGTTGGCCAGGATAGTCTTGATCTCCTGACCTCATGATTCGCCCCGCCTTGGCCTCCCAAAGTGCTGGGATTACAGGCATGAACCACTATGCCCGGCCGCCAACATTTTTAGATAAATAAAAGTACAAAGCATATTTTAGTTAGTACTAAATTCTTAGTAAAATGCTGATAGCAAACCAATCCCTTGAGTTATAAAAGATTTTTGAATAAATGTTTTTGTCCTCACCTTCAAAACAAAACGAAACAAAACACAGAGAAAACTGTTTATGACACTATGTGACTCTTAAAGAGCTAGACTCTGGTCCGGGTGCGGTTGTTCACGCCTGTAATCCCAGCACTTTGGGAGGCTGAGGCGGGCGGATCACAAGGTCAAAAGATTGAGACCATCCTGGCCAACATAGTGAAATCGTGTCTCTACTAAAAGTACAAAAATTAGCCGGGCATGGCAGCACACACCTATAGTCCCAGCTACTCAAAAGGCTGAGGCAGGAGAATCGCTTGAACCCAGGAGGTGGAGGTTGCAGTAAACAGAGATTGCATCCCTGCACTCCAGCCTGGTAACAAAGTGAGATTTC
>NW_016107348.1:899127-921212 GCF_001604975.1 Cebus imitator | reverse complement strand
ATTATTTTGTTCTAGGTTTCTTAGGAACACTGTCCTTCCTTTTTCTCTTTTTTGAGGGAGAAAAAATAAAAGTCAAACTTATCTGGTAGTGTTCCCTTAAAAAAATTTTTAAGATTTTAACTTAAAACAAGAGATGGGGTCTCACATGATGACCAGGCTGGTCTCAAACTCCTGGCCTCAAGCAGTCCTCCCATCTCCTAGCCTGTAATCCCAGCACTCTGGTCTCCTAAAGTGCTGGGATTACAGGCATGAACTGCATAACTGGCCAAAAATTTTTTTTTGAAATACAGAAATTAGCCAGGCATGGTGGCACATGACTGCAGTCCCAGCTACTCTGGAGGCTGATGTAGGAGGCTCAGTTGCGCCTCTGGAGAAGCTGGGACTACAGTTGGAGGAGGAGAGCCAAGGTCACACCACTGTATTCCAGCCTGGGTGGGAGTGAGACCCTGCCTTAAAAAAAAAAAAAGAATAGAGATAAACAAACCTAATTCACTCATTTTAGTATTTCCATTTGTTTTGTATGTCGAATCTGCAAGAGAGATAGCAAGAGAATGATTAGGGCTGAAAAGGAAATGCATCATATGGTTCCTTATCACAGGTTCATCAACGAAGCCTTAGTAGATCTTCACCACTGAAATACTTAAAAGGATATCTATCGAAATAAATCAACGTAATTCGTAGAATGAGAAGCGACAGAAACCTAATGTAAAGACAAATACATTTCCTTTTTAGTCCCCATGATAAAGCATCTTTAAGAGCCAAAAAACAATGAAAATGAAGTAGAAGTAGACCACTTGGAGTGACCTTACTAGTTTTCTTCATAGTCATAAAATCAATTTCAGGCAATACTTTTTAAAGTTTTCGGAAAAAAAAAGAAAAATAAGGTAACAGAGGGAGGGACATTTTGTAGTCCTGTGCCACAGAGCTCCATCTTAAATTTTTTGTTGGCAGTATACCGGAAGAATAAAGTCCCTGACCATAGTTTAAAATCATCGCAGCTAACAGAAAGAATCATAGCAACATATAAGAAACAATCTCTTTAAAAAATATGGAAGCCCTGTATATATGAATATAGAAATATATCTCTCTCTCTGTATGTTAAATAAACATAAAAACAAACAAGAAAGTGCAGAAAAGTAAGCCAGGTGCTGTGGCTCATGCCTGCAATCCCAGCACCTTGGGACGCCAAGGTGGGTGGATCGCTTACACAGGTGTTGAGATCAGCCCAGGTAATGTGGCAAAACCCATCTCTACAAAAAATACAAAAGTTAGCCAGGCGTGGTGGTGCATGCATAGTCCCAGCTACTTGGTGAGCTGCAACAGGAGGACTGCTTGAGCTGAAGAGGTTGAGGCTGGTGTCAGCCCTGGTTACACCACTGCACTCCAGCCTGGATGAAGAGTGAGACCTCGTCTCAAATTGGGGGAAAAAAAAAAAGACAGAAATGAGAGTTTAGTAAGCCAAAATTTGTGTTACAAAAAAGGCAAGATAATTTTCTCCATGAATTTCTGTAAATCTCCAAAAAAATGGAAACTGACAACATGGGTTGCTTTTGATGAAGAGAGACTGGCTGGCTGAAGGACAGAAGGCAGGGAGAGTTTTTAATGTATATTTATAGTAACTTCTGAGTTCTGAACCATATGAATACATGTACAACCATATTTAAAAATAAACTTATGTTTATAAAAAAGGTAAGCCAACAGACAAAACAATCTCTTACCAAATCTTGGGTTTCTTAGAGGGGGTCGACATAAGCTGATTATAAGATCTTCACTCAGCACTAATATAAGAAGAAAAAACATTTAAAAATATATAAAATGTGAAACACATTAGCTTTATTATATGATCATCCCTTATTTAGTCAACAAAGGTTTATAGAGCTTTTATTCATGCTAGAGAATTAGAGACAAGTTTTCTTCCCTTTTCTTTACTTTTTTCTTTTCTTTTCTTTTTTTTTTTTGTGGATGGAGAAAAAAAAGCCTGTTACCCAGGTTACAGTGCAGTGGCACCGTCTTGGCTCACCACAACCTCCGCCTTGCGGTTTTCAAGTGATCCTCCTGTCTCAGCTTCCTGAGTAGCTGGGATTATAGGTGTCTGCCACCATACCCAGCTAATTTTTGTATTTTTAGTAGAGACAGGGTTTCACCATGTTGGCCAGATTGGTTTTGAACTCTTGACCTCATGATCCACCCGCCTTGGCCTCCCAAATTGCTGGGATTGCAGGCATGAGCCACCGTGCCTGGCCAAGAAACAAGTTTTCTAAGTGAAAACTTCTGTGAACTAGTGACAATAGTGAACTAGAGACAAGTTTCCTGCCATATAAAATGTATAGCCTTGATGAAGAAATTCGCAATTTTTGTCATCAAACAGTATCTGTAGGAAAGGAAAGAAATACTAAATAAAATTATTGTAAATGGCTCAATTAAGAACCAAAATCTGTATTATAGCACAATTCAATTACCTGTTCCATTTGTGACTGATCCTCATTGTGGATTACTTGTGGAATATTTTAATTTTAGGGTTAATATCCTGAGACTTAATACACTCATTCTAACTCTTTAACCTTGTGTTGAGGAAATGCAAATTAATTTTAAATAAAGACGTTAACGTGGGCCAGGGTTCAATTCAAACTGTCTATAGTTCAATAGCATACTGGTTAGTGGAGAAGCCGATTCTACTAAAATGTTAATTTTAGTCTAGAAAACCACCTATAAAGATATGTTTTCTCCAAGTACTTCACACAACATATTCTAAAACCAAACACATATCAAAATTTGGATTGTATTATGTTTTGTTTCACGTATCCGTATAAGAAAGCATTACGTCTTAGCTCTGAGTTACAAAGCCACATTCTGGAACTTCGATGATCCCCTTAAATATTCCAGCTCTAAGATTCTGTGAAATATCTATCTCAGTTAGTATTTCACATATCAAGTATTTAGAACTTATATCAATATCTTTAAAAATAAATCTTGCCAGCCTGGGCAATATAGGGAGACCCTGTCTTTACATAAAATACAAAATTAACCAGGCATAGTGGTGTGCGCCTGTAGTCCCAGCTACTACTTGGGAAGTGAAGGCAGGAGGATAGCTCGAGCCAGGAGTTTGTGGCTCCAGCCTGGGTGACAGTGAGACCCTGTCTCTTTAAAACAAAAATAAAATCCCTTGCACACGTGATAATAAAGGCAAATTTTAGTTTCTGTTACTCCACATATGACAACTACCTTTCTCTTTTTCTTCCCTATATTCTAGCCTTTTCAGGTTTAATTAAAACCTAAAACTCAAAATCTACTTTTGGCTTGTTTACTTTTACTAAGCTATGTTTAATCAAACTTACTCTATAGACATCAATTACTACTTCAGATTCCATCTTTTCATTTAAGAAGCATTTCCTGTATGTGCTACTATATACATAGCCCTATGTAAAGTACTTGAAAGACACACAGTACCAGAGAGAGGTATGAGAGAATAAAATATAAAGGACCCTTCTTTGGTAGGAGCCTCCCTCACTTGTCTGCTTTTGTTCACCACTGCACCCTCAACATCAAAGCACAGAGACTGGCACAAAGCAGGTGCTCAATAAATATCTGGAGAATGAACAAATGCTCTAACTACAGCAGCTAGAGAAGCAAATGGTCACGATAAAATAGTAAGCATTTAAAAACAATTATCTATGATTATTTAGCTAGAAGCCACACTGGTAGAACAAAAATACCCATTTAACTTTAGGAAAAGTAAATATGATTTGTCCTAATATATTTTTAGATTATAAAATTAGTTTCATAATTTCCAGAAAGGAATGAATCTGGCCATAGAGGAATAACTGTATATAGGTATATATGACCTGAATTGATTAAACAATCTAATGGCTATTTTAATGTGAAAACAACTCAATTATGTCAAACAAAAAGATTTCAAACTATATTCCTGTTCTGAACTAATCAACATTTTTCAAGTTTTCCAATAACATGATGACCAAATTATGTGGATATTTTTAGTATACTGCTTTATAAGGTGGTCCTTTGGTTTAGTCTATATATATATATTTTTTTTACATGGAGTCTTGCTCCATCGCCCAAGCTGGAGTGCAGTGGCATAATCTCAGCTCACTGCAACTTCTGACTCCCAGGTTCAAGTGATTCTCCTGCCTCAGCCTCCCGAGTAGCTGGAATTACAGGTGCCTGTTGTATTTTTAGTACAGACAGGGTTTCACTATATTGACCAGGCTGCTCTCGAACTCCTGACCTCATGATCCGCCCACTTTGGCCCCGAAGTGCTAGGATTACAGGTGTGAGCCACCGTGCCTGGCCTAGGTCTTTATTCTTAAGGGTATCCTTGCATAATTTTCTCTCAGACCACGCTGGTAGCCTTATATGCAATTACAGCAATATTTTGAATAGCAAAGTTAAACCACACATCTATCATTCTATGAGGAAGAAGGGCTTATCCTTACCTTAAACTTGTACTTAAAGCAGTCCTCCATCAAAGAGTGACTCCATTTAAATAATTTCTCTTAGACTTTATAAGCGTTTAATAATTCCCTAAACTCTCCTTTCATTAAGAGGCACGGGGAGGGAACATGCCAAGTATTAGATGTAGTACAAAAGCACCTTTTAGAGGAAGAAACCCCTGAGTATCTCAAACCTCTCAAAGACAGACATACCCTTATATCTAGTGATACTGAATGTGCAGTGTGCTATTGATACAGTCCCAAAATCTATGTATAGATTCCATTCAAACTGTCATTTATATTGGTAAACTTTTTTTTTTTTTTTTGACAGAGTCTCGCTCTGTTGTTCAGGCTGGAGTGCAGTGGCACGATCTCTGCTCACTGTAGTCTCTGCCTCCCAGGTTCAAGCGATTCCCCTGCTTCAGCGTGCTGAGCAGCTGGGACTACAGGTGCATGCCACCACGCCCAGCTAAATTTTTTTGTATTTTTTAGTAGAGATGGGGTTTCGCCATGTTAGCCAGGATGGCCTCGATCTCCTGACCTCATAATCCGCCCGCCTTGGCCTCCCAAAGTGCTGGGATTACAGGTGTGAACCACCGTAATGGCTATAAACATTTTAAATTTCCATTTATAGCATAAGCTTCCTTAGAAAAAGGACACATTTAAGCAAAATTGTATGAACTTCACATTTCTTGTAAAGTGCTATGAGAAAAGAAAACCCTCACTTGTATGTTTCACTGGGTACAAAGTGATTTCAAGTGTATTATCTCATTTCTCCAGTGGCCCTGTGACTTATGCAGGGCAAATAACACAGATAAAGGCCTAAGGCTCAAGGTGGGTGAATAACTTCACCGAGGTCCAGGGCTTTTCCCAGAACCTTATGCAGACATGATGTCCTCTGTTAACAGTCCTTAAATATGAGCCTAATATAAACTCCAAAAAGACTATTCCAGGCATTCTAGTACATAATAGTTTTATAATGGTCTGGAGGCTGGCACTCAGTAGTCTTCATTACACCAATTTACTTAACTTCATACATTGTATAAATTACTCTAGATTTAAAATTTGAAATATTTTTGCTTTCCCAGGTATACAATAAAATCTACTATAAATAAATTTAAGATTATGGTTTTCCAAAATGGCCCAGAAAACCTGATTACAGCATCATCGTTCAAAGCATTTTTCTAAGACAGTTTATAATCTTCACACAGTAACATAGACTATTCAAGGACTATAGGATAGGCCGGGTGCAGTGGCTGACACCTATAAACTCAGCACTTTGGGAGGTCAAGGTGGGTGGATCACCTGAGGTCAAGAGTTCAAGACCAGCCTGGCCAACACGGTGAAACCCCATCTCTATTAAAAATACAAAAATTAGCCAGATATGGTGGCAGGCACCTGTAACCTCAGCTACTTGGGAGACTGAAGCAGTACAATCATTGGAAGCCGGGAGGTGGAGATTGCAGTGAGTGGAGATGGTGCCACTGCACTCCAGTCTGGGCAACAGAGCAAGACTTTGTCTCAAAAAAAAAAGAAAAAAAATTTAGCACAAAGGTATGTTTATTTGAAACTGAACTTGAACCAGACATATTTATTCTAAATTCAGAATAGAATGGTTCACATTATAAGGCATAATCTTATTAGAAGCAACAGATAAATAAGTCAGGATCTGGGTACTAAAAACCAGGGATGATCAATTTTAATAGCTATGATCATTTATTATTGTGAGACTTTCCTAACATCAAAAAAAGCAAATTGAAAATTAAATGGAACTAAAACCCAAAGCATTAACAACTTAACTGGACTTAATCCTTTCTCCAGCTTTTTAAAATATTTTAAATAACTTTTAAAACTTAAGTAAACTATTAAATGTAGCCTACTTCCATGTTACGTTGATTCTAAGACAAGTTTTTTACACCCTTTAACATCCCAACATCTCTGAAATTGGGATGCGTCATATAATTATGGCACATTACCATAAATTACTAAAAAATTGGCAGCATTTTCCCCTGCTAGATGGTACATAAAATGATGATGATGTTTTAAATCAAAGATGGCATCTTAGATTTGACAAATCACAGTATTAAACTGAAAAGACTGAATACATTGTGTCAAGATTTTACCAAGAAAAGACTTAATCCATTTTAAACAGAGGGCAGTACGACTCATTCATTCATTTGATACTTAACAAACTTCACTAAGCAGCTCGTTATGACATGAGAGAATGACAGTGAGCCACTTGTGGGAGAATGAAAGGGCTCTGGAGAAAACAAATCTGGGTTTGAATATGGGGTTCTGTCATATGTGCGATCTTAGAGAACTGTCTTAGCTTCTCTGAGCTTCAGTTTTCTCTTCTATGAAGTTGGTATAATATTTATCTTACAAGGTTATATGGGTGGCTGCTCCTCTGAGTACTCTGCCTTTGTCTTTTCTTTACACATACTTACATTGCTTAATTCGATGAACATTTAAAAAGCTGGCAGGTAAGGAGAAAAACAAAAAGTTAACTATTCTTACCTGGAGCCTCCTGTGTGCTCCTGACAGTTTTCTTTGAGATCGTTTGGCTTAAATCACTTTGGGAAGATGATTCGTCCTCTAAAAAAACAGACGTAACAAGAGTTAAAATTCAGAACATGACCTGGGAGATCATGGCACAGATTATGGGTTTTTGTAACAATAACATAAGCAAAAGTGCAAGGAAATTCACTTCTTTAGAAACAGGTAGTTAGGTTTACCAAACTTAGGAATTAAACTAGTCAGAATTCCTCTTGAGATAGAATACAACTAATTCATCAGAACATAAAAATATTTGCATTGTTGTTTTACAAAAATATATGACTTCGGAAAAGTAAAAAGATGGAGTAGAGAGTCACAAATGGTGTGGAAGAAAGCAGAAGAGTGAAAAATGTTTAAAGATTTTTATTAAATCCTTAAAGATTTAATAAAATAGGGGTAAATTCTTTACTTGTAAAAAAGAAAAAAAAAGTTAGCCTATATAACTGCACTAGGCTCTGTGGAACTTAATACAATGTAACATATTTATTGCCCACCACGTGCAAAGCATTCTTCCAAGTACTGAAAGATACTGGATTAAACTAAGTACTTAAATTACTATCAACTATATATAATAGGCTCCTTGTCTGCAAAAACTTCATAATCTTAAAAGAGATAAAACTAACACATATATGGGCTATACTGTCTTGAGCTGCTACACCCAAAAGTAACTGACGTTAACTTTAACATAAAGTTTCCAAAATCAAGTCTTCAAATCTGTCAGTACCTTCACGAGTCAGCAGGAGAACCTGCAGCCTATCACCGTGCTCTAAGCTGCAAACCCACTCTTCCTCAAATCAATAGTCTACCACAAACTGTGTCATCCCATGGTGATTCAGATCCGCTGATTTTTACCTCACAGGTACCTTACCGTGGGACTAACATGAAACTTCATCTGTGACTCAGTGTTAGGTTCCAGAATGGGGAGGGGAGGGCAGGGTGGGAGAGGAATAGGTTAAGGAAACTGATCGGCCTATGACTTACCTAACGCTGTACCTTCACTTTGTCAGCATCCCTTTTGCCCATTTGGATGCAAACGCTAATGAATGGTCTTGTTTTTCAGGTTGCTTTGTCAGCCTGATCTGCTACACTACTTTAGGTTACAGGGACGGTCACCAAAGAGGCAAATTTTTAGCAGGGACCACCACACTGGAGAAAGAGCAATCAGCTCAAGTTTATCAGACACTGGGGCACATCAGTGCAGGATAAATGAGTTACCCCATTTCGGGGTAAGCATTGGGTGAGGTCTCAAGTCAACTCACTAAACCCGGGAACCCCTCGAAATGCCCATTCACAAAATCTCTCCTCCTTCTCTCCCCATCTGGGTGGGGAGGGAAGACTGGAAGGGTAGATCCTCAGCGGGGGGCACTGGCCTGTGAGCTTTAAAGAAGGAAATGGAAGTGGTTTCGGTAGAAACATCCGCAGGGTAGACGGAACCGAAATGAAACCAACCCTGGAGTAATTCGCTGTCCCCTGGTGAAGGCCTGCAGAAAAAGGCAGCCCAGACTCCCCTAAATTGATGCCCGATGTGGGCAGGGCGCCCCAGCCCTGCTTGGGTCGCTCCGCACGACCGTCTTTCCACTCCTTGGCTTGGCGCTTCCTTCCCGCTAGCGGGTCAGGATGGACCCTGCACGGGGGCACACGTCCAGAGGGGGCCGAGGAGCCCCCAATACCCAGTACCCAATCCCAGCACTGAGTACCCAGGAGTGGGTGAGATCCACCGAGGCGCGCGCCCGCCCCTGCGCGTTCCCTAGCTCGCGGCTGGGACTGTTACCTCCGCCGTCCTCACCTTCAGAGGAATGAGAGTCCCGCAGCCCTCTCCTAGTCGTAGCGGGAGACGGCTGTAGCGGAGACTGCTCTGAGTGCTGCTGCTGAACGCGGGTAGCCCTTCGCGTCTTCATCTCCTCAGCTTCCTGGGATCGCGGCTGCCTCCGCTGCCTAGACCGAAGGTAGTACGCGCTTTCTCTCACTTCCTCTTTCGCAGAATCGGGCCGGAACTCTTCTAGCCGGATTCGTTTTCCCACCGGGGACCTTTCTTTGGCCACCCGGGGCTCGAAGTCACCGTACACTTCTGGCGGCTCCTCAGAAAACCTCACTTCCCGCCGGCCCTGGCGCGACAGAGAAGTTGCGTACGCAGGCGCATCGCTGCTGCCGCCATTTTGAGGGGCGAGCCGGCCCCTTCCTTCTCGGATGGGGGCCCTGGGGGTGACGTACATACCCCATCCTTCCCGCACCGCCTCCGCCCGCCGCCCCTCCCCCGCCATAGTTGTTGACGTAGCTTGAGTTGATCGCGAAGATGGCTTTAATGGACCTTAGGTTCTCCTGCCGGTGGTGGCGATGGCTTCTCGGGGGTGTTAGGCGGTGGTCGCTGTGGTCAGGGAGGCAGTTGAGTGTCGCCGGGGCCGCCACCTGCGTCGTCACTGCTGTGTAGCAAACCTGCCTCTGGGCCCATGGTGTGTCTTGAGGGCTGTGGGAGAGGCAGTGCCAGAGCTGGGTCAGCTGCTGTGGGTCGCTCCCGCCTCCTGGCTGGAGGCACCAAAGAGGAGGAGAAGGGGGAGGAGGGACGTCTCTGCCATCGGCCTTAAGGGAGGGGTGGGGGCGACAGAAGGGTGGCAAGGCAAATTGCCTGTCCTAAGTCCAGCCGCTCGTGGCAAGTGTTGCCTGCACGCAGGGAGGCTCCGGAAAAACGAGTGAGACGAGGATGGAGAAGACCAAGTTGCGCTTCTCGGCCCCAGGCTGTTGCGCAGTTCCCCTGGAATCTTTTTGATCGACTGTTACGTTGGCCATGTCCTTCCCAGTGTCCCTAGCAGGAGTGATGGCCAGAGAATAACTTTCGCACATGTCATGTTTTCGTGGCAGAAATTTTAGTTTCAAGTTCCTTATGAAGGCGGTTACCGAGTTTTAAATTTTGTCACCTGTTGAGAGTGCAAAATCCCATCTACAGTCATAGTCGTTGGAAACATTTTCTTTTCTGAAATATACCCGTAGGAAACATAACCTGATTCCGGTTCTTTAATATTTCTTGGTTTTATACCAAGAGAAGCACTTGCTCGGAAGACCATGTTAGCGCTACATTATGCACAGTGAGAAGCGAACAAGTTTTTTGATTAAAGACAGCACTGTAATTTTAAGTTGTGATCCATTACTTTTATTCTGGATATGACGTGATGCTCTACATTTGATTTAGCATGTTTTCTGGACTTTATGGAATAAGACAGCATGATAAAAGCTATTTGTTTCACCTTCATATACCATGTTTACAGATGTGGCTAATCTTCAAATACCTAACCAAATTTAGACACACTCAGGGAAGGTCGATTAAGTTCGTGTAAAGTCTGAGTAATTATTGAAAGAAAACTTACTTCAAAAAATAAAAATAAAAAGGCCGGGCGTGGTAGCTCGTGCCTGTAATCCCAGCACTTTGGGAGGCCAAGGCGTGTGGATCACCTGAGGTCAGGATTTCGAGACCAGCCTGGCCAACATGGTGAAATCCCGCCTTAAAAGGAAAAGCTTAAATTGCTTTCACATGTACAATTTCTTGTAGGACTTTGTATGATTGATTAGAGCGAATATATTTTAAAAATTGTAATTTGGATACCAGTTACAATGAGTGATTCTGAACAATATGAAGGTGTTTGTTTATTCTTCCAAGCAATCTTAAAATGTTTCTGAGCAACTAATTTGTTGCTCAAACTTGGCACAAATTTCAACTACTGAAGTCGTAATCTGTACTATGCTTTTACTAATATTGTCCATAAATTTGGCCACAGGCACGAGGAGTTACAGCTTTAGAGTGAGATAGGGTTTGGCCTGTTAGGAGCTTAGTTTACTGTAGGTTTATTAAACAATATAGCTTTTAAAAAACTGCAGGAACAGTAACAAGAAAGACCTTGCCCTCTCTCCCTCCCTCCCTGCCTCCCTTCCTCCCTGCCTCCCTGCCTCCCTTCCGCCCTTTCTTCTCTCTTTCTTTTTCTTGTCTTTTAAGGAAACGTGAAAAGGATACTCTCTTTTGTCAGCGTGGATTAGATGCTATATTTTGGAAATTTGCTAGATTTACTCTTTTCCAGCAAAATCCTGAAAAATAGTGATATCGTAATATGTGGCTTTATGTTTTAAGTAGTGCTTTCTCTTTAAAGTGGCTATTACATGACTCATTAGTAACACAATAGTAAACGTTCCTTAATAGATTTACTTATTAAATGTAAATTTTATAGTAATATATTGAGTTCATGTTATGAACATTAAAGCCTCCTTGAAACATTTTACAAAGGTGACTGTAGAAACTGGGATACTAGCTTATAAAACTTGGATACAGGCTTGTAAAACTTGGGTTTGAGGGACAAATTAAAAAGGAAACGAGAGTCTACTAATTCAAGTTGAATTAGAAGTTGAAAGATTCTACATATTACTGAATAATCAGAATATGCATATTTTGTAATTAAAACTGCTTATAAAGGCTTAGGAATGTCCTTTCAACTAAATTAACGAGACACTTATTGTAAAATTAGAGGCATGGTAACTTTAATGCTAATATATTTATGTGTATATATATATATGTGTGTGTGTGTGTATATATATATACATATATGTATATATAGGCATAGGATTTTCCCTCTTTTGTCGAGGTTGTAAGCATGTAGAAACATACCTCTACTGTGATTGCCTCCTTCCCCTAGAAACTGTGCGGATACCAAACTTTCATCACTGTGAAGCAAAGCTAAACTGTTGACAAACTAGATATTCTGCTGTAGCTATTATCCAGTCTGTAAGAGTGGCTCAAAACAGGTGACATTACAGTGACAGTAGACCACCTTGGTCTCCGAAAGTGCTTGGATTACAGGTATGAGCCATTGAGCTCAGCCAAAACCAATTCTTCTAAGTGAAACATTTTAAAACAATAAATTTTTGTATAGGAACTTTTTGTTTAGGGTAAGTAGAAATTCAGTTAAAGAGCAAGCATCTATCCATTGTGACTTAGTAGTAGAAATGAAATAGGCAACATTGTTATTTTTAATAAGGAAAAGATGATTAAAATATTAAATAGGAAGTTAATTAAAGACATAGTAGCTGGCTCCATTTATTCCTCATTCTTACAAGTGATTGGAAAAAATATTTTAATAATACAAATGAAAATATCTAGCTGGAAATGTTACACTGAAATTAAACACAAAGTGAATGGAATATAGTATTCTACTTTGTTGAATTAGAAATTGCAGTTAATTATTAAACAGCATCGAGTATTACCAAATCCTGTCACTTCTGCCAAAAGAAGATGATTGAGAAATGAAGGCATCAAAGTCATATTACATGAGGAATTATTAATTCAATAAATACTTGAGGTACTATGTAGTAGGCAGTCCCTGTTCTCTGTGCTGGGGATACAGCAGTGAACAAAATAGACTAAAAGACAAAAAACGTTTTCTGCCTTCTTAGAGATTATATTCTATGGGAGGAGTCAAGCAAAAATCAAAATAAGTAAAATAGTGTGTTGGTCAGGACTGTTACAGAAAAAAAATGAGGAAAGGGGAAGGGAGTTTTACATGAGTAGATTTCTTCTGTGTTGTCTTGAATTGGCGTGGGTCAGGAGCAAGAGTTTTAGACTTCGATTTTGCCCCCAACCAATTGTATGTTCTTGGGTAAGTTGCTCACCATCTCTTAATTTTCACATTTATAAAATTAACAGATAGCTTTTTGTTGTTACTATCATTTAGCAGACATACTACATACGTCATCTGATTTACTCATAACAATCTTATGAGGTAAACAACGTCCCCATTTGACACTCGGGCAAACAGATTTAGATTAGGCAACTCTTTTGAGGACATGCTCCTCTTAATGGCACAGAGGGTGAGTTCCAGGACACGGTGCTTGCCCTTACCATTCGGTACTAGTTATGACTGTGTTGGTCCTGAGTTAGGTCATATGGGTCAGGGTGGTCAGACGTCTTGCAGAGATTCCTGCAATCCTGTCATATAGCTTGAGAACTCGGGGACCTCTGCAGGTTGGTTGCACACATTTACCGTGCCTATCGCTGGGTAAGAGGACCTGTAGGTAGAGGGCGAAGGATGGAGAAGGCGGCAGAAGGCAGGGCACAGAGACTACTACTCCCAGCATTCCACGGGCTCCTTCCCGCGGAAAGTGTCTCTCATATGGGCGGGGACACTGGACGACATTCGGGCCGCGGCGGCCGCTGGGTGCAGCCGGGCGGTGTGGAGTGGAAAGAGCACTCGAAGGGCTCCCCTGATACTAACAGTTCTACGATTTAAAACTCCGCCGGAATTTGTAAGTAAACAAAATGACTATACAACTTTTCCATGTTTTAGTATTGGAACTGATATGCTGAATTTTTCAAAAGGGCTTTCAGAAACGGCCCCTCCCCACCCCCACCTCCCCACTGCCCAAACGATATTTTTATTTATATTGTTTTTGAGACCGGTACTTGCCCTGTCACCCAGGCTAGAATACGGTGTCGCGATCATAGCTCACTGCAGCTCCGTACTCCTGGGCTCAAGCGATCCTCCCGCCTCAGCCTCCCGAATAGCTGGGACTACAGGCCCGCAACGCCATGCCCCGCTAATTACTTTATTTTTTATTTTTGTAGAGACAGGATCTCACTATATTGCCCAGGCTGGTCTCGAATGCCTGGCTTCAAGTGATCCTCCCGCCTCCGTCTCCCAAAGTGCTGGGATTACAGGCTTGAGCCACCACACCTGGCCTCACTCGAACAGTAAACGAGGTAGGTTGGGGTTATATTTTCGTTTTGGGATAAAAAGAAACAGAATCTTATAAATATTAAACGGGTTAAGATGTGAGTAAATTTTTAGCTTTAAACTTTAAGATGAGAAGCAGAATTATTTTAGGGTTCGAAATGTAAGTGGGAAACTTCCCTGCTAGTGCAGGCGGCGGTTACTCCATGCCCGGCAGGCCTAGGTTCTCAGCATTCATCATCCTAATCCTGAAAAGATAGTAATTAAAAAAAAACATGGTGCTAAAAAGGGCAAACTTGTAGTTTTATTAAGACCTCCTACCATTTTTCTTATATATTATATATGTACCATACTCTCAGTTGTATTTCATACCGGATAAAAAAGTTTGCACCTTTTCCTTCTTTTAACAAAGTTCTTAGTACTCTCTACTTTATGAGTAATGCTTCATTATCAGACTTGATACTGTTACACAGATCCAGAAATGAGTTACACAGATTAAACATACTGGTTTTGTTTTACCTGTCTTTAGGTTTTAAAACATTTTATTTTGGATCTGTATGAAAGATCTTTTCTTTGTTTTAAGCTGTGGCAGCTATCCATGTTTTTTGAGTTTTATTTTTTCAGCCCAAGATGAGTATAAAGGGGCCAGTGGAAACATTTAATAAAAAAAAAAAGAACTCTAAGTACAGTATAGATGTTCTTGGAAGCCTTTGTGCGGATTAGAACAGTTTGAAAAACCAACATTCGCTGTGAGAACTGAGTGCCTGTCTTCAGTAATGTTTATTATGCTGAACGTGCAGTCCACAACTTGATTACCTGTTTTTCTGCAGGTTTGTGACGTAACCTTGGGTGACTCATTTAAGCACTATTTTATCTAGTTTCTTTCTAATGTAGAGGTAATGTTAGCTTGAGAACTTCAATAATTCACAAAGAAATTAACTTCAGAATTTAGCTAATTATTTGAGGATTATTGGGTATTTTAATAATGTGTTGTATCTTGTATATAACTTATTTTTGCCTAGTCATTTCTGTATTCCATTCATCTCCATGAACACAGACGTCAAAACTGTATTCCAGGAAAATCCACACTTCTTTGAAGGGCTACTTGAATTTACCGAAAGAAAGTTTGCTTCAAGAAGCCTTGTCTACTTTCTCACTTTGAGGTTGTTCACTAAGCCAACTGTGAAGGCACATTAACCTGTAGGTTCTACAACCTGCAAAAAAAATTGAAAGAATGAAGAATTGGCTGTTTTTGTTTACCATTTAGAATTTTAATTGTGTTAAAATTTCATTAATATTTCTGCATCATATGAACTACTGGGTTAAACTGTGTCCCACAAGGAGGAATTCAGTAGGTGATCATACATTATCATAAATTTTGCACAGAAATAAAGCATTTGGGAATAAAAAAGGGCATCCCTAACATCAATAATGAGCGTAGACTTTGGAGTCATAGCTGGGTTTGAATTCCTGTGTTGCCACTGTGTGGGCTATTTTCCTCTTTGCTAATATTTAAAGGAGTTGGCACATGATTTTTTTTTTTTTTTTTTTTTTTTTTTTTTTTCTTGGTTTTTTTTTTTTTTTTTTTTTTTTTTTGGTGCCATGGTCAGTTATGATCTGTGCACATAATTTTGGTAATTGAAATTTCTGGGAAGAAAATTTATCTGTAATTCCACTACCTCAACAAATCATATTGTTTTGGTTTTTAGAGATTTTCCTTCAGCCCTTGACCATGGGTATATATCATGTAAATAAATGTAATGACATTTTTGCAAAAAGTCAAATTTTAAAACACTGGTTTCTTCTGGGGTTTTGTTTTAATTACATAAAGGAAGCTGCCTGGTTTTGCCTTTAATAGTTCAAATAGGCCAGGTGTTACGGCTCACTCCTGTAATCCCAGCACTTTGGGAGGCTGAGGTGGGTGGATCACTTGAGGTCAGAATTTGAGATCAGCCTGGCCAACGTGGTGAAACTCCGTCTCTACTAAAAATACAAAAAAGTTAGCTGGGCATGGTGGCGGGGGCCTGTACTCCCAGCTTCTCAGCAGGTTTGAGATACAAGAATCGTTTGAACCTGGGAGGTGGAGGTTGCAGTGAGCCGAGATAGCACCATTGCACTCCAGTCTGTACAACAGAGGGAGACTCTGTCTCAAAAACAAAACAAAAAAACAAAGAAAACCAAGGGCAGAGAAGGGGAGAGAGAGGAAAAAAAAAACACCACCAAGTCAGAAGCTGGAGGAGTCATTTAGGCCTAGGCAGTCTGACCTTGGAGGATAGTTCTATGCTGGGTTCTATATTGGTAGATTTGCTTTATGGATGTTAGGTCCTATTTATAGGCAGGACTTGATCCTGGAGGCTTACTTGTAAGTTCTTTGTATAAAAGTAACATTATTTACAGTTTTTGTCTGTTTGTTTCTTGAGACAGGATCTCTCTCTTACCCAGGCTGGAGTGCGGTGGCACAGTCACAGCTCAATGCAGCCTTGACCTCCCAGTCTCAAGTGATCCTCCCACCTCAGCCTTCCAAGTAGCTGGGACTACAGGCACACACCCCATACTTGACTAATTTTTGTATTATTTTATGTAGCCAAGGTCTCGATGTGTTGCCTAGTGCCTAGGCTCTTCTCTGAACCCTTGGGCTCAAGCAGTCCTCCCCTGCCTCAGCCTCCCAAAGGGCTGGGATTATAGGCATGAGACATTGTACCTGACCACAGTATTTTTTAAAGTACTGTATAGAGGTACTTTATAACTACTTTTTTTTTTTTGAGACAAGGGCTTGCTCTGTCACCCAGGCTGGAGTATAGTGGCACTATCAATGCAAACTTGAGCTCCTGAGCTCAAGTGATCCTCCCACGTCGGTCTCCCAGGTTAACTGAGACTACAGGCACACACTGCCACACCCAGCTACTTTTTGTATTTTTGTAAAGATAGGGTGTTACTGTGTTGCCCAGGCTGGTCTCAAACTCCTGGCCTGGAGTCATCCTCCCACCTTGGCCTCTCAGAGGGCTGGGATTAAAGGCATGAGCCACTACGCCTGCCTTATCCCTCCCCCACCCCACTTTTAACTATTTTGACCACTAGATTTTTAACAAATTTTGCAGGAAAATAAAGATTAAGGAAATGTTTAGTTCCTTAAGAGATGAGGCCATTCACCTATAGTTTTATTAGTTGTAGTAAAAATATAACTTATACATAAGGCAAATTATAAGGTTTAAGCTTTCCTTGTTTAAAATTAAAAATACAAGATTTATAATGAAAGAAAACTAACTTTAAACCAATGGTCCTTAAACTTTATAGTGAACACCAGAGTCATCTGGCAAATCTGTGAAAGCAAATTCCTGCAGGAGTCTCAGAGATTCTGGTCTAGGTTGGGGCCTGAATTTGTGCTTTTAGCAAGCTCCTAGGTAACGTTAATGATTCCCAGCTAATGAATTTAATATAGTGAGGAAACAAACACTTGTTGTCCGCCTGTCTGGCTTAATAGTTCTATCCCAGTAGCACTGAGCATCCACATCTTGGCTTTTAAAGGAACTGGGACTTTTTAGAGAAGTGGCCGATTTCAGTGCTGGGGGCAGAGAAAATCCGAGATAAGCCTAAAACATCTTGTGGTGCTTGAAAGTAAGGAAATGCTAAAAAAAAAAGAGACCTTGTCGAAAGGACCCAAGAAGCAAGTTGAAGGAGTTCCTAGTATCCAAGTTGGAACAATTTGAGCAATAAAATGAATAATGATAGTATTGGACTTTAACCCATACAATAAAATGAGTTCATACTGATATTGCTAAATAAATAAATAAGTGTGGGGGGGAGGGACAACTGTAATTAATAAACATTTATATTTATTATTAATTCCAGTTAATAAACATAGATGGGAAGAAGGAAATACAAAACCACTGTTAGGGAAACAGTACCAAAGTAGTTGTTGCAGACAAAATCCAGTTAGAGGAAAATCAGAATATTAACATAGTCTCTAAGTATCTCTCCCAGGATAATTATTAACTACAAAGAAAAAATAGTGATCTGACAGTGGAGATACTATGTTTACAAAGTGACCAAGGTTAACATCACCAGTAATAAGACAAGGACATCATGAACCCAAAGATAAGCAGTGAGAAGGACACAGCAGCATTTCTGTGGTATTTGCTGTTCTTGCCAAAAATGCATAACCTTTTTATCTTTCTAATCACGATAAAATATTATAAAAACCTAAACCGAGGAACATCCTACAAAATAACTGGCCAGGCCGGGTGCAGAGGCTCATGCCTATAATCCCAGCACTTTGGGAATCCAGGGCAAGAGGGTTGATTGAGCCCAGGAGTTTGAGACCAGCCTAGGCAACGTAGCAAGACCACATCTCTATTTTTTAAAATTAAAAACAAAAAACACCAAACCCCAAATAACTGACCAGTATTCTTCAAAAGTGCCAAGGTCACAAAGACATGAAAGGGTCACAAAAGACATGTAAAGACCGAGGAACTCTCATAGACTGGAGACTAAGGAAAAATAACAACTAAAGGCTACATGATGTGGGGATCCTGGATTGGCCCTGGGAACTTACAGAGGACAGTAGTGGAAAAAATGGTGAAATTTGAACATGGCCTCTAGTTTAATTAATTGAATTGTACAAATGTTAATTTCTTATTTTTGATAACTATAAGATGCTAGATGAAAGATATAAGGGAACTCTGCAATTTTTGCAACTTTTCTGTAAGTCTAAAATTAGTTCAAAATAAAAAGTTTAATAAAAATATGTTGACTTGAAGTAGAACTAAGAGTGAATAGGGAAGTTAAACTAAAACTGGCAGTCAGTTGTGCCACTCACTATCAGAATTTTTTTTTTTTTTTTGAGAAGGAGTTTAGCTTTTGTTGCCCAGGCTGGATTGCAGTGGCTCCGTCTTGGCTCACCACAATAGCCTCCTAGCTTCAAGTGATTTTACTGCTTCAACCTCCTCAGTAGCTGGGATTACAGGCATGCGCCACCACATCCAGCTAATTTTGTATTTTTAGTAGACACGGGATTTCTCCATGTTGGCCAGGCTGGTCTTGAACTCCTGACCTCAGGTCATCCACCCACCTCCGCCTCCCAAAGTGCCGGGATTACAGGCGTGAGTCGCCGCACATGACCACTATCGGAAATCTTAGCAAACTCTTAGATCCTTCATGCATAGCTTAATACCTCTACATGGTCAGCTGAAACTGCAGACACAAGTCAGAGGAGTTTGGAGGGAATAGGAAGGGTAAGTAGGAAAGAAATACTTTCTGTAGTCAGAAAATATATATAGGATTTGAACTGCGCCAGGCATTCAGTTCCTGTATAAAAAAACAGTTTCCTAAGGAAATAGAATGCTCTTTGTTCCTAGGCTAGGACTTTTTCAGACTCCCTAGAATAAGTCACTAGTGAGTGAAAATACAGAGAAATGAGTGAGTAAATTGTGAAAATAATAATGCTGGGATATTATGACAGTGGATATGGTACAGAGGAGTGAGCAAGACTTAGAATTTTAGTTTTAGACAGGCAATAAATAGCTAGCACAAGTTAACGGAAATATCTAAGCTTGGCACCAGATCTGACTGTTGAAAGTTGTATATTAGCCTTAAAGGTTTGGCTGCTGGTGTTTTGAAGTGAAACTGTAGACAGAGTTTGGACCATGGGCTTTTGGAGCATTAGAGCAACATAGAATTTTTATTCTATGTACCAGTAAGTTTCTAAACCAGTTGTTCACCTTTATGATTATCCCCCTCGAAAAGTATGCTAGCAATGCATACACACCTGTTTTGTTTGTCAGTTCCTGGGGCAAGAGAGAGGAGAACATTCTGCAGCTGTTTTCTAACTTTGGATCATATTTTTTATTTGGCTTATCTGTTCTAAGGAGGGAACAGTGTGTGTACTAAATAGTACTGAAGATTGTTATCCACATGCCTTCTCTCAGTCATCTCAAGACTGCCAAATTAAAAGTACTTTCTCACAAAACAAGTTGACTTTTTCCCAGGAGCGTTTTATTTGCAACAAAAAATTATTTTAGATTATATGAATTCAAAAAGAAGAATGATTCCTTTTTTCATACTCATTAATCTCTCATCTAAATTCAGAAGTTGTGAAACAGGAAGCTCTTAAGATTTCACTTTGTGTATGAAACTTACTGGAGACTATCTCATACAAAAAGTTATGATTATTGATTAGCTTTGACAACCCCCTAGAAGAAAATATTTAAAATAGGAATTCAAGAGAGTTTAAAGCATTTATACTTTTTCTTTGTGCCTATCTTGATTTTATATATCATACGAGGAATTGGTTGAGGCTGAAGTCTAAAGGATGAATTGTGTGGAAAAATCACTCCAATCCTGACTCAGTCTGAAACTTAATTCTCATGCTACCACGAAAAAGAATGAAGGAATTTTTATCGATTGAAGGCAGGTTTGAGCCTATGATATGTATACATTCAGGAAATTGGAAAGAACAAGATAGACTTTTTAGAGAAGTTAATTAAAAAGTTGCCATGGTTAGTCGATGTAAATGTCAGTGGAGAAATAGAACTACATTTCTATTTCGGTGTGAAAGTACTATTTTCTTCTCTAAATTTTCTTTTAATAAAGTTTCAGGAAGGATCTTAAATTTATTTAATTCACATACACAAAACCCCTGATTTGTATTTTCTTTTGTATGGCATTTGTGCAGTAGAAAAGCTCCTCAAATTTTGTTTTTTTTGCCCACTGTTTAGTGAAGGAGGTTTGAAAATACAGGCATCCCAGCTTCTGTTGTGGGCCTCCCTAAATTTCCTGTGATCTCTACAGGGGATCTTTTTTATATTCCTCCAAGTGCCCTTAGCCTTTGCCTAAGTCACTGGTTCCAGTCTGGATTCCCTAGACATCTGGAAGTCCTGAATGATTGTTTTTTCTGTATCCGTAGTACTTGGCATTGGGCCTAGCACATGGTGCTTTCCTCAAATAACTTAAACAATTATGTTTAACAATCAGTAGAGTAATGGTAGTTCTCAAGGTATTTTCAGCATTTCTAAAAACCTAATGACAGTCATATATTTACCTTCAATCAGTTGCTTTGGACTTAAGCTAATGGAGTTGAGAAAGGAAGCTGATTTTACAAATCCAGATCTTTCCAACTCTATATTATAGACATGTAATATATTCTGTCCAATGTAAAATATTGGAAGTTCTAAACCAAGGCTAGTAACAGTCGTTTTTTGTTTTATTTGAAATTCTGTTTGGCAGATCTACATATCTGATTACTAAAAATGAGAAAATGAAATTATTATGAGACTGCAGATTGTTTGGACATCTTTCCAAAATGGGGGAGGAGGGGTGGGGTTGGAGAAAAGGTACCTTGGATAGCAAAATGATTAGGAAGCATGGTGCCTATGGTTCTGAGTCATTTCAGATTCCTCTAGGAGTTTAAAAAGATTTACCATCTTTTGGAAAAGAAATACACGTATGTATATAGAGAGTTTTATATGTAATTTCAGAGGATTCAGGACTCTCTGAAGTTTGTCCTGTATTTTTTGGTGTGGAAGTGAAAAATTAGAAGGGGTGATTTCTCCCACTGCCAGTATTTATTCATAATGGAAGAGGGTCGTTTGGCTTTTTGAGCAGATTAAACGAGTTAATACAAATAAAGTGTGTAGAACAGAAAATAGCACTCCATTAAGGGTTAGCTACTAAGTGTTATTATCTAACAGACAGAGGGTTACTGTATACCATTTAATACCCTGCCAAATAAAGTTCTCTGAGCTGTAGATTGCCTAGAGGAACTGTGTCTTTTTCTAATTTGTATAAAGGCGTCATACGAAATAGCAACTTCCCTACACACAAATTCATGCCTTCATAGAGTATGCTAAGATAAACCCTCCTTTTCGTACAGCCATTAGATAGGCTTCTTTTACCTTGTTTCTATGAAGAGATGGCTGCTTAAAATTTTGTGAGGAAAACAGATCCATATCCTTCTATATGGCTCTTCTTTATCCCAGCAAAAGTTGCCTGCTTTGCCTCTGAGCAAGTTAACTGCTACTGGTCTTCTTGTCCACAGTGTGAAAGTTTGTTTTTGCTTATTAATCTCTTTCTCTTTTTTTTTTTTTTTGAGACGGAGTTTCGCTCTTGTTACCCAAGCTGGAGTGCAATGGCCCGATCTCGGCTCACCGCAACCTCCACCTCCTGGCTTCAGGCAATTCTCCTGCCTCAGCCTCCTGAGTCGCTGGGATTACAGGCACACGCCACCATGCCCAGCTAATTTTTTTTTTTGTATTTTTAGTAGAGACGGGGTTTCACCATGTTGATCAGGATGGTCTCGATCTCTTGACCTCGTGACCCACCCGCCTCAGCCTCCCAAAGTGCTGGGATTACAGGCTTGAGCCACCGCGCCCGGCCAATCTCT
>NW_016107348.1:877954-898827 GCF_001604975.1 Cebus imitator | reverse complement strand
TCAGCCTCCTGAGTAGCTGGAATTACAGGCATGTGCCACCATGCCCAGCTAATTTTTTGTATTTTTAGTAGAGACGGGGTTTCACCATGTTAACCAGGATGGTCTCGATCTCTTGACCTCGTGACCCACCCGCCTCAGCCTCCCAAAGTGCTGGGATTACAGGCTTGAGCCACCGCGCCCGGCCCACACTTTTTTTTTTTAAGCTTTTTTACATACTTATCCCTAAACAATACATTAATTTTATATGCTTTTGAAACTTTATATAAGTGGAAAGTTTATATAAGAATGTGTGCATGTATGTATTTTTTCCTTCTGCTACCTACATTTTTTTTTAAGCTCAACATTCTTGAGTTTCATTTATGTTTATAAGGACAGTATCCTATTGTACAGAAATAACTCAATTTATTCATTATCCTGTTCATGGCCATTTTGGTTATTATTTTGCTATTACACAGTGCCACCATGAATGTTTTTATTCATGTTTTTAAATGTAATGTGTAATTTCTCTAGGGTATATACCTAAGAGTGGAATTGCTGAGTTATAGGAAATGCACATCTTCAGCTTTACTAGGTAATGCCAATTCCAAAAGTGATTACAGATTTATAGTCTTGTCATTAGAGTGTAAGAATTCAAGTTACATTTTATTTTTGTCATTTATTCATCCAGAAATATTTATTGGCCACTATAGCAGTAAATAAGAAGATAAAATGTCCTGCTCTCAGGAAGTTTATATTTTAATAGAGCAAAATAGCCAAAATAAATAATATAGCAAAATGGTACTTGTTTTATGGGGAAAAAAATAAAGCAAGGATAGTGCTTGTTATCGCACTGCTCATAGAGCCATATGGGAGATTTGAGTTTAAGAGGATGAGATATAACCAAGAAGTCCTGTGTTTCAGGTGGTGACTGACATAAACAGAGATGCAAATATCAGATTGGTCCTGATGCTTACATTTGATCTTAGCCAAAAGTCCGAGAAGTGATGGTCCTGATGCTTTTAAGCAGATAATGGTAGTGAAGCCGTGAGTGTTGGGGTGGGTATAGGGTTAGGAATCTTGCCATTAGCATTTTCCCAGGCCCCTTTCTTTATTCCTACTCATCCATTAGCTCTAAGGCTAAAGAATGAGTGAGGAAGCTGTAATGGGTGGTATTATTCTGAGCATTTGGGGTTCTGGGGCCTCCTATTGGCTCTTGCCTGCAGGAGAGGAGGAAAGACTTGTCTGGAACATATGGAACAGTGGAGTTCTCTTGATACAGAATTACTTGGAATTCTAGTGCTTGTTTGATTACTGAAGTTGGAAAACTGAAGGTTGGGGAATGGATGGAATTTTTCTGAGCACTTCGACCTTTAGGGATTTCTCTTGACTCCTACCAAGGAGTCCTCTGGGAAGAGTGGTTTTTCCTACAGTATGTGGAACCCCCTTTGTCAGACTTCTTAGTTTTTGTAGTCTGGTGGATGTAAAATAGTATCTTGCTGATACTACAGTAGTATCTTGTTGTATTTATTTGATTTTGCTCTAAAAATCCAAAATTTGATCATTTAAATGTCAGACTTCTTATTTTTTATCTTCTGTGTTTATTGGGCTCTACCACTGTGGAAGTTTCATTTGTCATCTCTCTGTACCATGACTAGATGCCCAAGGTTTAATTCAGCAGCTGAATCTTTTACTCTGGTAGCTTTTGTCAATAGACCCTCAGGGAACTCTGTTATACCCTGTGCTAACGCTACCTTTTGTCCACTCTGCCTGAGGAACTGAATTAGGAGCCCTCAACCATATACTGCTACCTAACTTCAGAAAACACATCAGTATATCTATCTTGACTCTCTTTCACCTGCTCTGGGGCTCCCATCAAAATATGGGCCCCATGTTGTAGCACTGTCAGAGGCTCTTCATTTACCTTTTAAATTTACTATTTTAAAATCTGAGAATCACAGCTATTATTTCTGTAAGGAAAGAGTTCTGGCTTACCACAATAAGGCCATGATTCCTTCTGTTTTTCCGGCCAGATCTTTATATTTTAACCCATGCTTTCCCCAGTGTCTCTTATTACTCTCACAGGATCGAGCCTCAGAATTTACAAAAAGAACATGGGAGAAAGGCTTGGTATATAGTACTCTGACAATCTATGACACTCTCTAGGTGACCTTCTACATACATCCTACTGTCCCACCTTGTTTACATGCTACATTCAGTGTCATGAAGGAGTGCAAAGATGATGATAGTATCTGCAAATTCCAACTGATTTGCTATGCATTTTGCAAGAATAGCTTAGGACTATTGCTTAGGGCTATGCCTTACTTGCCTTCTCAGACTGACACTGTGCATAAACCAATAAAACTAGATGGTGGGCAATGAGACCTGCCCCTTTGATTTTTTTTTTTTTTTTTTCTGGGATTTCATTCAACTTCCTATGGTTAGCTTTTAAGACTATTATGTAAAAGTCGTGTAAGCTTTTTTTGTGGATGGATTGAAACCTATTAGGGAAAGCCTGTCATTGTTATTGTTATCCCATAAGTTATGGGAATGCCATACCTGGCACTGATTTTACAGAAGAGATGTACAGGAGATCTCAAAGTTTTACCAAGTTAGATGTGATTGTACAGACCTTATGCAAGGTACATATGGAGTAAAAAAGAAATACAGTCCTAAAAAATTAAGCTAGTCCTAGTATAAATGATCTAGAATTCTTTCTAGTACCAACAGATCAATTGGTTTGAACCCATGTTAAATAGTCATGGGAAAACCCATGAGACATTTCTTATCTGCCTGTAACTAACCTGAATAATTTCCAAATGCATGTTTCTAATAATAATGTGAGGAACTGCAAAACCCATATGAGTCGTCTGAAGTGTTGTCATTTACAGGTATGTGATGCATTCCAGGTTCTCCATCCAACTCAGCATCAGCTACTTCACGGCAACTGGGTCCTGATTAATGTTCTCCCAAGGCAGACTTCACTGGATCTTCGCTCAAGACGACTCTGCCAGGTTTTTCTGACCCCTCTACATTGCTATAAAGTGTCAAGGCCTTAAGACTTGGGTACGTGTATTACAACGGCAAGAGTGCCAGCACCAACAAAAGACCCATTGGACCTGTCAGCTCCTCTGTTTCACCAAGCAGACACAATAACCTTCCCAACAAAGCAGAGTAAGCCAAGTGCCTCTGTGTGACACCACCAGCAGCTGATAACGCATAAGAAAAATATAACTAATTTAAACTAGAGCCCTATCTCTTCTTGAGAAGCTGGGATTTGAAGGAGCTATCCTGAGATCTGTACTGCTAGTAAGTGACTGATAACATTATAAACTGGATCGGTCCCTGAGTTCAGAGACTGAGTTGCAATTGAGTGAAAAATAGACAACGAAATCTTGAAGAATTGCACTGAGGTGCAAACCAAGTTTATTTGGCTCTCCAAGTAATATTGGTTGAACTAAGAAATTGGTAAACCAAACCTGTATTAGGACTGGTTGTTTGGGTGTCTCTCCTTGTCATTGTTGCCTCTTGCTGTTACATTGCTGTCTGTGTTGTCTTACTAGGTCCAGATGTTTTCCGATAATTCGCATTGCCCTGATTGTGGACAACAGTGGTTCCCTAGTTTAGAACTAGGCCACTGGTTGTACCAAACTGAACTTGTTGAAAATGAATGTTACCAGGTATTCTTAGACCGTATTAACAGAGCTGATTATTGCCCTGAGTGTTATCCTGATAATCCTGCTAATAGAAGCCTTGTTCTTCCTTGGTCTTTCCCACTTGAGTGGGCTCCCCAAAATCTCACCAGATGGACCTTTGAGAAAGCTTGCCATCCATTTCTTCTGGGTCCTCCACTGGTTAGAAAAAGAATACATGACTCTCGAGTAGCTGGTTTTAACCCAGCATTACAGTTAATCTTGACCAGAACAGATAAAACCTTAAACAAAAAGCTGGGCCAAAACAAATAGCTTCTGTCATAGTCAAAATTGTCAAGTCTAGAGGCTTTTGTGTGGTTAGCCCAAAGAAGATGGAAAAATAATTCCTTTCTAAATCTGACCCAGATTGTTACTACTTTGGGGGAACTGCTTAAATTGTTGGATCTGCTTCTGTGGCCTACACATATTTTGCTCACCCTGAATTTAGTCAGTATTCCGGCCAGATTGTCCATCTAGACTGAGGCTAATCCATATTTCCTATTAACAATGATTTGGAACTTACCACTTCTAAAAAACTTTCTGCAGCTTAAATAGTGACATATGAAAGGTAGTCCTAGAGGGCAAGTCTCATACTATGTGCTCCATAATGGTATTTCTAATGATAACTTTTGTGGGAAAGCATCCTTGTTTTAGCTGGATCCTAGATTAGTCCAGTGAATTTTAATAAGAAGTTACACTGTTATAGACTCCACTTCTTATGCATTAGTCAGTGATGATATATATAGATAGATATATAGATAGATAAAATTTATCCATATATAGCCATCTCTTAATCATTGGCCCTCTTTGGCCCATCCTCAGTGTGGCTATGACATTATTGATTACTGGTCACTGTCAGATAAATCACATTCTATTAGGAAATACCTACGTAGGTTTTGCCGAAACATGCAGAAATGCCACCTGTCTAATACTTACTTGGCTTTACATAAACAAAAGACTGTTTTGTCTTTGTCGTGACTGAATTTACAACGTCCTCCCCTGGAAATGGAAAAGTACCTATCTAGGAGATGTATGACAAAAGAAATTATCAAGCCTGACCTCATATATATTGTGAACAGTCTAGGGGAAGCATCTTCTTAGAACTAAGAAGATCCTGCTGAACATTGGCCACATTCTGAACTCTATTGTTCATGAAAATCATAGACCCAGAGTTGGGGTTAAGCCACTTAGAAAAAGCTGTTGAAAGCATCTCAGAGTCCACTGAATAATTTTTAAATTACAGTTAACATGCCAGGTATCAAGGTATCTACTGCTTTTATATCACCTCAATAATATTATCAAGGTCCCAGCTTCTTTCTGTCCTTCCCGCTTGGGATCTTTTTCTTTTTTTTTGCTTTTGCTTTTTTAAAAGTAGTGACAAAGTCTTGCTGTATGGCCTAGGCTGGCTGGTCTCCAACTCCTAGGCTCAAGCCATCCTCCCACCTTGGCCTCCCAAGGTGCTGGGATTACAGGTGTGAGCCACCTCACCCAGCCTAGGACCCATGTTTGCTCTTTGTCCCTATGGTTTTTTTCTCAATACATATGGTATGACTTCTTGTTGTACCAGACTTTGTAATCCCTAGAAAAGGCTGGAAGTGGAGAGCAAACGACTTTCTTTCAAGTCTGTCTTTTATTTGGGAATCAAATCTTTTCCAAAAATCCCTAGCAGATTTTTTTCTACATCTCATTAGAAAGTACCAGTTTATAAGGGAGCCTGGGAAAGTTTGGCAAAGGGGAATAGGGTCAGCATTGCCTGGGTAGGGCACATTGCCTCCATTAATGAAATCAGGGCTCTTTTTATTTTTTTGAGACAGAGTCTTGCTCTTTTGCCCAGGATGGAGTGCAGCAGCGCAATCTCTGCTTATTGCAACCTCCGCCTCCCAGGTTCAAGCGATTCTTCTGCCTCAGCCTCCCAAGTAGCTGGGATTACAGGTACCCGCCACTGCACCTGGCTGGTTTTTGTGTTTTTAGTAGAGATGGGGCTTCATCATGTTGGCCGGGCTGGTCTCGAACTCCTGACCTCATGTGATCCACCTGCTGCAGCCTCCCACAGTGCTGGGATTACAGGCATGAGTCACTGTGCTTGGCCAGGTCTCTTTTAGCAAGGAAAAAGTGAGGAATGAATGGTTTTTGGTGTGCAGCAAATCATACTTGCCACATGTTGTGAAACCTAAACGTATTTGTTAGTCTGTATGAAGAATGTACCCCAGAGATCCACCCTGTATCTGCCTTATGTCTCTTACAATGGAGGTTCTCTCCTGTTATATTGCTGAATAAACTATGTGAACTGCTAAATTGAGTGAAGACCAGTTAGTTTATCGCTGTTTAATGAAGAACTTCACTATCCTATAACTCTTCCTAAAAAGTGAAAATTTACTTTGAGAGAATACTTTTGAGAATAATATTATGATTAGTAGTATTGGCCCTTAAATTTTTTCAGTTATTAGAAAATGCTTGTTACAAGGACATATACTAAGAAACAGTCTGCAAATGTGAAAATTTAAATATCAGCAAAATAGAGAAAAGGTCTTTGTTTCTGTTTTAACCAATCTCTCCGTTAACTAGTAAGATCAGATTAAAAGGATTTATACCATTGATTTCTCAAATCAATACCTAAGCAGAACTTGGGAGAGCTTGTTTAAAAATGTACATTTCCTGGGGGCTGCGGTGGCTCAGGCCAGTTGTCCTGGTGTTTGAGGAGGTGAGGCTATGCGTTCGAGGCCAGCCTGGGCAACAACAACTTCTCATTCATTTGAAAACTAAATGCAGATTTCTTGGTCTGTTTTAGAAATTTTGATTCTTCAGGTTGCTTGTAGAGCCCAGGAATCTGCATATTATAAATAACACCTCAGGCCGGGTACAGTGGCATGTACCTTTTATCACAGCTACTTGGGAGGTTGAGGCAGTAAGATTGTTTGAGCCCAGGAGTTCAAGACCAGCCTGGGCAAGATAGTGAGACCCCTGTCTCTTTCAAAAAAAAGAGAAGAAAGATAAATAGTACCTTGGGATATTCTGATGCAGGCGCTCTATGGACCACACTTTGAGAAATGCTATAGTAATATGTCCATAGTGTTTACTTATCTGGCTTACAAGGATGGGAGCAGAGTACTTATAATACTGCAAGATAGTACCATTTATTTGGTAATACTGGTAATGTAAAAAGAGGTTTCCTGTCAGACTGAAGATCACTGTTGATAATTTAGGTCATAACTTAGCCACATTTTTCTCATTATTTAAACTAATCAGGACTGTTTCAGTCCTCTTCACAAACAGTTTTGTTTGGTGTCATTATAAGCTATGTGAATATACAGGCAAGAAAAAGGAATCAAAAATGTTAATTTTAATATTAAGAAGGTTCCTTTGCCTTCAAACATTATCACATACCTGTTATATGGTAAGCTGTCAGAAATCAGCATCATGTAGTAGAGGTCATAAAACTGAGCAAAGAAAATTGAGGAGGGCTTTGAACACAGCTTTTCACTTTAGATCTTTCTAGTATGGCTTCAAATATTGCAGATTATTCTAGAATACTCCATAGTTGATGTGAATAATGAATTTTATTAAAATATAAATGCTGTGTTGGTAAAATTAATTCTAATGACAAATGATCTGGAGGGTTACTCAGTGTTTTAAAGAGTGTGAGCCATACTAGTCTCTCTTTTTATAGTGTGGAAGAATGGGTAATACTGCTTATATGTTATGGCAGCATTTCTAAAATGACCATTATAACTACTTCCTGTTATTTTACAGCAAACCTGGGAGTGGAAGGGTTAATGGAAACATGCAAGGGCAGACCGGAAAGCCACCAAAGAGGTGGCTTTTGGGGGATGTGAGTGGTGAGGTAAGATTCATCTCTGAGTTACAGGTGAAGGAAGTCCAGGCAAACAGGAAGGCAGAAATGAGTCCATGGCATCCAAAGAATATGTGGCAGTCCACATTCATAGCTGTCTGTAAAAGTGAGATGAACCATAGCCCTTTCATCTCTCCTGTCTCCCTGGCAACCCTGAGTCTCCATGGAATTTTGGGGACACAGCTTGAAAATTGCTTTTTATAGAGGCAAAATAATGGCCTTGCAGCCAGCTGGGTTTGTATTCTAATTCTGACATTATTAAATGACCTTGAGCATTTTAACCTCTCTGTATCTAGTTTCTTCATCTGTGACAAAGGTTGTGTAATAATACCTACCTCATCCTGTTGTGAGGTTTAAATGCAATAACATATACCAAACATATGGCACATACTAAATCTTTAGGATGAGGAAAGATATAAGGCAAGAAAGCAAAAGCAGAAGTTACAACTGGGGAATAATGTGGAGTCTTACTTACTGTTTTGTTGTTTTGAGACAGGGTCTTGTTCTGTCACCCAGACTGGAGTGCAGTGGCACCATCATGACTCACAGGAGTCTTGACCTCCTGGGCTCAAGTGATCCTTCCACTTCAGCCCCCTAAGTAGCTGTGACTATAGGCTTGCACCACCACACCCAGCTAATTTTTGTATACAAAAATTTTACACAAAGAAGGAGTATTGCCATGTTGCCCAGACTCGTCTTGAGCTCCTGAGCTCAAGTGTCCTGCTCACCTCGGCTGGAGCCACCATGCCTGCTGAGTCTTAGTTTTAGAACAGGGATGAAAGCCAATTGTTTGAACTGATGCTGAATTATAAACTTATTGGCTGGTAGCTCACACCTGTAATCCCAGCACTTTGGGAGGCTGAGGCAGGAGGATGGCTTGAGCCTAGGAGTTCAAAACAAGCCTAAGCAACATAGTGAGACCCCAACTCTACAAAAAATTTTTAAGAAGAAATAATTAGCTGGATGCAGTGGCATGTGCCTGTAGTGTCTGCTGCTCAGGAGGCTGAGGTAGGAGGATCCCTTGAGCCTCAGTGAGCTATGAGCTTGAGGCTGTAGTGAGCCATGATGGTACTACTGCCCGCTAGCCTGGGCAGCAGTGAGGGCCTGTCTCTAAAAACGAAAACAAAAAACTTCTTAAATCTCTCCTGATGAAGGACAAGATTGGTTTTGGGACTGAGGTTGAGCCTGTAGTGTAAGTCAAATGGTCTTTGTTGTAAAGATTAAAAGGCCCGGCCGGATGAGGTGGCTCACGCCTGTAATCCCAGCACTGTGGGAGGCTGAAGCGGGTGGATCACGAAGTCAAGAGATAGAGACCATCCTGGTCAACACAATGAAACCCTGTCTCTACTAAAAATACAAAAATTAGCTGGGCATGGTGGCGCACACCTGTAGTCTCAGCTACTCGGGAGGCTGAGGCAGGAGAATTGCTTGAACCCAAGAAGCAGAGGATGCAGTGAGCCGAGATCGCACCACTGCACTCCAGCCTGGGTAACAAGAGCAAAACTCTGTCTAAAAAAAAAAAAAAAAAAAAAAAAAGAGTAAACTGCTAGCAGGTAGACAAACATGTAACAGTCCAGTGCATAAAAAACATTATAATGACAGCAACAAACCAAAACTAAACCAAGAAAGGACAAATCGGACTCACATTTCTCCAGTGCTAGATTTCTAGTAGACAACACTCTTCCTGTTCCTTCCCTAGATAAAAATGCAGCCCAAAGTTCTGACCACAGATTTCTTCAAGAAAGACCTGTGGATTCTGCAAGAGTAAGAGCCTAGAAAGAGAGAATGAGGAAATGAACACTGATGTCCAGAGAGAAAACAGGAGAGATGGAGACGGTCTGGCTTCACTCTCTCTCCTGGTAGGACTGGCACAAAAGCGGGTCAGAGGCAAAATTTCCTAACAATGCCTCCTCTGGGAAATGTTACTCCTACTCACTTCAAGCACTGCAGAGTCAACATACTCTTTTCTGTGGCTTCAATTCTGCAAGGTTCAAGTCTGACAAAAAATCATGTATACTTAGGCCGGGAGTGGTGGCTCACGCCTGTAATCCCAGCACTCTGGGAGGCCGAGGCGGGCGGATCACCTGAGGTTGGGAGTTCAAGACCAGCCTGACCAACATGGTGAAACCCCGTCTTTTAAAAAGAAAAAAAAGAAAATCATGTATACCTGATTAGCAGGGTACAAAAGCAAGACAGAGAGAGAGAGGGGGACAGAGAATCTCTTGGGAGAACTAAATGCATAGACAAAGAAGCAGACTTGGGCTGGCGTGGTGGCTCACGCCTGAAATCCCAGCACTTTGGGAGGCCAAGGTGGGTGGATCACTTGAGGTCAGGAGTTCGAGACCAGCCTGGCCAACATGGTAAAAGCCCATTTCCACTAAAAATACAAAAATTAGCCAGATGGTAGTGGTGCGTGCCTGTAATCTCAGCTATTTGGGAGGATGAGGCAGGAGAATCACTTGAACCCAGGGGGCAGAGGTTGCAGTGAGCCGAGATCATGCCATTGCACTCCAGCCTGGGCAACAGAGGGAGACTCTGACTCAAAAANAAAAAAAAAAAAAAAAAAAAAAAAAAGGCCTGGAGGGATGGATAACCCAAGCCAGATTTTTGTCACAATTTCTAGGCCCATTTTGTAATCTTAATTATGGTAGATATAATTCCTGTATTTACCTTAGATCACCTGAGGCTTTCCACAGCAGATAAACAGATTCCTGATGTGACAGGTCCCTGAAAAGGAAAAAGAAAAGAAATAGAGAAAAATTGAAAGATATGTACAAATTCGCTCAGGTCATATGTGCTAGAGTCACAATTCAAATCTAGATTTAAGTATTCCAGAGTAAGGGTGCTTTGTGGTATGCTTCATGCAAGCTTATTAAAGGGTCATGATTAGGTCCTACGTCCAAACTACCCGAGTTCAAAACCTGACTGCCCTCAGTAGTCACATGTTCTTGGGTAAGCTTCTTAACCTTTCTGTATCTCAGTTTCCTCATCTCTAAAATAGTAGGAATATTAATAGTTTGCACCTCATAAGATTGTTGTGAAGATTAAATGAGTTAATAAAGTGCTTTGAATGATGCCTGGCACAAAGATGGCACTCAATAAATAGTAGTTCTTAGAGCTGTTGTGTGTGCTTTATATGTTATTCTTTTTCGCAGCAGGACTGTAACTTGTTTCAGGGCCAAGATATCAGTTTCTTTTTATCCCTAGAGCCTAAAAATGGCATCATTCACTAAAATAAAATTGTGTTTAAAAGTAAAGATATATACTTAATTCTACCCCAACTGTCATACATTTGTCATGATGGCATTTATGTCTAAACCGCCATGCTGGAATGGCTGATTTCTTTTTTGCTCTTCTTGGCTGCTAAACTTCTCATTTTCTTCTCCATTTAAAAAATGGTCTTAGTGCTTCCTGACACCTATCCCCCTCGCCCTTCCCCAGGTTTTTCCCAGGTCTCCATCCCCTCCCCTCTTTTTCACTGGTCCCCATGGCAACGCTAGCAGTTTGCAGGATGGAGTTGGAGAGATCTTTTGCTCTCCCAGCTCTGATTTTGTTCTCAGAGGCAGCTTTTCCATGTCCTGTCTCCTCCCAGCTGGTTGTGACAGAATGTCTAGGAGGCCATGGTGGAAGCGTACCTCTGTAACACAAGGTCATTGCATGTAGGCTCAAAGGGTTTCCATTACAGGCCTTGCCTTTTGATACTTAATTTTTTTTACAGAGACTAATTTATTATTCATTTAAAAAGACAGTAACTACATCACACATATAGAAAAGTACAGAGAATAATATAACAAGACCTGTGCCCAGATCTAAAATACATGAACATTTTATCACATTCATCTCAGTTGTTATTTTTTTTATTGTTGAATGTTTTTCTATGATTAAAGTTTTTTTTTTTTTTTTAAGGAAACTTTATGTGTACAGTTGACACCCTCTTGTATTCCTTGCAGAAGCAAGCACTAAATGGAAGTTGATGTGTATCCTTTCCATTTATGTATTTATTTTTTGTTATCAATTATATATGCAAATAATGTAAAGAGTAACAAAAAAATAGAATGTTTTCAAACCTTCATTAGTATCAATTATATATACATACACACGCATATATATGTATGTACACATATATATTTTGTTTGTTTTTTCTTCTGAGACAGGGTCACTCAGGCTGGATTGCACTGGCATGATCTTAGCTCACTGCAGCCTTGAACTCCTGGGCTCAAGGGATCGTCCTCCTTAGCCTCCTGAGTAGCTGGGATTACAGGCATGTAATACTATGCCTGGCTACTTTTTACATTTTTTTGTAGAGACATCGCCTCATTATGTTGCCCAGGCTGATCCCGAACTTCTGGACTCAAGCAATCCTCCTGCCTTGGCCTCCTAAAGTGTTGTGAAGATTAAACGAGTTAATCCATAAAGAGCTTTGAATGCTGCCTGACACAAAGAAGGCACTCAATAAATAGTAGCTTTTATAGTTGTTGTGTATGCTTTATATGTTATTTGTTTTCATAGCAGAATTGTAACATCCTAGCTTACATGCATGAGCCACCATGCCTGACCCAAATTTATTTATAAACATGTAATAGGTATTGAATTGTAGTTAGCCTTATAGCACTTAATTTTGTATGTTGGAGTCTTCTAGGCCTGGTTATGCAACTTCAGTGCAAAAGTCATTTGGTATACCACACAATGGCACCTACTGGGTAGTCAAAGCATTTACCATTTTATAGTGAGATGAAGCAGAAAAGGTTGCATCTTAAAAGACAGAGCACAGGGTAGCCACTTTACAGAAGAAGCAGTGAGGCAAATCTGTGTCCCTCCTAGAGAATTCCCAGGAGATAGAAATTAAGCAAGGCATCCCTCAGCCGACCATCTAATAGGTTCTTCAAAAATGGAGAACAAAACCTTACAGCCTTAACCTGTTACAAGCCCTGATGGAGACAAAGCAAAATAATGCAAGTTTTGCTGCAGATTTCAGGGTCACAGGGAAGTGGAAATGTCTGTCAGTGATGAGGCTACATTTTATTTAAGTAGAAATATGAAAATTATCACTTCCATGTATAGAGCACTGAACACCAACATGTCACAATTGAACTTGCAAGGGATTCACTCAGAGTAAATGTCTTTCATTGCTGTATGAAGCACATAGGTCTTATCAGTTCCTTGTTGTAGAAGATACTATCAAAAGTATTTATTTTTCAGCATGCTTATGGAGGGGTTTTCCCTACAGCTATAGCAAGTCTCCAACTACCCCATTTTCCATCAGGATGAGGCTCTGCCTCACTTCCATTATGCAGTCCAGAGGTTCATAATGAACACATACCCTGATAGGGGTCAGATACTGTTCAAAAGATTGACCTGCCTGGCTGGGCGCAGTGGCTCATGCCTGTAATCCCAGCATTTTATGAGGCTAAGGTGGGCGATCATTTGAGGCCAGGAGTTGGAAACCAGCCTGGCCACATGGTGAGACCCTGTCTATGCGAAAAATAACAGAAATTAGCTAAGCATGGTGTGCACACCTGCAGTCCCCGTTACGAAGGCTGAGGCATTGTCTTGAAAAAAAAAAAAAAAAAAAAAAAAGATTGACCTGCCACTGGAACAGTGCCTCCAGATCTCTCAGATACCCTGCCATGTGACCTTTTCTGAGGCTTTGTCAAGAACTTCTTGTTTGTCCCACTTGCACTGTGAGGGAATGCTATTTCAACACTGAACAGTGATGATACGTTACAAAAGGTCTGAATAAAATGGGCTTAGGGTCTATGTGTGCTTTGTGACAGGAATGGTGTATGTCAAGCATTTATAAGATTATAGAAATACCTGTGGTGCCTTTGCAGATTCTTTTGGACTGCAACCTAGTTACCAAGTAATATATTTTTGAAAGCCTTCAGCTCTGTTTGCAATAAAGTTTATTGAGGATAATTTATGTCACATACAATTTTAAGTTTGATAACAAAGGGAACCACCACCTTAGTAAAGATGTGAAACACTTTTTTTTTTTTTTTTGAGACAGAGTTTTGCTCTTAGCCCAGGCTGGCTTGCAATGGTGCAATCTTGGCTCACTGCAACCTCTGCCTCCAGGGCTCAAGTGATCCTCCTGCCTCAGCAGCTGGGACTACAGGTATGCACCACCACACCTGGCTAGTTTTTGTATATTGTTTTGTAGAGACGTTGTCACCATGTTGTCCAGGCTGGGTTTTTTTGTTTGTTTTGTTTTGTTTTTTGAGATGGAGTCTTACTCTGTCGCCCAGGCTGGGATGATCTCGGCTCACTGCAACCTCTGCCTCCCGGGTTCAAGCACTTATTCTGCCTCACCCTCTTGAGTAGCTGGGACTACAAGCGCACGCCACCCTGCCTGGCTAATTTTTTAATATTTTTAGAAGAGATGGGGGTTTCACCATGTTGGTCAAGATGGTCTCGATCTCCTGCCCTCGTGATCCACCCACCTCGGCCTCCCAAAGTGTTGGCATTACAGGCGTGAGCCACCATGCCTGGCCAAGGCTTGTCTTGAACTCCTAAGCTCCACCCATCTGTCTGCCTTGGCCTGTCAAAATGCTGGTATTACAGGTGTGAGCCACTGTGCCTTGTCACCTTGTCATAAGTGCTTCAGTGCTGTAATTTTACAACTTTTAAAGATAATCTAATTCATTTTAATTGCTGTGTATAATATTACATTGTAAGAATATGACACAATTTTTTAAACCCACTTTCTTATTAATGAACATTTAGATTTTCTCATTTTTCCTCATTTTAAACAATACAGCAATGGATGTTTTGGGGCATGTGAATGAGTTTCTCTATTATACATCTAAAAATGGAGTTGCCGATTTGTAGAATATGTGTGCCTTAATTTTCCTTGCCATATTTCTCTCTAAAGTTGTAGTAGCAGTTTACTTCATTGCCATTAGGGTTTAAGAGCTCTCTGTATCTCTAAATCCTCATCAACATATGATATTGTCTGACTTAGCTTTTTACCAGTCTGCTGGTGTGAAATGTTATCTCACCATTAATTTATTTTTTATATTTCCTTGACTACTCTTTTTACATATTCATTAGGTTTTTATATTTCCTGTTTGTTGAACTGCTTCTTCAACCCTTTCACTCACTTTTTCATAGCATTATTTGTCTTTTACTGATTTGTGGAATTCTTTATGTGTTCTCGATTTTAATTCCTTACTGGTTGTATGTGTTGCAGATATTTTTCTAGTCAGAGATTTTTAATTTCGATATCTTGTGTAGAAATTAAAAATTTTGTAATGTATTGAAATTTGTGAAATTTCCCTTTCTGGTTTGTATATTGTATATCTTATTTAGGAAACCCTTGCAGTTATAAAGATATTTTATATTTTCTTCTCAAAGTTTAAAAGTTTTGTTTTTTACATTTAGGTCTTTAATCTGGACTTGATTTTTGTATGAGGTAGGAGACAGAAATTTTCCCTCCATTTGAATAGTCAGTTGTTCCCAAACAATTTTTTTTTTTTTTTTAAATACAGAATCTTGCTCTGTCACCCAGGCTGGAGTGCAGTGGTATGATCTTGGCTCACTGCAACCTCCATTTCCTGGGATCAAATGATTCTTCTGCCTCAGCCTCCTGAGTAGTTGGGATTACAGGCATGTGCCACCATGCCCAGCTAATTTTTGTATTTTTAGTAGAGACGGAGTTTCACCATGTTGGTCAGGCTGGTCTCGAACTCCTGATCCTCAGGTGATCTGCTCACCTTGGCCTCCCAAAGTGCAGGGAATACAGGTGTGAGCCACTGTGCCCAGCCTACTTTAGGTTTAAAGAAGTTTTGATAGCTGATTGCCCCACCTCTTCAGAATTATGCTGACTCTTCTTGATCTTTTGCTGCTCTTTGTGAATTTTAGGATCAGCTTTTCCATTTTACTAGAAACTAACAGTAATAATAGAAAAAAACTTGAGATTTTGTTTCAAATTGCATACTTTTGTAGATTAATTTGGAGAAAATTGGCATCAATGGTTTTGAGTCTTATTGTCTATGTGTGATATATTTTTCTGTTATCTCTTTTTTATATACTTGAATTAAGTTTTATATTTTTCTCTCTAAAGTTGTGTTTTAAAGAAACAGCTTTATTGAGGTATAATTTACAAACCGTAAAATTCACCACTGTCTAAAGATCTTGTATATCTCTTGTTAGATTTATTACCAGATATCTTTTAGTTTTTATTTCAGATTCCTTATGGTTATTGTGAGTAGCATCTTTGCTTTTGAAAATTTTTGTTACTTGTACATAGGAAACTTTTAACCTATTTTCTTGGTTTTGGCTGGCAGGGAAAAATTTTTTAACAAAACTTGAAAAGTACTGGGGACTTTTTCTTTTCTATCATGAGCTAGGATAGGAGAGAAACCTTCACTGCAACATATGATGGCTTGAAAGCCCAATCCCAAGAGCTTGAAGAACGTAAAAGAGGTGACAAGGAACCCTCCGAATCTGAGACACTTTGCTAAGTGTTTACACCAGCAGAAAGAAGGGTCTGTCCCTACTCTTCTCTTTCCTTCCAGTTTATCTGTGGCATCATTCTTTATTTATACATTCATTTATTTTTTTTCACATGATTTTAAGTTAAAATATGGAGTTCTTATTATACATTAGGCACCTTGTAGGCATTGGGGATTGAAGTTTTTAATCTGTAAAATTAAATTTTACAAAAAAGTGCTGAGTAAAACAGAAAGACAGCCAGTTGGCTAGCCTTCCAACTAGGCTGTCAAAAAAACTCTTAACACTTCACAAAGTTTTTTCATAAATATTTTTGTATTTAAGCCTCATAGATATCATTACTCTCATTTTTATAGGCAATGAATGTGAAGTAACTTTACTGATCTATTTGTTTTTGACAAAAAATAAGAATTAACTATAAAATATAAGTTTTATTGCCTATAAAATGATTTTGATTCCTTTTGTATAAAAATAATTTTCTTTATCTGTCTTTGAGCATTGCATAAAAAGGCACTGAATGAAGGGGTATCTCTCTCCATGTTTTACAAAACAATACCTCAAGAAAACCAAAGTCAGTGCAAATGTGTAGCGGTACCTCAAAGCAGCCATCTCAGTTTGTGGGAACCTCTTGTGTTGTTACTTTTTAATATAAGTGAAACCTTCTGATAGGCAGACTATGAGAAAGTATCTGGGACAGAAATTGAAGGCCTCCAGGAAATCTGCAGTGATTGTTTCAGCAGTGACTTAAATTTCTACTCTTAGATTTATTTTTTATTTTAGTTCAAGCTATTCTCTTGAAGATTCTGGTCACTTGGTCTTACTTTTTATACTCTTTCAACTATGCTGGAATGTATTAGGAGATTATGATACTGATGAAAGATTAATAATCTGGAGCTTTAATAGTCTAGGATTTGGAGTGTGATTCTCATGAAAGGAACTTTTCGTCACAAAAAAAGTTTCAGAGAGGACATGTTACTCAAACTAAACATATTTAATAAATAAAGCTGATATTTGCATTTCTCCTTCGTATGGATAAAAAGTCATTTAATTTTTTTCATTTTGTTTTAGTCACTGTATATATGCCTTATTTCCTGGGTCCATGGGAAGCATGAGTCTGTTGGGACTTGGGACAAGAAGAAAACAAGACATCTTCACAAGGAAAACCAAGCACTAAAAAAAGTATCCCCCCAACTCTGGAGAGAGAGAACACAAACATGGCTGACAGCGGACTTAGGGAGCCTCAAGAGGGTAAGACTGATCTGTCCAGCACTGAGGGTGCTGCTGTAGGAAACTAGGGTATGCAGAGAGAAAATCTCTGATGACTGAAACCTGAAGTTTTAAAGTAAAAAAGCTAATTCAGTGGATTCATTTGCTTTGATTATAGTTATTCTTTCAGATTTACTGAACTTTACCATAATGTGAGACCCTAATTATAAGGAAGATAAATGTTTTAGAGACTCCAACAGTAGGGACTTATAGTAATGGAAAAATACAATGCATCTTTAAAAAATGATGGTAAATAAATCTTTAGAGTTATATACATATCCCATGATGTGCTATATTTAGAAGGGATTTTCTTCTTTTTTTTTTCTTTCTGTCACCCAGGCTGGAGTGCAATGGTGCAATCTCAACTCACTGCAACTTCTGCCTCCCAGGTTTAAGCGATTCTTCTGCCTCAGCCTCCTGAGTAGCTGGGACTACAGGCATGCGCCACCACTCCTGGCTGATTTTTGTATTATTAGTAGAGACAGGGTTTCACCACGTTGGCCAGGCTGGTCTCGAACTGCTGACCTCGTGATCTGCCCCCCTCAGCCTCGTAAAGTGCTGGGATTACAGGTGTGAGCCACTACACCCGGCCGATAATGATTCTTTGTAAAAAATGTAATTACAATACCTTTATCACACCTAAAAAGATGAATTATAATTCCTAGTGTCATCAAATATCTGGCATTCAGATATTGCTGATTGTGTCATAAATATTTCTTTAATGATTGGCTTATTCGAAACTGGATCTAGACATTGTGGTTCACATATTGTATTTGGTTGATGGTCTCTTAAGTCTCTTAGTAAGTTAAGAGACTCCTTTTTTCCCCTTTTTTTGCCATTTAATTTCTTACTGTTATTAAAGAAATGTCTTTTGGAATTTCTCCCATCCTGCATTTTGCTGATTATATTCTTGAGGCATAATTTAATATATTCCTCTATCCCTATATTTCTTAGAAACTGGTAGCTCTAGAAGCTCGATCAGATTTCAGTTCAGTTATTTGGCAAGAATACTTCCTAGGTGGTCTAGAGTACTTCCTACTGCGTCGTATTAGGAGGTGAATGATCTGTTTGGGTTTCCCCGTTTTCGTGATGTGAAGATTGGTCACTGGGTTCAGCAGTTGTCAGTCTGGCTCATACACTGTAAAAGTTCCCATCAGCCTTTTGTGTAAAGTTTTAGCTACCATTGATGGGCACTGCCTTTCATTAGGGAAGAAGATATATTTAATATAACCAAAAGTTGGTTCTAACAATCTGTTGGTCATACAAATTGTTTTATATTAGTGTTACTTTAGATTTATTGACAAATTTTTGTTGTTGTTTAAATCATCTTTAGTGGGAGCCAACAGAAATAACGTTTAGGAAGAATGTCTTGTAAACCATGAAAATCTATATAAGTATTATTATTAAACAGAGACATCGTTAAAATATGAATTTATGGGGAATTTTTTCCAATAAGAATTATAAATTTTTATCTCAATAGACTCTCAAAAGGATTTGGAAAGTGATCCATCAATAAATCCTCAGGCACAAGAGACCACAATCATACCAAGTACTGCTGAAGAAGCTCAGACCCTACACCCTGCCGCTGGTCTTAGCAAAGGCCACCAAGACATAGAGACAATAGGTCCAGAAAGTGTAGATACAGGTGATAAATCAGAAAGTCCAGATGAAGCAAATGTGCGGAAACATCCAAAGGATCAAACAGAACATGAGAACAGCCAGAGTTTTCTGGATGGTGAAAAAGGGCATCACCTCCCTTCAGAAAGTCTGAGTGAAGAACCCTTGGATCCAGACCCCAGCCATTCTCCAAGTGACAAGTTAGGACGAGCAGATGCACACTTAGGGAGCAGCTCTGCAGCCCTCCCTACGGAAGTGACTGACGGAATGGGAGCATCTCAGGAACCACCTGCTGCAGACTCCCAGGAAGCCCAGAGTCCCGGTCATTCCAGTGTAGGGCAAGAGGGCAAGGATACCCTGAGGAGGCGACTGCTGGCCCCCGGTAAGAGAACCTCTGAACTTCTCTCCTATTTTGTATGGCTCTGTTGACTGAGAACACAGCAGAAGCCAGAGGCCTTCTTTCCAGAGAACTTTTGTGTATCTTTCATAGGATTAAGGCCTTGGAGCCCTGCCCACACTTGCACAAAGCCATACGACTGAGTTGATTTTAGAATGAGGTTTAGCTTATTCCACTATATTAAGTTGCTTCCTACACATAAACTGCATTTCTAAGCAAGGTTTTTTTAACTGTTAATGTGATATGACAAAAAGGGGCATGACTTTTAAAAAATTCGCTTTTGGCTTTTTATTTCTTATGAGAGTATTTTGACGTACAATTTTTGAAATCTTTTACTTTTTGGGAAACTAAATGTTACATCAATCAAGAGATGGGTATATTTGAAAATGAGCATTAATGGGACAGTATCCTTAACTCAGTCACGTTTCAGTTTTATAGGACTTTAAGTCAGTTTCTCTATACCTGACTTTGTCTGCCTATATGCTAAGAGGAACAACCATGTCTTCCCTTATGGAGGAAAGTATTGCAGTGTGCGAAATCCTTAAATGGAACTCAAGAGGTGTGAATTCTAGTTGTGGCCCTACCACTTGTTAACTTGGGTGACCTTGGGAAAGTCTCTTCACTTCCTGGTGCTTCAATTTCCCATTTGTAAAACAAAGAAGTTAGACGAGATGATATCCAAAGATTCTTCTAGCTCTCACTTTCTGTGATTGTCTACGTGGATTTGTATTTTATAAGCACTTGGAAGAGCTCAGTCTGAAATGCCCATTTGCCAATGCAGTTGCATATGCACCAGGTGCGATTGCATAAGCCTCCCAGTTACTTGGGTTGCTGAGGTGGGAGAACTGCTTGAGCCCAGGAGCCCGAGCCTGCAGTGTGTAATGACCACGCTTGTGAGTAACCTGTACGTTCTAGCTAAAGCGCCTGGGCCATGTAGTGAGACCTCATCTCTTTAAAAAAGAATTCACTGTTAGGCAGGTTCACTGTAAGTAGAAAAAATAATGTTTTGTTTTGTTTTTTGTTTTTTTTAGCTGGAGTCTCACTCTGTCGCGCAGGCTGGAGTACAGTGGCATGATCTCTGCTCACTGCAACCTCTGCCTCCTAAGTTCAAGCGATTCTCCTGCCTGAGCCTCCTGAGTAGCTGGGATTATAGGCGTGTGCCACCATGCCCAGCTAATATTTTTGTATTTTTTAGTAGAGGCGGGGGTTTCATCATGTTGGTCAGGCTGGCCTTGAACTTCTGACCTCGTGATCTGCCAGCCTCAGCCTCCCAAAGTGTTGGGATTACAGGTGTGAGCCACCATACCTGGTAAAAAAATATTGTTTAAAAAAATCCAGTTTAGGCTGGGTGTGGTGGCTCACACCTGTAATCCCAGCACTTTGGGAGGCCAAGGCAGGTGGATCACGAGATCAAGAGATAGAGACCATCCTGGCCAACGTGGTGAAACCCCATCTCTACTAAAAATACGAAAATTAGCCAGGCATGGTGGCACATGCCTATAGTCCCAGCTACTCGCAAGGCCAAGACAGGAGAATCGCTTGAACCTGGGGGGTGGAAGCTGTGGTGAGCCAAGATCGTGCCACTTCACTCCAGACTGGCAACAGAGCAAGATTCCATCTCAAA
>NW_016107348.1:872895-877354 GCF_001604975.1 Cebus imitator | reverse complement strand
AAAAAAAAAAAAAAAAGAAACGCAGTTTATGGATGGAAAGCAACTTAATATAGTTGAATGAGGTTTTATATATATATATACATGTATATATATATATATGTGTGTGTGTATATGTATATATATGTGTGTATATATATATATATGTATGTATGTATGTATGTATATACTCTAGGAGATGAGAAACCGTGTTTTAATCTCAACATCTCAACTATATCTCTTTATGTGACCTTGGGCAAGACCTTTAATATTCCTGGACCTTTTTTCATGGTAGGCTAAGTAGTGGGGCTGGAGTAGGTGTCCGTTATAGATCCTTTCAGTTCTTAAATTCCATGATATGATATTTTAAGAACCTACTTTTTGGGGTGATATGAACAACTCTTTATAATTGAAGAGGATCCTACTCGTCTGTGCTAATAGAAGTAACTGGCCAGGATTAAGCACAAATTTCGATTCTAGTGTGATTTAGCTTAGAGTGCTGTAAAGCGTTGCCCTTCTTTTCACCCACATATTTTAAGCTTGGTGTGCCCACCCTCCACCTGGGTTTTTACATAGTTCATGGATTTTCTTCACCTTATATTCCTTGCTTTGTATATCTCCTTGACTAAGAGTTTCAAATTTGCTTTTGTAAGCTGTTTTGCCACTGTCCAGTAATATCTCCTATCTCAGAATTTAGTGCCTCTGTTATTTTTATATTTGGGGTCTTGAGGAACCATGTAAAACTCGAACACTGGAATTCGAGCACAATTACCCTGTGATGTTGAAACTTGTGTACAGCCAGTGTTTCTTAAATCCCTTCTTAATTTTATATATTTTGTTGAATCACATTTTAGATAACTTTGGCCGCAGTATTTAAGTTTCTTTTTCTTTGTCTTTGATGTAAGAGGCAGTGAGGAATTGTGAATATAGCAATATTATCCTTGAATGAATTTCACAGCATTTCATTTTATTCTTCTAAGTAGAATAAAAGTAATAGTCTTAAAGAAAAGACAGGAAAAGTGTTAACTTTGGGTTTTTGTTTTTTTGGTTTTTCTTTTTTGAGATGGAGTCTTGCTCTGTCCCCCAGGCCGGAGTGTAATGGTGTGATCTCTGCTCACTGCAACTTCCGTCTCCTGGGTTCAAGCAATTCTCCTGCCTCAGCCACCTGAGTAGCTGGGATTACAGGTGCCTGCCACCATTCCCTGATAATTTTTGTATTTTTAGTAGAGACAGGGTTTCACCTTGTTGGCCAGGCTGGTCTCGAACTCCTGACCCCAAGTGATCCACCAACCTCGGACTCCCAAATTGCTGGGATTACAGGTGTGAGCCACCGTGCCTGGCCAAGGTATATAAATCTTTTTAGTCAAATCGTTCTTTGGTTTGGTGAGAGTTATAAAGGTATACATACTGTCATTAGTTTACTGCCTACAAATAATATTGATTGCTCCTCCTCCTCAGAGGCTGGAAGTCATCCACAACAAACACACAAATTGGAAGAAATTAAAGAGAATGCACAAGACACCATGAGAAAGACTAATAAAAAGAATATTTGGAACTATGGTAAGAACAAACCTGGTTTTACTGCAGTGTTGATTCACATTCAGAAAATGCTTAGAAAACTAGCAGATTTAAACAGTTTTAACATTGTGTTTATTATACTTATTTAATGATTGGTAGTAAGTCATAGTAAAATAGAACAATAGTGTTTTAGGGGTTTTTCCCTTAAGGGTGCTGGCTGATATTTTGGTGTGCTTACAAAATGGAAATTCCCACAGTAGGAAAAGCTTTTCCTAAACAAGAAACAAAAACTGCCTTTCTAACTAGTCATTTTAGAGTTATGACTCCTAAAAAAGTGGTCGGCTATAGGTGTAGGTTCCTTGAGAAGATGGAAGAAAATCTCGATCACTCATGTCTAAATTACATCATTAGTTATAACAACAAATGCATAGACTCAGCTTTTACCTTTTATTTATTTTTAAAAATTTTTTACTGATACTTAACTCTTACATGAAGCTTTTATCTTTTAACAAAGATATTATATCTTCAAATAATTAAATCTGAGAAGAGATTAGGGAAAAGGTACTTCTGGTAGAGTGAAAGGTTAAACAATTTATGCAAAGGAAACTTACTGCTCCTAGTGAAACCTGACGGTATCTCCGCCTCACTTCAGTTGACCACAGGCTTTGTTTCTGACTTGTGTTCTCTATAATTTTCTGTTCTTTTCTCATTCTTTTGACAGGCCCTGTCTTTCTTTGCCTCCTGGTTGGGGCTGTTGTGCTACCTTCTGTGTATAGCTACTATTTCTCTCCAGCCCAGCAAGTGCCCAAAAATCCAGCTTTGGAGGCCTTTTTGGCCCAGTTTAGCCAATTGAAAGATAAATTTCCAGGCCAGAGTTCCTTCCTGTGGCAGAGAGGACAGAAGTTTCTCCAGAAGCACCTCAATGCTTCCAACCCTACGGAGCCAGCCACCATCATACTTACAGCAGCTCGGGAGGGAAGGGAGACCCTGAAGTGCCTGAGCCACCATGTTGCTGATGCTTACACCTCTTCCCAGAAAGCCTCTCCCATTCAGATTCACGGGGCTGGAAGAACCTGGCAGGACAGTGATACAGTCAAGCTGTTGGTTGACCTGGAGCTAAGCTCTGGCTTTGAGAATGGCCAGAAGGCTGCTGTGGTCCACAACTTCGAATCCTTTCCTGCCGGCTCCACTTTGATCTTCTACAAGTATTGTGATCATGAGAATGCTGCCTTTAAAGATGTGGCCCTGGTCCTCACTGTTCTGCTAGAGGAGGAAACATTAGAAGCAAGTGTAGGCCCGAGGGAAACTGAAGAAAAAGTGAGAGATTTACTCTGGTCCAAGTTTACCAACTCTGACACTCCCAGCTCCTTCAACCACATGGACTCAGACAAATTGAGTGGGCTGTGGAGCCGAATTTCACACCTAGTACTGCCGGTCCAGCCAGTGAGGAGCATAGAAGAACAGGGGTGCCTTTTCTAAAGCTAAGCACAGAGTTGGTTACAGAAGGTATATATGTTTATGAAAAAGTCTGTTTAAAGGCCTTCCATTTATATGGAAGGGGGTTGATAAAATAGATTGAGGAAATAGCCTGAAAAACACAAACGAGCTTATTTTAGAAACAAGTTTTTATTTTTTACCTCTTATAAAATCTTTCTAATGTAAGCCTTGACAAAGGTAAAAATTAACCTAACTTCTTTTCTTTGCCTTTTGGACCAAATCAGGTTTGAAATATAGGATGATATATATGAGAATTTTTAAAAAAATTCTAAAATATAGCACCATTGCACAGGAGATACTTCTTAGAGTAACTACAGAGTGATTTTTTTTATTGTTTTTTTGAGTGAGACTCTGAAGAGCCTTTTGGATAGTGTTTAGACTTGACTAAAGCAATTACAATTATGAAGCAATGATAATTTTTAGGAAATTTTCTATCACATGTTGAATATTTTCAAACATCACTTTAATGATCTAAAGTTAAGGGATTACATCTTATATTAATTGTACAGTTTTGAGTATAAAACAAGGAAATAAGGATTCAAACCATTAAGTACGTACCTAAATACTACATGTAAGACACTGTGCTTTTATTCCATTGAGCTGAGGTATAAGCACCTGTACTCAAAAAACTTTCTTAAAAATGAGAACCATTGGGGAAATTGGGGTTTATAATCACTGGAAATGAAGAAATTCCAATTGGCTGTATCTTTACTTCAGCTTTTCTTGAACGATTTACAGCAGTGATTTTCAAACTGTGTCTACGGGCACCCTTCCCCCTTTTATCAGAGCAGTTCTGCTTTTAACTGTTTTATATGTTGGGGTTTGCTGTGAGATTTCATTGCAACAAAGAGCTTCACTGATAATGAAGTTCGAAAACCATCGATTAAGTGAGAAAACATCTTAGAAGATAGGAAATATGTAAAAAAAAGAATGTATTAAATCTTATGGGTAGGAAGCTGAAATACAGGTTTATTGTATAGATACATTATTTATGAATGATAAAGATCTAATATGAACAGCAGAATGTATAAGCTAGCATTTACTAGCATGTTTCTGATGCTTTTGTTCATTTCTGTTAATCGTCATCTCTGTCTCCTCTGCATGGAATTTTATACTTCTCTAGGGTGAGAGTTTGTAGGCTCTTTCAGCAGAACAGATTTTTAATAACCATTTTTATTTTTAAAATTTTTGAACCAATTTAATAGTAAATTTTATATGAACACTTGGCATAACTTTGCCAAACAGTTTATTTCTATGCAGTGATGGAACATTATATAATGCAGCTCTTTCTTGACCAACTAGTTATAGAAGTACCATTAGGTTAAAAGTTAGAGAAATGCAAGAGATGGTATACTTAATGAGAGGAAGCAGAAATGGTAGGTAATTCTCAGAGGTTTTGATAGTCAATACTGATTGCTAGACCATGTTCTGTGATTGTAAGAAAGACTGAAAACAGTGTGTATGGAGA
>NW_016107348.1:867612-871550 GCF_001604975.1 Cebus imitator | reverse complement strand
TTTTACTTATTTAGCCTTTTTAGAAACACTTTCCTTCCATGTATAGTGCAGCCAATTGAGAGTGTTGTCAGTTTTCTGTCCACTATTTCTGACTCCCAGGCTGGGGTGCAGGGGCAGAACAGTTCATAGCTCATTGTAGCTTTAAACTCCTGGGCTCAAGCAGTCCTCCACCTTAGCCTCCTGAGTAGCTGGAACTACAAGTGCACACTACCACACCACTCTATTTTGTATAGAGACAGGGTCTCACTGTGTTGCCCAGACTGATCTTGAACTCCTGGCCTCAAGTGATCCTCCTACCTCGGCCTCCCAAAGTGCTTGGATTGTAGATGTGGCTCAAAGCACCCAACCTCAAACCATTTTTTTTTTTGGTGAGAGAAGGTCTTGTTCCGTCACCCAGGCTGGAATGCAGTGGCGCAATCTCAGCTCACTGCAGCCCATACCTACTGGGTTCAAGTGATTCTTGTGCCTCAGCCTCCTGAGTAGCTGAGATTACAGGCACGCATCACCATGCGTAGCTAATATTTGTATTTTTAGTAGAGATGAGGTTTCGCTATGTTGTCCAGTCTTGTCTCAAACTTCTGGCCCCAACTGATCCACCCACCTCGGTCTCCCAAAGTGCTGGGATTATAGGCATGAGCCACTGCGTCCAGCCTCAAAAATCATTTTTAAAAGAAGCAGTATATTAGCGCTGGGTCTTCTCATGACTAAAATGACTATTTTTAAAGCATACTATATTTTATAAATGGACAGATAATTCAAATTTATTCTCTAATGTGTTCTCAGGTTAATTTCTATTTGTTTCTATTTTTTTACTTTTTTTAAGGTTTCAGATTTTCATTTGTGTCTAGTAATTCATCTTTTATTATTGTCATAATTTGCTTATTTGACTAAGAAAAATGATTTGTGGGCATACAATATCGTACATGATACCTAAACGTTGCCATTTAATTACTGTTCCAGAATAACTTTCATTACACTGTATATTAATATAAATTACTTCTTGAGTAATCCCAGAATTGTAAAACCAAATGGTGGAATCAGAAACTGTCTTTGGACTTGAGGTTTTTCTTCCCTTAGGGTAAATTTTCGGTTTTTTGGTTAGTTTCCAGGGTTTGGCCGAAAAGTTCCAGGGGGTTCTAATCACTAAAATAGTAATGCTAATTTGTTTCATATTTCTATTTTAAATATTTCTATTTTTAAAAGCAATCAATAAAGCAATTTCAGTACATTTCATTTGGAAACCTCCAAGTTTCTGGTGGTTAGTGACCCACCATTCTCTCAGCTACTGACTTGACTAAATAGTGCTAGCTGCTGAGATAGTTTTTAAACAGTTTTTTTTTTTTTTTTTTTGAGATGGAGTTTTGCTCTTGTCACCCAGGCTGGAGTGCAGTGGTGTGATGTGGGCTCATTCCTGCAACTTCCACCTTGGGTTCAAGCAGTTCTCCTGCCTCAGCTTCCCAAGTAGCTGGATTACAGGCGCCCGCCACCATGCCCAGCTAATTTTTGTATTTTTGGCAGAGACAGGGTTTCCCCATGTTGACCAGGCTGGTCTCGAACTCCTGACCTCAAGTGATCCAACCCCTGCTCAGACTCCCAAAGTGTTGGGATTCTAGGCATGAGCCACCGTGTCCAGCCTAAACAACTTTTAACTGGTCCACTTATACTTTTAACTATTAAAGACAGGAAGCACAATGAGCAGTGATGTTAAAATATAACAAATAGGGCATGTGAAAGTTGTAATAAGAATCAGATGACCTTCACCAGCACAGCATTCACATATATCCATCCAAACTTTATGCCACATAGGCAGGTCTCTGGCTCTTCAAAAATGAATGTTAAATAGAAAATAATAAGTAGTAGCTGATTAGGGCCATCATTTAATAGGAATAAAGATTATATTCATAAATTTCACTTGCAGAGAAGTACTTTCATTTTGTTTTAAAGACAGGGTTTTGCTCTGTCACCCAGGCTATAGTGCAGTGGCACAATCATGGCTCACTGCAGCCTGGAACCTCAAGGGGATGATCCTCCTACTTCAGGAAACACAGGCACACACCACCCTGCCTGGCTAGTTGAGAAGTACTTTCAAATAGCAACATGAAACCTTTCCTTTATCATTTGAAAATAAAACATAATTGTAAACATAAACCAGTACATCTTTGTAAAGCCAATAATATATCATTTTACAGAAGAATTGTTTGAATGTGTGTTTCAGGTTCAATATGTAGTTCAGTGTCAATCTCCATTTTAATATCTTGTTTATCCATCTGAGTACATTTCATTTTAAAATTTATTTGTTGAGAAGTCCTGGGAGTTTTTTGTTTTTCACAATTCAAGTAGCTTGAACACTATCACTTGTCCAATGGGAAAGTTGATGCTTATCTTTATGGCAAATGCTTGGTTGAATAATATATTTGCAAAGATGTTAATTCTAGAGAGAGCTAAATAAAGTTAAGATATCTGTAAACAGTTTCTCCAGATGACTTAAGCCTTATTTTTGTCAATTTATGTTAAATTTTGGGTGCTAACTTGTGAGATACCTAATGACATGCGCCTAAATTTGCCCCATTCAGACCCAGATGGGGCTGTTAAAATTCATTTCTAGCTAATAAACTGCACTATAACTTCTGTATCTCTATGGACCAATCCAAATGGCCTGAGAACACAACTGAATCTGCAAAGAGGCAGATAACTTAGTCTTCAGTGCCTTTCCTTCCAGTATTATCTGCATTATCTGTGTCCGCTTGCTTTGATGTCTTGAAAAGCCCATAAATTGGTTATTTTTTTTTCAGACAGTTTCGCTCTTGTTACCCAGGCTGGAGTGCAATGGCGCGATCTCGGCTCACTGCAACCTCCACCTCCTGGGTTCAGGCAATTCTCCTGCCTCAGCCTCCTGAGTGGCTGAGATTATAGGCATGTGCCACCATGCCCAGCTAATTTTTTGTATTTTTAGTAGAGACGGGGTTTCACCACATTGACCAGGATGGTCTCGATCTCTTGACCTCGTGATCCACCCACCTCGGCCTCCCAAAGTGCTGGGATTACAGGCGTGAGCCACCACGCCCGGCCCTATAAATTGGCTCTTATTTTGGGAAATAGTCTCCCACTTTTCCTCTTTGAGGCTTATAAACTAAATCTGCCTTTGGCTAAGAGGAGTTACATGAACCAAAAAGAACATTTTGGCCTTGGGAAGCAACAGGCTGGGTCACATTGCATGGGGCAGAGTTAACCAGGCCCCCCCAGCAGTCACAGCCCTACTCCCTGTGCTCCCACCAAGCCTAAGTTCACATCAACACAAAGCTCCAGGCAGTTGCTCCTGGTTCATCAGAGCACAGGAAATTTAAACCTATTTGCCTTTCCTGTCATAAAAGATACAGCACGTTGACTTTCAAACCCAATTGCATTTTGCTTATTTGTACTTAACAAAAAATACGTGGGCTTTGCCAATATTAATGTCCCACTTCTCTGCACTCCCTTTCTGTGTAATGGGGAATGCTTTTGCATTTGTTTCTTACAGATTCTGATGAATGTGCCTTATTCAGATTAGTTGTCTGGTCATTACTCACAATAAAGAATAAATCTCCTTAATTTTTTTTCAGCTGACTGATTCTTGATTAAACATCCCAAAATAACAAGTTTATAGAAATGGCCATGTGTGATAATGGTGGGAAAGGAAACTGCCCTCATTTGGCAGAAGGCTGAGGAGCTAGAAAAGCCTGTGAGGGTTGTCGGGTGGCATTTGCAGCCATCGGTGGAGTGGTATAGGGCAGACTCTGCCTAGAATTTGCTGTAGCTCTCGGGTAGCATTCTTCCTGTGCTATTTCTATTTAAGGAGGCTTTCCTGAGTATGGGAGAAACGTGGGGATTGTAAGCAGATCGCTGGGAATTGCTGCTACCCCATGGTATGCTGGTGAGAGAGAGAGAGAGAGAGAGAGAGA
>NW_016107348.1:865195-867152 GCF_001604975.1 Cebus imitator | reverse complement strand
GAATTTCTGCCTTAAAATGTTGCCAAACCAGAATTACAGAGCAGAAGCACCTGAATACCCATCTCAGCCCCTCACCCACCTTCTCCCAGCTTCCCGCCCCCCCTTCATACCGAACTAAAACCAAAGGTCTCAACACATTTTATAGAATAGTTTTCTAACAAATCTGAATCGAATTTTGAAAATCTGAAAGACTTGTTTTTCCAGTTTCGAAAAATAGGAACTTAGGGAGTCAGCATATCTTAACACATGAGCTTTCAGTGAAAGGAGCTAAAAGTCAAGTGACAGGATGAACCTGAAGGCAAAGTGCGCAGAATTTCCTAATACTCATTCCATACACATCAACAGTAGATTAGCAGCAATGAGATTTTCTTAATGCATAAACTCACCACCAGAGTATATTACATACTAGTGTTCTACTGTACACTAAGACAGGCCTCAGTACTGATTAATAAGGGAGTGAGTGGCTATGAATTGTTTCGTTGCTGTAGGAATTGTAATTTTAAACAGGATCCAATCAAAATGATTTCCCTTCTGAAGTTGCAATTCGAGTCATAGAATGTTTGGTGCAGAAGCAGCTTCATGAAGCTAAACTGAGAAAATATTGGGCCAAGGTATTATCTACTTTAAGAAAAGATTGAGTAGGCAGATCCTATTATGTGTATGTTCAGGGAACTCGTTACTGTGGAATCTGCCCATAGGGTACATGACTTGAGGGCTCACAGAAGGCTCCCGTACGCACACTAAAAATGAGACACTAGCTGGGTGTGGTGGCTCATGACAGCCATCCCAGCACTTTGGGAGGCTGAGGTTTATGGATCCTTTGAGCCTAGGAGTTCAACACCAGCCTGGCCAACATGGTAAAACTCTGTCTCTATAAAAAATGCAAACATTAGCTGGTTGTGGTGGCCCATGCTTGTAAGTCCCAGCTACTCAGGAGGCTGAGGTGGGAGGATCACCTGACCCTGGGGAGGTAGAGGCTGCAGTGAGCCATGATTGCACCACTGCACTTCAGCCTGGGTGACTGAGAACCCATCTTAAAAAAAAAAAAAGAAAAAAGGCCAGGTGCAGTGGCTCACACTTGTAATCCCCGCACTTTGGGAGGCCAAGGCAGGTGGATTACGAGATCAGGAGTTCAAGACCAGCGTGGCCAACATGGTGAAACACTGCCTCTCCTAAAAATACAAAAATTAGCCGGGCATGATGGTTGGTGCCTGTAATCCCAGCTACTTGGGAGGCTGAGGCAGGAGAATTGCTTCAACCTGGGAGGTGGAGGTTGCAGTGAGCAGAGATCGTGCCACTGCACTCCAGCCTGGGTGACAGAGCAAGGCTCTGTCTTGGAAGAAAAAAAACAAACCAAAACAAAAGAAAACTAAAAGACACTTCGTCTTTTTGACCTGTATCTGACACTTTCTAGGATCACTAATTCTTAAGTATACAAATCAATAGTCAAGATAAACCATTAATTCAGTAACATCTCTTATTATCGTATTGCCTGAGAGGCCATTTGAAGCTTTCACCTGGAGTTGGCATGCCTCTGTAACTCCAAACACATAACAATAATGGGTAAAATATTTTGAGGAAAATTTTAGAAGACAGAGCCAGGCTCAAAAACAAGATGCATCTTCGAGGGTCAGAAACAGAATAAAATCTCCAAGTGGTGAGGAGGGTCTAGCCTGCTAAACCCTGCATTTGCAATCAGACAAGCTGCTGGGGGCTTGGAGCTAAGAGCTCTCCACACGAGGCTCACCAGGCTATGTCAACAAATTACTTGTTGGAAGCCTACAATATTGGTATTGTTATCTGCAAATATTCAGCAATTAGTTATCTGCAAATATTCAGCAATTAATTTATCTCATGCAGTCTTTAAAAAAACAACTGTTTATGTCTTTTTTTTTTTTGAGATGGAGTTTCGCTCTTGTTACCCAGGCTGGAGTGCAATGGCGCGATCTCGGCTCAC
>NW_016107348.1:851113-864600 GCF_001604975.1 Cebus imitator | reverse complement strand
TTTTTTTTTTTTTTGAGAGATGAGCTCTTTCTATGTTGCTCAGGCTGGACTCGAATTCCTGGGCTCAAGTGACTCTCTTGCCTCAGCCTCCCGAGTAGCTGGCACTACAGGTGCCCACCACCGCACCTGGCTAATTTTCTGTATTTTTAGTAAAGACCGGGTTTCACCATGTTAGCCAAGATAGTCTTGATCTCCTGACCTTGTGATCCACCCACCTTGGCCTCCCAAATGGCTGGGATTATAGGCATAAGCCACTGTGCTTGGCCTTTTCTTTGTAGAGACAGGGTCTCACTTTGTAGCCCAGGCTGGTCTTGAAATGCTGGCTTCAAATGAGCCTCCCACCTCGAGCTTCCAAAGTGCTGAGATTACAGACCTGAGGCTCTGCACCTGGCCGAAGTTGACATTTGTAATTTACCTTTGCAAACTGTGAAGAATTCCTAATAGGACTTTTTATTTTTTTTAAGAATCATAGCCTAAACAAAATTAAATACAGTTTTTCAAGACTATAAAAGTACCCTAATCACATGAAGATAATTATGTCTATTTTTTTGGCTGTTTTGTATGATTTACATTTTAAAACACGGCATTTGTTTGAAAAAGAATTGAATATTTTCCTAAAGATATCTCAATGTTTGTATTGACTGTCAATTTATTTCCCTATTGTTTTCAGGTTCATACTAATTTTTGTACATAAAGTTAACTTTCACAATCAAATTATTGCAGCATTTTATTCTTGCAGTAATAACTTCATTAAATTGAATGATAGATTTTCAAATCTAAGGCATACAAGGTGATTTCTACTTCAAGTTACATTATAGATTGCATTTATTTATTTGAAAGTGAATATTCAAATTTAATAAGTCAACGACATACTTCGTTTGAATTACTATAACTGTTCAAATATCGTTTATGAAGAATCCATCTTTTCCTCACTGATCTGAAATGCCACTTTATCACATACTGGATTCTCGTATGTATTTGTGCATATTTCTAATTTCTCTATGCTGATCTATTGACCTGGCTGTTAGGCAAAAGTACCACACAGTTTTAATTATTGTGGCTTTAATATCTGGTGGGGGCTCATTTTTCAATTTTTCTAGCATTATTACTTATTCTTTCAAATGAATCTTAAAATCACCTTGTCTAAAAAAATTAATATTCATAGGATTACATTTACTTTTCTAATGATCTGGTAGGAAACTGGCATCTTTATAATATTAAGTCTGCATATCCAAGAAGCAGGCAAACTCTGTTTAGTTCTGGGTAGCCTTGTTTTTATGATTTTACTACAGCTAGAAGCAGCTAGTAAGTGTTGTGTCTCAAATCTAAAAACCCACATCTGGTGAAGTTCTAACTTTATTTAAAACACCAATTCTGGCTCGGCGTGGTGGCTCACACCTGTACTCCTAGCACTTTGGGAGGCCGAGGCGGGCGGATCATCTGAGGTCAGGAGTTCGAGACCAGCCTGACCAATATGGTGAAACCCCATCTCTACTAAAAATACAAAATTAGCAGGCATGGTGTCGCATGTCTGTAAACCCAGCTATTCAAGAGGCTGAGGCAGGAGAATTGCTGGAACCTGGGAGGCGGAGGTTGCAGTAAGCTGAAATTTCCCCATTGCACTCCAGCCTGGGTGACAAAGTGAAACTCTGTCTCAAAATAAATAAATAAATAACACCAATTCTTTTTCATACTCAAATATGAAAGATGAGAATGGATTATCTCTGCTCCCCCTAGTCCCTCCAGCACTGGGAGATTTGCTTCCATTTTCCGGAAATAGGGAACCTTTATTCATCTTTGGAACGATTCAATTCACTGAGGATCCTCACAGAAGTGGTGCCTGAGCTGCTTCCTAACTGCCACGGTTTTCTGCGAAAGGAAAGCCCTCTCTACTGGATTATTTTACAGATGATGTTGAATAATAGAAGCTCTGTGAAAATATTTATTTCTAGAATAAGAACATAAACACCCTCGTACCAAAGTCACTGGTGGTCCTTGGTTTTTCTCCACGTATTCCTAATTCTGCAATCCTTTTGTCTGACTTTTTTGCTTTCTGTAATCTTGGGTATGACACTTCACATTCAATTCACAAATATTTACTGAATACCCACATGTGCCAACAACTGAACTGAACATCTAATATCTTAATGACGCAGGGAGGAAAACCCCTCCTATGGTTTGGGAGAACATTTCCTTCCACCCCAAGGTTTGTAACCTTTGAATAAGATCCTTCCTGTTCTATCTATGGGAAATATGACTAAGAACATGGAGTTTAGCAGGATGTCCTTTTTGCTGACAGTGGGGCATCCATAAGCAATATGCTGTCCAAAGCCTCAAAGTGGATCAACATTTTGACACTTAGTAGCAGCCTGATTTGAAGAGGATACAGGCGAAGAAACCAGCCCTGCGTTAGAAATAATTAATCCACTAGCACCTATGGGTCCTTATCTGTGACTCATTGCAGCAGATAATGATATTCCCAGGTGTGATTTGGGCTGCTTGTCCCATGACAAGTTTTCATGCACAGAACCCAGGTCAAAACCCAGGTAGAAAGAAAATGCAAACATACCTCTCGTCTAAGGGGGTGACCCTTTCAGTCCCAATGGGGATGCAGCAGCTGCCTTGCAGAAAGGTCTTGAAGACCATTAGCAGGGTTTCTCTATCTCTCTCTCTCTTTCTTTGACAGGGTCTAGCTCTGTCACATAGGCTGGAGTGCAGTGGCACAATCACAGCTCACTGCAGCTTCGACCTCCCTGGCTCAAGCGATTCTCCCTTCTCAGTCTCTGGAATAGCTGGGACCACAGGCATACACCGCCGTGCCTGGCTAATTAAATGTTTTTTTGTTTGTAGAGACAGGGTTTCACTATGTTGCTCAGGCTGGAGCCGGTATTTTTCAGCCAGCATTTAGTCCCCATCATTTTGCCTTACCTTACTTCCTGGTGGGCGGCACTGCATGTAAGGTTTTGTCACACAAAACAATAAAGACTGGAGAGATGGCTTTTTCTGGCGCACAGACAACCGTTTGCAGAGGAAAGATGAGAACCTGCAGATTTACGTTGTTGTTTTGATTAACTCTCCATCCACCAGTCCCAGCTGGCAGCGCCAATGAGCAGGACTTTTCACAGTCACCTGGAGAAAACCCACCATACTAAAAAGCAAACCAATCTGTTTTATGGGGGGAGGGTTCACAGATGTATTTGGGAAAAGTTAGCAAATGCACCCTGCTTACCGTCTTCACTCTTTCTTTTTCATCCTGAACATCAAAGTCGTTCAGTGGTTTGGGGATCACACGTTCTGCTTAATGTTTAAAGCAGACACGGGAGGAGTAGAAGTTTCCCTGTGAGAAAAACCACAACTATGCATTGTTATTTGAAATTTTCTCTAGTTTCACATTCTTAAAATCTTGAAAAATGGAGTGAGAACTGGCTTTTTTTTTTTTTTGCTGTGGGGTGAGGGTAAAGAATGACAGTGACCCCATGAGCTGTGGTTATGTGGGAGGTGAAGATAGTTTTCTTGAGCAGTGCCTGCTGGGTTTGATTCACTGCGCTGACCCCCTGTAGCTGCTCCATCAAGGAGTACCAGATTCCACCTTCTCATCCGCAACACTGCCCCGGGCTGGCTTTAATCTGGCCTCATGGCCGCAACAGAGACAATGCTGTGACAGGGTTTTGGCTCTGTTAGCCACGTGGGATAGACACAAGTGCCCATGTGGCCCCGGCCTGCTGCATTTACCCAGCTTCTGTAAACACACTTTCTTGTAGAATCACAAAGATGCAGGACATCCTGCCTCTTCCATCTGCTTCTTTCCCCTCCCGAGGCCACTCCTGTGTCTCCTTTAGTCCTGCTATGGCTCCAGCGTCTAAGAAATGAACACATGGGAGTTACAACCCTTTTTTAAGAGTCTTCTGCCTAAGTGTTTTCTGTCACTCAGTCCTTTTCTTCCCTTTTACAGCGAGGTAGCAGGTGCTTGAATTTTCTGAGAGAAATGAGAAGAACAAATGCAAGCCCTTTCCTTGGAGCCTTTGCAGCTGGTTGACTGAATAATAGTTCCCGAGCACCCGTGGATCTGCCAGGGCTGGCTTTGCTCTGTAATAAACACTTGCAGAACAAAGTGTTTTATTACAGAGCAAACAAACCTTGCACTCCAGGGTTGTTTGATTAGCCTTCAAAACTGGACACACTTTTTCCTGTTAGATTGTTTCTGTGATCATGCATTGGGGTGGGGGTGGATGTGATGTCCTCTGACGGTCCTTCTAGCCCTAGAACTCTGTCATTCTAATGGTCAGGGGCACGTCTTAGCGTCTGTCTTCTTTTCCCTTACTGCTTTCATTTACCACATTATTTCTTGCTACCTTCTCAAGACTGTAGCCTTTCACCTAGCACATCCTCTGCATATGTGCATCTGTGGGAAGTAGGCACGTTCCTCTTCAAAGTTTCCTTTCTTGTTTAAGAAAAATTCTTAACTGTTAGAAATAATAGTTCTTTTTAAACACTTTCTTCAAAAGCCTTCTTGCCTTTTTGCCAGAAGCCCTCTATTATGCAGCTGTTAAACATATTTACAGGCACATAGTACATTCTATGTCCTTGTACTTTAACCAAGATAACTATGCTGGAGGTGCTCACAGCCATGTCCCAGCTTGCAGCCTATACCCCTTCCTTATTTGGACTTCCTTTTTTTTTTGCTCTTCATTGCTTTTACCTATTTAGAAAAAAAAGTGTCAAGTTATTAGCCAATTGGGTTTTAGTTTGCATTGTGAAGTCTGGCTCTAGCTAACGAAGGTCAGACACAGCAGTAAGGACAACCCCAAATGTGTAAGAAATAAATATGTCTGCTTTCCTTTGTTCATTGTGCTCTCGCGGCAAGATTGCTAGTGGGAATACCCTTTCTGCCGGAAGTAGAACAAATTGCTTTGCTGAGAGATGCTTTGTCATGGTACTAATTGTTCTTTGAGGCATCAAAAGAAAAAATTTATACATAACAGCAGCCATCTCTGGCTGAATTTCAGTCTGTAACCACCAGCCCAGTCTTTTCTGGCCCTACTCTGTTGATAACAGAATGTCCAGTTATTTTTCAGACACAGAGCTAAGAAGTTGCAACTTATGTGCCAGAGCATGCCCAGAAAAGAAAACTTCAACCTCAGGTGACACCCAGAACTAAAGTCTCTCCCCAGCCATGGAACTAAAAGTTTGGGACATGGGTGGAGCCTGAACACCGGAACATTTTCAAAAGTGGGGGATCAATTGTCTAAGAATTTCTGGTGATAAGACCCCTCCCCGTACCTTACCAAAAGTCGTCTCGTTTGAATTCTTCCAATCAAATCCTGCCCTGCCAACACTTTCACAAACCAAACTGTCCTTCCTAACCCATAAAACTTGTCCCAAAACTCAGATCTGGGAGACAGATTTGAATTTTGCCTGCTGTCTCCTTGGCAGTTGACCTCAGAACAAAGCCTTTCTCTTCTTAAAGTGCAGTGCCAAAGTACCGGCTTCTCTGTGTGTCCAGCAGCAAGCCCATTGCTTGGTAGCAAGTCTGTCTTCACTGTCTACAAAGTGCTTTGATCAAAAGTTCCCTGCCCCTCCTCTAGTGACCTAGACCCATGTGTTGTAATTTCACTCTTTTGTGTGTGTGTGTGAAACAGAGTCTTGCTCTGTCACCCGGGCTGGAATGCAGTGGCACAATCCCAGCTCACTGCAACCTCTGCCTCCTGGGTTCAAGTGATTCTCTTGCCTCAGCCTCCTGAGTAGCTGGGACTACAGGTGCCCACAACGATGCTTGGCTAATTTTTGTATTTTTAGTAGAGACAGGGTTTCACTGTGTTAGCCAGGCTGGTCTTGAACTCCTGACCTCCTTACTTGCCCACCTTGGCCTCCCAAAGTGCTAGGATTACAGGCGTGAGCTACTGTGCCCTGCCTTGTAATTTCACTCTTTTCGTGAGGACAGTCTGGTGGCAAAGAAACACTGAGGCTAATATTGGCTTCCTAAAGTAATGATTCCACATTAGGCAGGCAGATGGATCCCCCCGTTCTCTGATTATGGCCAGTCTTTGAATATCTGACTCCACTTCCTACCTGCAATCTCCACTGTGTTTATTTTCGTCTCAAGCAAGTACATACCTGGAAGGTTTAGTATCTCACCTGTGAAAATATGTGTTAATTTTCCACCCTGGAGTTTAATAAGCTCCTTGAGAGTAGGGGTGGTATTTTTATTTTTATTTCTCCAACACGTAGCATGAACGTTTGGTGCCTAGTTTAGGTCCCCAACTGTGGGAAGTAAAAAAAGTTCCTCTTCAAAGTTTTCTTAAGAAAAATTCATAAGTGTTAGAAAAAATAGTTTGTTTTAAACACTGTCTTCAAAAGCCCTTTTGTCTTTCTGCTAGAAGCCCTATACTATGTAGCTGTTAGAAGTGCTTACAGGCATGTAGTACATTCTATGTCCTTGCACTTTAACCAAGATATCTGTGCTGGACACGCTCACAGGCATGTCCCAGCTCGCAGCCTGTGCCCCTTCCTTATTCGGACTTCCTCTTTTTGCTCTACATTGCTTTTACCTGTTTAGAAAAGTTTCAAGTTATTAGCCAATTGGGTTTTAGCTTAGATTGTGAGATCTGGTTCCAGCCAACGGAGGTCAGACACAGCAGTAGGGACAACCCCAAATGTGTAAGAAATAAATATGTCTCCTTTCCTTTGTTTGTTGTACTCTCATGGCATGACGGCTAGCCAGGGTGCTCTTCCTGGAGTCCAGGAAGTAAAAATTGCTTTGCTGAAAGATCCTTTGTCTCAGTGCTGATTTTTCTTCGCAGCACAGAGCATCTATTTCCAACACCAACAAATAGCTGAATAAACAGTTTTCTGACTATTAACTCTCCTGTCTAATGGCGATTTTTTCAAAATCCAGGCATGGATTGGCCTTACTGCACAGTTCAGCATAGGAGCATGTTGGGTCACCATTAGAGTACTGGATCTCAGGGATCAAAGCTGTGGATGCAATTGTAGAGGAAGCCACTGGGTTCACCAAGAGAATGATCATTTCTGGCCCTTGTATACATGTCATGCAACATGGAAACTCCTGAAAGTTGCACATGAGTTGGATTTCTGAAAATCAAGTTGTTTCATCTTTATTGAAATGTTCTAGCTTCATTTGACTGGACTTGGGTCACCAATAGGTTTCTTACATTTTGGCTTTGAGTTTCTTTGCCTAGAGGCCTCTTTATTCCAAGAAGGTCTAGGAATAAAAGAGGGCATGAAATATTAACATGGAATGACTCAAAGGGTCATTTTGCAGATGGGGAAGCCGAGGGACTAAGTGGTTGCCTAAGGCCACAGTTTACAGTGCAAACCTGAGCCCAGAACCTAGATCCTGAGCCCGAGGCCACTGGTCTTTCTGTAGGGAAACCTTAGTGAGCTAGGGAAGTACAGTATTTACAAGAACCTACCTCTGAACCATCTGGGGATGTGGAAAATGGCTGTTTGCCTCAATTTGAGGCTTTCTCAGCATTCTGGACTTGTTTCACAGAGTCCGCCTCCCCTTCTCCCTGCTGGGTGGTACGTATTGTCTAGGATACCCATAACTGTAGGACTGGCAGCTTGGGAAGGGCCATGGCAAGGGCTGACAGAAGCCCTCACTCTGGCGCTCCCTGGCACCTCCCCCCACATGATGCAGAGGTCTGTGTGCTCCATCCTCCCCGGCTCAATCATTCTCTGCTTTCAGCTTCTCAGTGTCCCGGGATCCATACTGCACCCTGTGTCCCTGCCAGTCCAAGAGCTACCACAAATGTCAGCAGCAGGAAAGGGCCACTTCTGGGTTTCCAGCCGGTCCTGAGGGCGTTTGTGGAGTCAGTAGCAGAGGAGGCAGGGCGAGCAGAGCCGCCGGGCAGGCACAGCCCAGGAGCAGGGCCTGATGCGCGGCTGGAAGAGGAGGGATTGGTCCTGGAGCCTCCGCTGGCTGGGCTGGGAGTGGTTCTAGACACTGGTCCCAGGCTGGACAGATGTTTGTTTGCTTCCCATGCTCCTGCTCAAGAGGCAGGAATTCAGAGGACTTGAATTTCAAAATGTCTCATTAGACCCAGAACAAACACCCTGTTGAGGGAGGGAGTGGTTCTTTGCTAGTTTTAGGAATAAGGATCCCAATGGATGGAAAAGCTCTGGGAAGGCAAAGCCCAGCCCGGGACGGCGGTCCCTGGTGGGAGCGGATACCGACCTGGCTTGTACCCAAGGCGTGCACCTGATCCCTGACATGCTCAGGTGCTTGTGGCCGGGGCCGGGGGACCCATGTCGTCTTCTGTCCACACCTGGAGGGGAAGGCGACCTCACATGCCCAGCGTGATCTGGTCCCCCAGCCTCTGGCCATTCACCCCTGTGGAGACCAGAACTGTGCTGTCCCCTGAGCGTCCAGGGCTGCCTCATCTATCAGTTGTGGCTGGGTTCCCGGCTGTTGGTGTGGGGAGAGGGGGGAGTTGGTGACAGGGTAGAGAGGAAGTGGGAGGCCAAGTGGTTCCCGGGAGGCCTAGGAGAAGCTCCCCAAGGACAGCCAGCCCCTCCCCTGTGCTCCTCGGTCTGACTCAAGCTGCTCCTTCACCCTCCTCCCCTGCTGGCCCCTCTCTTCCCCAGTTCCCTTCCCAATGGCCACCCTTCCTTCATCACCATCAGCTCACCGGGTGGAGAACCAAGAGACAAGGATGTTTCTTACTGGGCCTGTAGTCCCAGCTGCTTGGGAGGCTGAGGCACGAGAATCACTCTGCGGTATGCTGCATGATTCCGGGGGTCACAGCCTTAGGTGGTTTCGCGATCTTCTGGAAATAACCGGGGGCCCGCTTCTGAAGTCTCTGCTGGGCTGCTGGGGATCTGGTCCCAATTCCCTTCCCTTCCCTTGCTGCCCCTGTAACAAGGGGCTGCCATGTGACATGATCTCCTCAGGCTTCAGAGAGGTGATTTTATCCAGAGCCACACAGGCGGGAAGACCATCAGCCTGGAAGGCGTGTGCGGGGTTGGGAAGAGGGGAAGGGCGGGAGCAGGGGCTGAAGCCTGGGTTGCCCCCCAGGGAATCAGTGGCCAATAAACAGCACTTGTAAACTTGAGCGTAGAAAACTGGATGAGACGTTTTTACGATGAAAGAAGCTTCTCCTTGAAGTCCCCGCAGAAGCCCCAGGAGCAGAGTGACAGGGACAGGTTTTGGGGAAGTCGGCTGGATGATACCATCATGGGGCTGCTAGAATCTGGGGAGACAGAGCTATTGGTTGGAAAGCCCCCGGGTATGAGGGCGATGTGCCACTTTGACAACGGCCTCGGCCTCCCCGTTTTTTGGGCTGAATAGCACAGAGGATGAAAACTTCTCACCTGGTTTTCTACACTCAAGTTTACTAGTGCCGTTCAGGAGCCCTGGTTATTTCCAGGGGAAGATCACCAAGGTACCCAAGGCCGAGACTGCTGAGATGGCACAGCATAACCTGGAGTCCCCAGCTCGATTTGCTCAGAACTCAGAAGGAAAACAGCCCACCCCCCTTGAACCTCAGGCACTGATGGAGGCATTTCCCAAAGGGCAATGACAAGCACGGCCAGGACCTCCCCTGCGCTCCTCGGTCTGACTCAAGCTGCTCCTCCACCCTCCTCACGGCTGCAGCTGAGACTGACGGCGGTCCAGGGCCACCCAGGAGAAGAGCTGGGTCAGGGCTGTGACCCGCCAGCAAGCATGAGGCCGAGCAGATGTGCCGGGCGGGCGAGAGGCTGGGGGCCGGGTGGGGGCTGGCTGCCCTGCGGCAACGGAGACAGCTGGAGGTGGGGCTGGGTGCGGCGATGAGTGTGCCCTAGGGTCTGGTTTCGGTTCCCATAGGACAGCCGCGGTGACAGAGCTGTGGCCAGCTGCTCCCTGGGCCGAGGGTGAAGGAAGCTGTGCTCCCACTGGTGCTACGGAGAGCTGCTGCAGGGCTGGGTGCCTGGGGGCTGGACTGCTGGGCTGGGTGCCTGGGGGCTGGACTGCTGGGGCAGGCTGCCTGCTGTACCCCCAAGCTGCAGTCAGGGCTCACCCTGAGGCCCTGAGGTGGAGAGAGCAGCTCGCTTGTACACACCCATGTGCACACAAGTGTACACACACACACACACACACACGCACACACACCGCGCTCTCACTTCATCCCTGAATTCTCCCTGACACAAAGCCAGTTCCTGGTTCTTCAGTCCCCCACATCCCTCTCTGCCTCTGAAGTCTCTGCTGGGCTGTGCTGGGGATCTGGTCCCAATTCCCTTTTCTTCCCTTGCTGGCCCCAGAGCAAAGGGCTGGCCGTGTGGCATGATCTCCTCAGCTTCAGAGAGGTGAGTTTACCCAGGGCCACACAGATGGGAAGACCACCGGCCTAGAAGGGGTATGTGGGGTTGGGAAGAGGGGAAGGGTGGGAGCAGGGGCTGAAGCCTGGGTCGCCCCTCAGGGAAACCCACTATCCTAGCAGGTCTGCCTCAGCCACTTTCCCAACAAACAACACGTCTCCCCTGACTGAACCCTGATGGAGGCAATGGTGGCGATGCCAGGCAAGAAGGCGGAGTTTGCTACCATGTGAGCAGGGAGAGCGCTGGACACAGACGCTGTGGGCGTTGAACAGGAGCCTTCACCCTTAAATCCACACTGATGGCCCCCTTCTCTTCCCCCAGTGAAGAACGAAGGACCCTGTGGGATTTCTATTTCAAATTTCTTATTTATTCGACATTCACTGGTTGTGACTCCAAGTTATCAAAGATTCAAGACAAGAAGTCTGTAGCAGGAGTGGTAAAGTGGAGGCGGAGGAAGACGGTGGGGAGAGCTGCGTTCCTGGCCCCTCCTTCTCTTCCAGTTTAGGGTGCCGTTTGAAAAGACTACAAAGAGTGTCCCTTAGCACAGACTAGACAGCAGAAAAGGACAGTGCAGCTGAGCGAGGGAAGCTTCCTTTTCCACAGCGTGGGCCCCTGCAGCTGCAGCGGGCAGGCAGGCAATCTTGAGCCTGGTTGGAGCCAGTGCCCTGAGCAGCGTGGCTATGTGGGGAAGAGCTGGGGCCCACCATCTCTCCAATGCTGCTAACCCAGATTCTGATTTGTGGGGTGGCAGGATTTCGCTAGGAAAGCGATAGGAGGGAGGGGATTGCACAGGATGCTTGCACTCAGGGACCCCATTGATCAGGGGCAAGAAGCAGGTGATAGTGAATCGGGTCTTGATTTTTACAAAGGCAGGATGTATGAATGATGTTATTTCTGGCGAGGAGGACGTGGCTGCTGTGGTTGATTGGCTATGGAATTCCAGGGGAGCAAGGCACTAGGAAGTGGGGAACTCTGCCGGGCCCAGCAGATCGTCAGGGGCTTGCACGTGGCGCAGTGAGGGCTGGCGGTGGGACGAGTGTGTTGAAGCTGCTGCCCTAAGCTGTCCCTCTGTGCCAGGAGACTGATGCCATTACCCCACCTACAGCTGCTTCCCGGTACAAGAGAAGAGTTACCATTAAAGGTGACTCCATAGGAGGGTCTGACAAACATGTTTGCTTTTCACTGACAACTAAAATTGGTTTGCTGCTAATCTTGTTTTATTGTGGTCTTTCATCCATCAGCAAGCATCCCTGCACACAAGGTCAGAAGGCTGGGTCAATACCTCCAGACCCTGCCAGGATTAGGGCAAGAGGGAGTGGCAGATCTTTTTTGGAAATTCTCACTTCCTAGAGCACTAAATGGTAATTAGTTTATCTGGGCAAACCACGTTTCCCCAGAGAAAATGGAGTCTCAGGGATCAGTGACTGGTCCTAGAGCTAATGAGTGACCAAAATGAGACCAGAGCCCAGTCTTTTTCTCAACTGAGGGCGCTTTGATTCCTGATTGAGATGTAAGGTGAAAGGTGCCTTAATCGTGGTGCAAAGGACGTGCGTTCCCCTCTTACCTCCCTGCTCCCTGCTCCCTCAGAGGCACCCTGCCTTTGTCAAATGCAGAATCAAGATTTCAGCAGGGGGTCCCTGCCCCTTCCCTGCCCCATCCTCTGCGAATTCAGTGACTCAGGAGTGGGAAGGGGGCGAGCTTCTGCAGGGCCACTGGAAAACTCATCAGGCATGCTCGCTCACCAAGCATAAGGCCACTGCCACGTTCTAAGTGGGAAGTCAGAATTGGAAATGAGGCTGGCGTGAGCCACAATGAACGGCTCGTCGCCAGAGACTGGGGAGTAGGGCGGCCACGTGGGGGCGACGAGCGTGGAATCCCACGGCTATGTCACGTCCCTCCCATCCTCAGGACGGTGCTGTTGCTCTGGGATGAAGGTCCCGCTCAACGGCGTCACGGGTGGATGCCCGAGGAGAATGCCGGGCCATGGGGGCGCTGACGTGGTTTCAGCCGCTGCAGCTTCACCCCACGGAGAGTCTGAGCTCTTCCTGGTCACCAGCCCGGTGGCTGCCATGGGGATTGGCCACGTTAACCGCCTTTCATTCAAGTTATTTGGGGATCAGACTTTCCTTTCTGGATGGTACATGGGAGACCTTTCCGCTCTGCAGCTCCTGAAGGTACAAAGCCCCTATTGCCTACCCCTGGTGACTGGTGTGTGTGTGTACACCCAGGAACTGGACTGCATCCACGCGAGCTGCTCGGGGTGGTGGGCTGGGCCGAGAGACAGTCAGCTGGTCTCTTCGCTAATACTAGACCTCTGGGAACAAAACGAAAAAGCTTCTCCAGCAGGGGGCGCTGGTTCCTAAGGCAGAGAAAGGATTTCGGGGAACACAAGGTTAGAGTCACTTTCTGGTGCCGTCCCCATAAGTCACCTTAGGCTTTAAAGTAAAATCGACGTATTCCACGAGGAAGGGGGCAGGCGACATGTGATACGCTCAGGAATCAACGTCCCTACGGGAGCAGCGACAGTGACAGCAGTAGCTATGGTAACCAACGTACAAAAGTGGGTTGTGAACTAGATCTTGGATACCAGCCCTGTTCTCGCCCCTCCCCTCGCTTCTCCAGTGCTGGAATCGCAGCTCTCCCTTCTCCCCCTGCCCTCTGTCCCCTTCTCGTAGGCACGGATGCTTCATCTCCCAAGGACCCTGGAGGCCTCCAGAGGCTTTGCTGAGCTTTCTGCGCTGCTCCTTTGTGCAGTCTAGCAAAGCCAGGAGCTGGGCACGCTGCAAGGGTTGTGGTGCTGCTGGGGCTGCCGGAGGAGTGTCCCAACCGAGAACCTGGCGAAGCTGCAGACTTAACCTAGCAGACCCCACGTCTGGGCCACGGAGTTGGAGCCAGGCCCTGTCCTGGTTCTCAATGCACTCAAAAGCTTAAATCCTAGTAAACCCTCCACTGTGGAGTAAGAAAAGCCAAAGAAGGCCGGGCGCGGTGGCTCACGCCTGTAATCCCAGCACTTTGGCCAAGGCGGGTGGGTCAAGAGGTCAAGAGATCCAGACCATCCTGGTCAACATGGTGAAACCCCGTCTCTACTAAAAATACAAAACATTAGCTGGGCATGGTGGCGCGTGCCTGTAGTCCCAGCTACTCAGGAGGCTGAGGCAGGAGAATTGCCT
>NW_016107348.1:849103-851018 GCF_001604975.1 Cebus imitator | reverse complement strand
AAAAAAAAAAAAAAAAAAGAAAAAAAAGAAAAGCCAAAGAAACAGAGAGCCCGTGCGGGGCTGTTGGAGGGTCAGCTAGTGTGTACATGGCTCCCGCCAGGGCAGCAGTGTGGGCGTGTGTGCGGGTTGGGGTGGAAGGGTTTACACGTCTGTACTAATAGCCCTTGGATTGGTGAAGGCCTCACGCCCAGAGCCTGGCCAGGTCACCGGGTAACTCTGGGGTGCTGCCAGTTTGAGGGATAGGGGTCCCCCCTCTTTGTAGTATGTGGGAGCAAAGGAGAGCCTCTCGCCTCCACCCCCGTTGGGCACCATGTCAGCCGTCCGTATGTAAAAGGGCGAGCTGTATGGGGAGCAGGTGGTGCAGTGGCTCGCTGCCACCGCACAGGGCTGGCTGCAGGGCTCCCCGGTGAGAGGCGCCAGGCTGCCTCTGCCATCCAGGGCTTGGGAGCTGCAGGCATTGCAGCTGGGGCCTCTGGGGTGCGTGGGAAGGTCGTGCTCCTGCTCCTCCTCCTCGTCGGCATCCTCGGTTCCGCTCTTCTTGCAGCAGTAATACTGCGGGGAAGGGCAGAGGGATGCCTGAGAGGGTGAATGCTTCCCCGGCCCCAACGTGTTTTTGAGAGTGCACAGGTGCCCCTGCTCCTGCTCCATGGAGAACCTAGACCAGGCACTGAACCCCAGGGGCCTGCTCCACAAGCTTCTATTCCCAGCTTCGCAAGGCCAGTGTTCTTTCCCTTTCCCCTCCCACTAACTCCAGGCTCTGGGTGAGCGGGGCAGGGACACACACATCACTATGAGGGCAGGGCTGGGGCTGCTGGCCGCAGCTTTCAGAGCTTCCCCAGCATGGTGCTCTTCCCACCCCCCTGAAATCTCAGAGGTGCAGGAGACACAACCCAGTGACCCCGAATCCTCCCAGCACACTGTGTGCCCTGAGGGTGCAGGCTGGGGGGATGCATAGCTCCCTTCTGACCAGCCCACTCCCAGCCTCTGTGACTTAGCCTGCCACATTCCATGGCTTTGGGCTCTGTGGGCCCTGAAGTTGGCCTCCAGTTTCTGCCCCCATAAAGAAAAAGAGGTTTGCTGGTGGCCTTGCAGCCTCTGGGCTATGGGTCCTGAGGACTGACCTGGAGCCTGCAGTAGCACAGCACGGCAATGATGCAGAGGAGGATCACCGTAGCTAGGATTCCGCCGGTGATCACAACCGTTCCCGCTGTCATCCGCCCGGCGCCCCATCAAACTCTGCAAAGATGTGCGGCGGGCTGAAGACCAGCTGTGGCTGCAGCCCTGGGCTGGGCCAGAGGGAGTTTTCCTGGAAGTGCCCTTTGGCTGGGCAGAAGCTCTGAGAGCAGCAGGAGCAGGAAGCGCTGGGCCCCAGGGGCTTCTTGAAGGCTGAGGACGGGCAGTGGCCCCGGACTGGGCCAGCCTAAGCGGGGTGTTTGATAGGGGGCAGATAACAGCTGCGGGAGGGAAGAGAGAAAGCTGAGTGCTAATACTGCTCCTTGCTTCTGTCTGGTTTCCAAAAGTTCTGTCTTTCCCCTTTGGTGCTCTTCTCGCCTTTCCTCTCCCCTCGCACCCTTCTTAGCCCTCCCCCCGCATTCTGGATGCAGAGTAACAGCTGCTGCTGATGGCCCGGCTCCTCCGTGCCCCCCCCCCCCCCCCGCCGCGCGTTCCTCGCCATAACCCTTGAGGCAGTTACTAGTTATCCCTGCTGCAGGCATGCTGAGCCGGCTGAGAATGCTTTGGCTGCGAATCCATCCAGCCCGTTCATCCCAAAGGCTGTGCTCTTGATCCCCGCCCTCCTGGCACACATCCAACTGGTCCCTAAGTCCTTGGCCCCGGTTGGTGGGGACAGGGACAAATCTCAAAAGCTCTTCTCTGACTCAAATCTGCATTTTTTTTTTTTTTTTTTTTTTGAGAT
>NW_016107348.1:833227-849068 GCF_001604975.1 Cebus imitator | reverse complement strand
GATAGTCTCGCTCTGTCGCCCAGGGTGGAGTGCAGTGGTGTGATCTTGGCTCACTGCAACCTTCACCTCCCGGGTTCACACGATTCTCCTGCCTCAGCCTCCCGAGTAGCTGGGATTACAAGTGCCACGTCACCACACCTGGCTAATTTTTTGTATTTTTAGTAGAGACAGGATTTCACTATTTGGCCAGGCTGGTCTCAAAAGCCTGACCTCGTGATCCGCCCGCCTCAGCCTCCCCAAGTGCTGGGATTATAGGCATGAGCCACCACACCTGGCCCCAAACCTGCACTTCTTTTAGCGGTATCTGTCTCCTCCTTCAAACCCTCCTGGAAAGCAAGGGCAAGGCGAGCCCAGAGGGAGCAGTGTATGGCATCCTGGGCCCTGGAAGGCTGTGGCCAGATGGGGAGGCAAGCTCTGGGTGTGAGGCTGTTCTGGCTTCAGGCAGATTCTCCTTTTAGGTCAGTGAATGGGGATTTCTGAGCCTCTCAGGTGCATTGGGACCAATGGGACAGAAGGGTGGGGACTGGGGACTTGGCATCTTGAAGAGGGAAGAATGACTACGATCACTTACGTTCAGTAAAGGGAACGGTGACCTGCAAGACAACAGAAAGGACAGAGATGTTGGAATGAGAGAGTCACCGCTGAAAAAGGCCAGAAGGATTAGATGAGTCCCAGCCAGCCCTCATTTCGCATTCTTCACTGTGTGGCATATCATCAGTGAGCCCGCAGATCCCCAGTCCAGGTCTCCAGCCGGGTCTCCAACTGCTATAGACAGACATTTCAGTGGATGTCCCAGTGGCCATCTTGCACTCAATTATGACAGGTTAAAGTCACCACTCTGCTCTCCAAATGGACTCCCACCTCCAACCTCTCTGCCTCTGTTGGTGATTCCACCAGAGCTGCCCCGAGGGATTTTGCAAGTTGTTTATTACTCAAAGGGCAAGTGGGGCCGGAACCCAACTGCACTCTGCTCACAAAGCTGTGCACCCTGACGTGTTCACTGGGTAAAAGGGGTACCTTTATCTCTTCACCCACAGATACCACCTCCCCACCACTGCTCCTAGAGAGCTGCACCCACCCGGTAGCGTGGCCCTCAATCCACTCCTGCTCTGCGGACTAGCAGTGTGGCATCGCCTGGCAGGACCATTAGAAAGATGGCATCTCAGCCCCCCACAGGCCTAATGAGTCAGAGTTTGCATTTTAACAAGGTCTCAGTTGAGTAAGTTGCACATTAGAGTTTGACAGGACCACGGGACATTCCCCCAGCTGCCCAGAATTTAAACTCCTCTAATTCTTCCTTGGCTACACCAGTCTTCTGTTCCCCACACCAGTGAAGACTCGTCACCTCTCAAGCTGCACTGGTGCAATGCTTTCCTAACTAACCTTCCCAGTTGTGTCTCTGAGTCCCCTTCCTACCACCAGCTGTTAAGCCTTTCTTCATACTCCTGGGTCCCTCTGTGACTGTCATGCACCACATTGCCTGCAGGATACATTCATCTGACCATAAACTTTTAGAGACAGGTTCAAAGGCATCGCCATCCCCCACTTTCCTGCATGCTCGCCCTATTTATCTTTCCCCCCTCACCTCCCTTTCTTCCGCTTACATGATCCACTGCCCATCATGCAGCCCACTGTTCTTTCTTTTTGGAGATGGAGTCTCACTCTGTCCCCCAGTCTGGAGTGCAGTGGCGCAGTCTCAGCTCACTGCAATCTCCACCTTCTGTGTTCAAGTGATTCTCATGCCTCAGCCTCCCCAGTAGCTGGGACTACACACGTGCGCCACCACACTGGGTTAATTTTTGTGTTTTTAGTAAAGATGGGGCTTCACATGTTGCCCAGGCCGGTCTTGAACTCCTGACCACCTGCTGAGGTGGGTGATCCACCTTCCTTGGCCTCTCAAAGTACTGGGATTACAAGTGTGAGCTACAGTCCCGCAGATCTTAAGCAGCTCATTGCCCAGTGATGAAAAGACACAGGCATACCTTAGGATATGGTGTGAGACTTGCAGCCACAGAGGCACAGACCAGAGCTGCGGAACAGAGTGGGGCAGCTAATGACTGGGGGAGGTGCTCCACTGCATGTTGTATTGAGCTGAATCCTAAAAGCTGAATGAAAGCTTATCAGGTAGAAAAGGTGGGGTGGGCAGACTGAGCAGTCCCAGGAACTGCGAGGGCTCTGGCCAGGCTGGGACAGGCCAGGGCATGGAGAGGTTACAAGCCAGGCAATGAGTCCGGATTACCTCGCTTGGAGGCCGTGGGGGTCCCCCAGGGGCTTTCAACAGGGGAGTGTGTGGTCTTCCTTCTTCCATCTGTTTAAATCCTGCCAATCCTTCAAGGTTCTGAGAAGCCTCCCCTGACTGCCCCAGCCCTGACGCGCCCTCATTTCTGGACTCCTACTGCAATGCCCTTCACGGTTTGCTCTTCAAATCCTGCTTGGTGGGATGAGAGTCAACTTTCCATGTGGGAACATCTTGACTCCTCCACTGTAAGCCCTCTGAGATCAGGGGTTATGTCTTACACGGGCTCCTATCCCCTGCAGCATTATACATCATGCCTGGCGCATGGCCGGTACTTAAAAGCTCACTGTTTAGCTTGTCACAGCCCTGGCAGTTATGACTCTAACGGACCACCAGGGGGCAGCAAGCTGCACCTCTCAGCTCAATCCCATCTGCAGACTTGAGCCTGGCTGTTCAGATCACTTTCACTTTGCCCAGGTACATGGTGGGCCATGCTTCAGGCATTTTTGGGGGGCATCTGGAAGGTAGGGGGAAGATGAATCTCAGCCTGGGGAGGGCTTGGACGCTTTCACTACAGCACCACTTCATACCCCCACTGCTTCTGGACAGAGAGGTGCAGGCGTGACCTGAAGCTGGGGAGGCAGCAGTGCTCCCCTCTACAGAGAGGCTTGGACTAGTGTTCCAGGATGTGCCCAGCCTGTTTTAGGAGACAGGGAATTATGGAGAAGCTGTATAAGAGCCGTGCCCTCCCCCTCCCTGCCCCGTGCTGGGCTCCCCTCTTTCAGAACCACACAGGCTGCACACAGCAATGGCCAGGACGTCGGGGGCACAGCAGTGTGGGCAGAGCCGGGGTTCTCAAGGCCCAGGTTCGAGGAGCACTTATGCCACTGAGCAGCTACCCCATATTGGAAAATGACCTCCTTTCTCACTTGTAAAGCAAAGATGAACAGAACACTCGGCTCTCATTCCTGTCACGCCTCCCTCACCAGTAGGATCGTGACGAATCACAACCAAGGATCATCTCTTCCTCTGAGTTCTCAAGTGTGACTGGGAGGAACGAGGGGGATGGGTGTGAGGGCTCTTCGTAAGCTAGAAAAGACCCCACAGGCTGTTTGTGGGAAAAGGAAGGCCTAGACATGCTGTGGCTGTTTAGATATGGCCTTAAAATCATAAGCCAGGAAGGGACATGTGAAGGGTGTGAGATGAACGAATCAGCTCTCAACCTGTGTACTAACGGCAAATAAAAGTTTTTTTGAGACAGGGTCTTGCTCTGTCACCCAGGCTGGAGTGCAGTGCTGTGACCTCGGCTCACTGCGGCCTTAACCTCCGGGGCTCAAGCAGTTCTCCCACCTCAGCCTCCCAAGTAGCTGGGAAACATAGGCACGAGCTAGCATGCCCGGCTAATTTCTGTACTAATGGTACAGTTTGGCATTTCAATTCCTACATTCAGTGACTATTATTTCTGGAGGGTTCGTCACCTCTTTGCAACAAGCTGCAAATGCTGACAGTAACTTCTTACACCCGGACAGCAGCCTACGGTTTGCAAACTGCTCCATTAACGCTTATGGAGCCCTAATGGTGAGCGGGCTCTGAGATGGCCCAAGTGGTCCCTGCCTCCTGGTAGTCACGCCCTTATGTACTCCCCTCCCCGAGAGTGGGTGTGGCCTGGGACTTGCTTCTAACCAATAGGAAACAGCATGGGTAATGGGATGTCACTTCTGTGAATAGGTTATATAAGATTCGGACTTTTCTCTTGCCAGCCATTCTCTCTGATGGCTTTGATATTGAAAGCTGCCCCCCTGCGGAGACCCATGTGTCCAGAAACCTAGGGTCGCCTCTGGCCAATTCCTGGCTAGGGACTGAGGCCCTCAACCCAGCCTCCCAAAAGGAACTGAACAATCACACAGATGAGAGTGGAAGTGGATCCTTCTGCACTTGACCTTGGAGATGAATTTATAACTCAGCTGAGATCCTGAGGCTGTGGGCCAATCAGCCACATCTAGACTCCTGAGCCACAGAAACGCAGAATCATTGTGTGTTGTTCTAAGCTATTGAGTTTCTGGTAGTTTGTGATGCAGCAAAAGATAATGACTACACATTGAATCTAACAGAAGCCCCAGCAGTTCTGGAGGGGCAGCCAGCCTGTCAAGTCATTTGCCTAAAGTCACAGGATAGCAAGTGTCTGAGTCAGGACCCACGGCCCAGTGCTGTGGCGTTTCCATCACACCGCCTCCGGAGGTGTCCTGAGGACAGGGGAAAGAGGCCCCTGTGTTCCCACCCTGGTCTCAGCAGGTCTGGGGCAGAATGATTCAGTGGTGGCCAAATCAGAGAATGTGGGTAGCCAAAGCGGACAAGCCTGCTGTCCTCTAAAGAATCCTGAGGGCCTTCCCTCTGTGACCAGGACTTTCTGAAGCTCCTTCCCCACTGGTGGCCCAGACTCCCTCTCCCGGGGGAAAAGGGAGTGGCCCGTGCCTTACACTTACGTGAAACAGCTGGCGCAGTGGTGGCTCAGTCACGCGGGCTGCGCCTGAGCAGACTGCAGTTGGGAGTGCCTCATGGCCAAGGGCATCAGTCCCTGCCAGAGAAGAGAGGGGAAGACCTGTGAGAGCGGGACAGGGAGGCTGAGGACAGACAGACAGACCAGCAGGCGGGGCAGCTGCAGCCCCACAGCTCTAGGGTGGAAGTCTCCCCAGGGCTTTGCTCCTCGAGGTCAACCTCCCAAGCTCCTTGGGTTCCTAAGAACCTGAGCACAGACCTGTGAGGTGGCAGCGACCCCAGCTTTGTCTCCTTCCCTCTGTGCTGCTGCTGAAACCCTGTGCCCAGGGCAGCAGCGGGATGCTGGGCACGTGTCTGGGAGGCGAGCTGAGTGGGCATGGCGCCGGGCAGGCTTTCTCCCACTCCACTGGAGGACTCGGATCTATGCCCTAGTGGATACATCCCTGTGGCCGGACGACTGAGCCTGCTGTCAGCCTCCCTCTTCCCCAGCCCCTCCCCACCGTTCCCTGGGCCCGTCTTCCCTAGTGCCTGCGCCACACGCTCCCCTCCCCTGCTCCAATATCCTGACTTCCAACGACGTCTGTCAGGCCAAAGACAGCGACTGGACAGCCAGATGAGCAAGTTCAGGCTGCTGTGCTGATGGAGGAGGGGCGGCAGGGTCCTCCCAAGTCATCCAGGAATCCACGGTAGGCTAACATTTGGGGGTCTCTTTACATTCTTTTATTTATTCATTTAACCAGTCAATCTAACCCAGGACAGTGCTGATCTTTTTTTTTTTTTTTTTTTTTTTTTTTGAGGGGGTTTTTTTTTTTTTTTTTTTCTTTTTTTTGAGACAGAGTCTTGCTCTGTTGCCCAGGCCAATCTCAGCTCACTGCAACCTCGGCCTCCTGGGTTCAAGCAATTCTCCTGCCTCAGGCTCTCAGGTAGCTGGGATTACAGGTGCCTGCTACCACGCCTGGCTATTTTGTGTTTTTACTAGAGATGGGGTTTGGCCATGTTGGTCAGGCTGGTCTCAAACGCTTGACCTCAGGTGATCCACCTGCCTTGGCCTCCCAAAGTGCTGGGATTATGGACACAAGCCACTGCACCTAGCCAGGACAGTGCTGATCTTTAATTAACCACTCAACATTCTTTGGAAAAGTTTGGACCCTACACTGAGAGAAGAGGGAGAGGAATGCCCTGTGGGGGTGATACCCAGCCCTGCTGAGTGCTCCTGAGGAGGAGAGGCCTCTCTGGGTGGTGGATGTTTTCATCAGGGAGGAAATCCAGCCATTAACCCCAGCCGCAGAGCCACCTTCCAAGAGGACAGGGCTAACCGCCTCCAGGTTCTCACCCTCGGCCAGAAGCTGGAGATCAAAGGACGGACCTTAGCATGATGCTGTCTGAGTCTAGCAGCTCTCAGGGGCAGAACCCCGGGGAAAGCTGAGAAGGAGGCAGAGTGACAGCGTGACAGAATAGCCCTGTCCCCGCATCGCCTCCCTTCTAGATCTGGGCCTTACTACACTCTCCCAGCTCCTGCTTGGACATTCTGGGCACCTGAGGCTGTCTTTTCTCCAAGATGTTCTCACTCACATCAAACCGTGGTGTTGAGTTTCATGTGACTGGGTATTACGGCGGGGCGCTTCCTGCACGACTTCTGACATGGCAGAGGATAGAAATCAGACGGCGGAAGTGAGTCTGGGACAGGGCCCTCGTTCCCTGGCTGTACAGACCGTACAACGGGAATGCAAGAATATCTGTCTCGGGATCCGTGGATGCTTTCACCCACTTTACACAATACGGATAGGACAATAACTTGGTGAAGGTTTCGTGAGATTTCCATGGTGAGAGGTATTGCTGAGCTATGTATCCCAGGGGAGGAGGGCTCTGGGGCTGCCTGTCTTGAGTCAATATTGTCTAAGTGTCAACAGTGAGAAGGCCTCAACTGAAGAGGCTGCAGGTGGCCTCCACATGCCCAGAGGCTGGGCAAGGGGTTGCAGGAGACTCCCGGATCAGAGCTGCAGTGCTCATGTGGGTGAGCGGAACTGCAGGAGAGAGGGGCCCAGCCCAGCAGGGAACCCAGGAGAGCCCCTAAAAACAATCCCAAAAGCCGGAGCCAGTTTTCAGTTTCTCCAAGCTCTCTAACCAGTAGGAACCCCTAATTTCAATCCAGGCAAGTGGTAAAACAGCGGCTCACTTGTGTGGTGGGAAGAGAGAAAGAGGAGGGATTGTGGGGCCCACCTCAGGTGCTTCCAGCTTGAGCGGAACGAAACTGGAAGAAAGGAGAAAAATAATGCAGTCAGAATGGAGGCCAGAGTGTTTCACTACTCATGATTGTTACGATTATTATATATATATATATATATATATTATTATTATTATTATTTTTTTTTTTTTTTTTGGGACGGAGTTTCGCTCTTGTTACCCAGGCTGGAGTGCAACGGCGCGATCTCGGCTCACCGCAACCTCCGCCTCCTGGGTTCAGGCAATTCTCCTGCCTCAGCCTCCTGAGTAGCTGGGATTACAGGCACGCGCCACCATGCCCAGCTAATTTTTTGTATTTTTAGTAGAGATGGGGTTTCACAGTGTTGACCAGGATGGTCTCGATCTCTTGACCTCGTGATCTACCTGCCTCGGCCTCCCAAAGTGCTGGGATTACAGGCTTGAGCCACCGCGCCCGGCCCTTATATATATATATTTTGAGACGGGGCTTTGCTCTGTTGTCCAGGCTGGAGTAGAGTGGCTCAATCTCGGCTCACTGCAACCTCAGCCCACCGGTTCAAGCAACGCTTCTGCCTCAGCCTCCCAAGTAGCTGGGAGTATAGGCACCCCCCGCTAGTTCTTACATTTTTGGTAGAAACAGGGTTTCGCCATGTTGGCCAGGCTGGTCTTGAACTCCTGACCTCAGGTGATCCACCCACCTCGGCCAGCCTATTAAGCATTCTAATGCCTGAGTGGACTGTATCTATGACTTACAGTAACTATAAGGCTGTCACCAAACAAAGCAATGGGATCGGCACAAGTTTTTTTCTAGGGACAGGGGAAGATTTCTCCCACTGAACACATTTTAAAATAATGGGACATTTGAAGAAAAAAAATTAAAGTTGCTTTGTGAGCATAAATCATGCGACGTGCTTAACATATCCGTTACTTATAGAAAAAAATGATCCATGGAAATGTGAGGGCTCCAGTATCTTTTTAAAAAACTTTTATTTTAGGTTTGGGGGTAAAAGTACGGTTTGTCACATAGGTAAACTCGTGTCACAGGGGTTTGTTGTCCAGATTATTCCTCACCCAGGTATTAAGCCTAGTATCCAATACTTTTTTTTCTGCCCCTTCCCCCTCTCACCCTCCAGCCTCAAGTAGGCCCCAGTATGTATTGTTCCCTCTTTGTGTTGATGAGTTCTCATCATTTCACTCCCACTTGTAAGTGAGAACATGTGGTCTTTGGCCTTCTGTTCCTGTGTTAGTTTGCTAAGAATAATGGCCGCCAGTTCCATCCATGTTTCCGCAAAAGACATAATCTTGTTCTTGTTTATGGCCGCATCATATTCCGTGGTGTCTATGTACCACATTTTCTTTATCCAGTCTGTCACTGATGGGCATGTAGGTTGATTCCTTGTCTTTGCTAAGGTGAATAGTGCTGCAGTGAACATTTGTGCATGTGTCTTTACGATAGAATGATTTACAGTATTTTTATTTTCCAGGTGATGAAACCAAGTTCAGACAAGACAAGTGACTTGTAGAACACGCAAGCAATGTGGAGGTGGCACTGTAGAGGTCCCAGGCCAGGGCCCTCCACGTGATGTTGTCTCTCCTTCCAGAAGATCTGTACTTACTTCATCAGGAGTGGGATGTCCGCTGAAGCAGGGTTTCTCAAACTGGCTTGAAGGTAACAATTTCCTAAGCCACGTATTAAAAAATGGAGACTTCCAGAGTTACTAAAGCAGCATCCACAGGGTGGGGCCCAGGAATCTGTATTCTTAGCAGGTTTGAGTCTTACCATCTGGCTTTCTGGAAAATGATGCAAGAAGAAACTTCTTTGGGAGGATTTCCGTCTGGAGGCAACAGGGGAGGGGAGTGATCTTGCAGAGGCTGTGGCCTCATCTGGTGCCCATGACAAGAGTGGCTCTGGGTTCTGTGCCTGGAGGCAAGCAGGCCAGAGGGCAGGAGGAGGGGGAAGTCTAAGAAGAGCCAAAGCCACGTGGTGTGAGCCTGGGTGGGATGGAGCCAGTAAAGCTGTCAGAATGAGGGTCCTGAAAGGCCATTTGTCTAGTAGAGACTGGAGTTGGACACTAAAAGCCACCGGGATAGAACGTGCCGGGAAATGGATCTCTCACTTCCCCATGAGGCCAGGGGTCTCTGCTCTATCTGAAAGGCCCCCTGTTCTCAGTGACTTCAGCCTCACTGAAGCAGGGTCCCCTCGCCTCACTGTCTGGATGAATGCAGGCAGGAAACGCCAGCTGCGGCTGGCACCAGCACATGTAATTAACCATCGACTGCCCCCTGCTCCTTGCTCGACCCCCTTAGGAGCACAAGTTAATTGAGTGGGACCTAAGCACCGACTGATCTCAATTTCTCTGATGCAATTAAGCCTTCTCCAATCATTTATTAGCTCATGAAATTGACACAGCAGGTTAGCAGTCCCAGAGAAGAGGTAGTTTTTTTCCTTGTTACCTGGATTGCAATCCTTGGACAAGGCTGATAGAAGGAAATGGGGAAGGGGTTCCCTTTATCTTGATTGTACATATGCCCATGACAAAGTCCTGACCCCCAGGATGAGTGTTTGAAGAGCTGGCGACCACATGGGTGCCCTCACCGTACACAGGCTGCTACGGCAGCAGAGTGCACTGTTTGTGAAGAGGCTTCTCTAGGAGATATGAGACTCCTGCAAATCTTCAAGAAAAGATCCCGAAGAATCCCAGTGTAACAGTAGGCAATGGACAGGTGGTTTATGAAAGGGGCAACCCTAGAGGCTCACAAGAAAATGAAGAGATGCACAAACTCATCAGGAATTCAAGAAATACAAGCTGAAGCCGCAGTGAGCTATCACTGTTTACCTTAGGGTTGGCAAAAGTCAGGAGCAGAGTAATGCTGAGCATTGGTGCAGATGCGGGGTATAGGAGCACTGGTGTGGGCGTGGCTGGAGCAGCCACTGAGGGAGTGACCTAGTCACAGCGACTACACACATGGTCCGGGAAACAGCAATTCTGCTCCTGGTTCAATGTCCCCAAAATTTCCGAACACAGCCATAAGAGGTCATATGTGAAGATGTTTGTTTCCGTGGGGGTTTTTATGACGGCAGGGAATTGGAGGCAACCTCAGTGATCATCACTGGGGTGTGGACCTGTAAGCTCAGGTAGAGGCTGCCACGCAGGATAATGCTGAAGGTGAGGACTAGGTGCGGCACCACGGCACACAGCAACGAGGAGAAAGCTTAGCACAGGGCCAAGTGAAACAGCAAAGCAAAACAACAGACATGCGAGGCGTGAAAATTCTGCTGGCGTGGATTTAAATGACAAGCATACAGATCAACAATTCACATTTTCAAGAATACATACCAAAAAAGGAATATACATTATGGCTGCCTATGGAAGAAGGCAAATGAAAGTGGGAGTGAGGGTAAAAGTAAATAATATGTGACAGACCTTGCACAGACCAAATCATGCACGACACTGTGCTGTGATCTGAAGAATACAATTAACTTAGTCTTCTGCATCTGAAGTCCAACTCAAACAAAAAGAGAAAAGAAAGGACGCTTTCACCTCCTCCAGGGAGCCTTCCAGGATTGACTTAACACTGCACATTTTTGTTTGGTCTTCCTTAGGCCTATGTGTCCTCTGGTATTGATACATGGGTGTCCTGTGAGTATGTTTTGCTTTCTTCTTTACAGTATAGACCATTTGAAGGCACAGACTTGGAATCACAAGTCTCTGTTAAGCTCCACTCCAGCTGCCTGCTTGGTATGTGCACATTTTGGATACTGGAACGACCAGTTTTAAGGGGGAAGTTGCTTTGCACAGAGTGCTGTCCCCACACATAGCCTTCCATCCTACTGTGCCCTGCTGTGTACAGTGGAAAGAGCACTAGGCCAGGAGTTCCAAGATTTGGGTTTAAATCCCATTTTCTGCACTAATTACCGGGGTGAATTTGGATAATTAATGACCTCCTTGAGGCTCATCTGCAAAACGGAGATAAATAACACTGCTGTCTCTACAGGGTGAGGATTGCCTGGGAAAACAGGGGGAGGATTGCCTGGGAAAATCACACTGCCTTCTAAGGAGGGTTGATGACGTCTCAAGAGCCCCAGGGCCCCTGTAGTTAGCCCTCTAAGCTGCTCCCAGGAGAGGTGGTCTCCATGCTCACTCACCCCTGGGTGAGTCTGGCTGTGCTGGGGTTTAGGAGTGGGCCTGAGGAGAGCTGCGTGGGTGTGGGGTGGCAGGCAGGTCAGGGAGGGTGGGGTGAGGAAGAGAGATGAGCCCTAAAAAGCAGCTGAGGCTGGGGCTTTGGCTGGGTCTCCTGGCCAGTTAAAAATTCCAGCAGTCAGGCACTGCAAAAGGCTTCCAGGAATTGGGAGGTGTCTTATTTAATTCCAGGTTTTTGTGGTGGTATCTCCTCAATGTGAGTGATATTTTTGTTCTCTGTGGCAATCAGATGAAGGGGCTGAGTGTCCAACTGGGTGCATATCCATGGTACACAGAAGACACTCACAGCAAGAAGAATTCAGTGGAGGGAGAAGTTTAGAGCCAGAGGTGACTATGAGGACAGCAGCCCTGAGCCCTATAACGGGGTCTGAGCAAGTCCTATCCAGACCCTGCAGAACGTGTGACCCCAGCTCACATTTGAGTTACGCCTGAGGGAACGTGTGTGAAAATGAGTTTGCTGTTCCTTTTCTCTTCCGTTCCATCCTTGAGGGGCTGCTCAGAGCAGAACATAACCCTCAGGCTCCTGATCAGGACCTTGACTGGACCTTGTCTGGCTGGGCCTTTGCGTCTCAGCATCCTTATGGAAACTCTGTTATTCTCCTCATTTAACCTTCATCTACTACTTAGCACTAAGGAAGGTGCCCGGCACGGAGCCCAGCCCCAGGGACACAAGATGAGAGGCAGAGTGGAGCTCATAGGAGGGAACAGGGAGAGAAAACATGGCCTGTCCTCTGGTTTCAGGACCCCCAGTGTCCAGGCCACCTGTGGAAGGCCTGGGGGTGACTCTGACCTCTCTGTCAGACCATCATGGTGTGTGGAGTGCACAGACGCCCCGGAATAGGCATCCCCATCAGGCTTGTTCAGTGCTTGGGATTACAAATAAATATTTGGGGCAGATAAACAGAGGTGCCCTGCTCCTCACAGCCAAGGGCTGTCTCAGAGGTGCTGCCTGCATCCTGGATGCCTGTCAAGGGCAAGGCTGAGCATACCCCTTCCCTGACTGGGGTGACACAGAAACAGGCTGCTCTGCATGTTCCTTCAGTAGAAACTGTGCCGATCATGGAAGAAGAGTGGGCATAGGTCTGTGGGAACCCTGCACTGGAGGAGCCTGAGAACCTGGCTCTGGGCCCCTTGCGCTGCGGAGGGGCCGTGACTGTGGTCTAAAGCCCCACAGCCCACTGTTTCATGTCTGCCTTACTCACCAGTGAATCTTTAGCCCCAGAACACAGCAGATGCTCAATACATATCTGTCAAAGGCAGAAACTAGTATATAGGGCATGCCCCATTTATGGGAAGTCTTCCTTGCCACTGTCCCCCACACCACCCACCTGTCTCTGCTGCACAGTGTCACACGGCGCCTCAAGCTCCACCTGCTCCAGTTCCCGCCTTTTCCGATCCTTCCAGGCCTGGGTTTTGCCAGATGACACAATTGGCACTTAGTGACGTGTCATTCTAGACGAGTGGGCCATTGTATGCAGGTAACACTTGTCTCTGGAGCTCTTGAGGTTCTGATCACAGGTCTGTCCGCTCTGCTTCGGAGAGGCTGGTGCTGAGGCCGGTAAATTGTCAAGGGTTTGGTTCACCTTGGACTTGGTTTTTTTCCATTTCTGCCTTTTATAACAATGTTCATTAACAGCTCACAGAATTTTCCTAGGCTTCATCTTGTTTATCTCCTTGGCATGGCAGATTTTGATTCCTCTTACTTCACATAAAATATTAAGTGTAAGAAGGCCATGTGATTTGGACAAGGTCCCATGACTTTCCGGGACACCCTGCTGCCACTCTTCTCCCATGACCAGAGTAGTTCTTGCTGTGCATGGCACATGCCAAGTGGCCCATCTCCATGCCGCCCTGGCTTTTCTAACTCCAGATGCAGTGGTCTTTCCCGGCCTAACAAAGTGGCCTCAACTGCTGGCCATGTGCAGGAGGCAAGGGGACACCACACCCGGCCTCGTGTTGTGGGCTAGGGCTTCACGTGTGACAAGTCTGTTGTATTGCACTTTCTGACTCGGATGTCTCCCCATCTGTCCTTGATAGTTTGGAAGGTGTTCTGAGAGTCCCCGCGCAGCAGGCCTGCAGCTCAGTGACCGCTAAACAGGCTGCTTAGGAAGGGCAGATGCGGCTACAGGGCTTGTTTCGCTTCTTTAGTGAGATGTCAGCAGACTGGAAGAAATCCAATAAGAACACAGGCCACTGAAGGGACAGAGCTTGATTTCTGAGGCAGATGGAGATAAGGAGGGGCACTGCATTAAGCTGACAAGAGGGCCAGAGGAAGCCAGCTGTGCTGACTGGCCGCAGAGCCCAGAGTCCTCACACTCAGACTGGCAGGAAGCGGGAGGCTGGCAAACGGGCTTCCAAGAGGTACAGGATTGAAGTAGGCTGATTAAATTATACCAAAGGAACTTAAGACCAAGTCCAGGATGAATTTCACGGAAGCATATACACGAGTGCAACAGGAAGGTTTGGAAACTGTCCACCCCCATAGTGAAGGGAAGCTTGGGGAACATTTCCGAAGCACTCTCCTCTCTTTGTCCCCATCCCAGGGGGCCTGGCCCATTTATCCCACACCCGCATCCGACTGGGCCAGGCTAACGCTTGTTCAGAGTGGGGCAAGGCAGCTGGTGGGTTAGGAGGCCTTAAGAACATGCCAGGGTTACTCCAGAATCCTCAATCACATCAGAGAAAATATTCTAATATGGGCAAAAGGACAGTGAAGAGCCCAGGGGCGGTGATGAATAGAAGCGGCAGCAGGCCTGCTGAGGGTGCGGGTGGGCCGGGCCGCAGGGAAGCCACCGGAGGGGCGGTCCAGAGGCAGTTCCCGAAACAAGAGCAAGACACCAGGCGTGAGGCCCAGCGGAGCCTGCAAAGGAAGGATCCCACGAGATCAGAACAAAACGATGCCCTCAGCCACACGGACGGGACCTTCCACCCTCACTCAGAGAGCTGGAATGGGACATTCACATCCAAACACATGCCTTATATTCTTTTGAGACGGAGTCTGGCCCAGGCTGGAGTGCAGTGGCATGATCTCGGCTCACTGCAACCTCCGCCTCCCGGGCTCAAGTGATTCTCATGCGCCAGCCACCCAAGTAGCTGGGATTACAGGTGCCCGCCACCAAGCCTAATTTTTATATTTTTAGTAGGAGACAGGGTTTCGCCACATTGGTCAGGCTGGTCTCAAACTCCTGAGCTCAGATAATCTGCCTGCCTCAACCTCCCAAAGTGCTGAGATTACATGTGTGAGCCCCCGCGCCTGGCTATGCCTCATATTCTTAATAGTTACACGCACGCATGCTTAAGTCAACTGCACATCAACACTCACAATTCCTATTCCGCATAGGGGTTTAGTAATTCTCAGCTCATTCTTTGGGTGTCTTTGTGAAGGCCCAAGTACAACTCCTAGAAGTTGACCTAGTTGACTCTTAGAGTCAGTATTCTGAGAGGGCAAAACTAAGGAAACATCTGTATCCCAACAAGCCTCTGTTTAGACTGTATTTTTTGATTGAGAGATAAAAGTTATATATATTTATAAAATGATGATGTACAACATGAAGTTTTAATATATGTACACATTGTGGAATGGCTAAATCAAGCTAGTTATATGCGTGGCCTCACATACTTTGTTTATTTAAAGTGAGAACACTTAAAATGTACTCTCTTGGCAGTTTTCAAGTACATAATAGATTGCTGGGAAATACAGTCCCCAAGCTGCACAATAGATCTCTTGAACTTATTACTCCTGTCTTGATAAATCTTATTTCCTTTTTTTGAGATGGAGTTTCACTCTGTCACCCAGGCTGGAGTGCCGTGGCATGATCTTGGTTCACTGCAACCTCCACCTCCCAGGTTCGAGCAATTCTCCCACCTCAGCCTCCCAAGTAGCTGGGATTACAAGTGTTCACCACCACGCCCAGCTGAGTTTTTGCATTTTTAGTAGAGACGTGGTTTCACCATCTTGGCCAGGCTGGTCTCGAACTCCTGACCTCAAGTGATCTGCCTACCTCGGCCTTCCAAAGTGCTGGGATTAGAGGTATGAGCCATCGCGCCCGGCTGACAAATCTTATTTCTATCTGAGAAATATACTCTGACCTCTCTGCAGGGGGCAGTCCTGCGATGGCTCTGAGAGCTGAATTGTTATCACTGTGCACCCTGTAGCTGGGGTGAGGCAGGATGTGCTGATTCTAAACTGCAGCTTCTCACTCTTCCCCAGAAGTGGAGGTGAAAGTGGGCAGGAGCCCCTATGTCACACACAGGCCTGTGAGCATAAAGGGGTGAGAACTCTATGTGGTGGCTAACGCATGGGGGAAGGCTCCAGAATGGATGGTCTGGGGAAGGCTCCAGAATGGATGGTCCAGGTAAGCCTGCTGTCTAAGAGGGCAACTTCACAAGTTTTTTATGTAATAGAAAAACATAGTAGGTTAAGATACAGTGTCCATAGCCTTCCCCCTTTTTGCTTTCTGCTAAACGGTGTCCACCAGCTCATCTCGTGGGCTGCGCAGACTTGGAGTAAAAGCTAACTTGGGAGGTGCCATGCTGTTTGGGTTTAGATAAGTTAGAAAGGTCAGAGTCACCAACCTGAACGTACTTAGGCAGGGAGAGGAGAGGACAGGCCAAAGAGCCAGAATGAGAGTTGTGAGCCACCACACCCAGCTTCCTTCTTTAATGAAGAGAGTAGCCTTGCTAGTCATTCTCTTGCAGGCTTACT
>NW_016107348.1:805732-832942 GCF_001604975.1 Cebus imitator | reverse complement strand
CGGGGTTTCACCGTGTTGACCAGGATGGTCTCGATCTCTTGACCTTGTGATCCACCCGCCTTGGCCTCCCAAAGTGCTGGGATTACAGGCTTGAGCCACCGCGCCCGGCCTAAGATCTTTAATAAACATTTTAATCGCTTTCAAAATATGTTTTGCACATCAGATTTGAGTTTCTTTGGATGTGATACCTTGAAGAGATGGAGCCCACAGGGCAACTTTGTTTTTCTTTTGTGAGTTGTGATTATAAATGAGAATGACTTGCCCAAAGAAAGGAGGAATTTGGTTGGAATTATCAGTAACTCTCAGAGATAGAAAGATGCCAATTTAGGTAAAGTTGAGAAATAGATTAGCATTGATGCACATCCCAAATCTTAAGTTTGTATATCTGTGTGTGTGTGTGTGTGTGTGTGTGTGTGTGTGTGTGTGTGTGTGTGTGTGTGTGTGTCTGTGTGTGTGTGTATACTATTGCATATTTCTCTGGAGAAGGGGTACATAGTTTTCATCAGATATAGAGAGTTCTGTGACTACAGAAAAGTGAAGGGCCACTGAATTAGGTGATGAAGAGAAAGGAAGTAACAGAGGAAGGGAATGGCTAAGAAGACAGCAGCTGTAAAATAATCATAATGAGAAAGACTCCTGTCATAGGATCTACAGGCAGAGAAAGGAAAAATTATTAAATCAGTTATGAATGGCCAAGGCATAAAACTTCCATAAAACCAAGCCAAACTTGGGGACAGGGGTTAGGAAAGCACAAAAGGAGATGGTGATTTGGTGGGAAACATGAACGATAAACACTCTCCAAAACGTCCCTGTTCGGTAGCCTCTCTGGAACCAGCTGCTGCTGAGCCTGACTCAGCCTGTGGTCAAGGCCATGCACTAGCACGGTTGCTGGGGCTGTGTCTTGGCCTATTTTCCACTGCCGTAACAGCATATAACAGACTACGTCATTTATGTAGAACAGAAGCTTATTTGGCTCATGGTCCTGGAGACTGGGAAGTCCAAGAGCATGGCACCAGCATCTGGTGGGGTCACCCAATGGCAGAAGGGGAGTGAGCAAGGCAGTGTGGGAGAGCAGGTGAGAACACAGGCGCCTTTTATCAGGAGCCTATGCCCACAATAACAATGTTAATCCCTTTACAAAGGCAGAGCCCTCATAGGCTAATCACCTCTTAAAGACCCTGTTATAATGGCAATTAACTTTCCAACACATGAACTTTTGGGGGACCCATTCGAGCCACAGCAGAGTGTAAACTGGCAGTGGTTTGAGGGTGATTTGATAGTATGTATCAGAATCAGAAAGATACCTCCACTTTGCCTCAGCCTCCTGAGTAGCTGGGATTATAGGCGTAAGCCACCATGCCCGGCTGTTTTATAACGATGTTTCTTAAATTCCTTTTTGTCCTCTTTAGGAATCCTCGTTAGATTAATCCTTACTTTTCAGTAATTCTAGTCACTCTGATAGCCCTCTCCCATCCCCCTTCTTACCTCCTTGCCAAGGATTTGTCCTGTGCATATTTCTCTCTGGGGTTGCTCCTGGCAGATGTTGGTGGTTAGAGTTCAGTGGTGAGTATGTGGAAAGGAGCCCAGGCCTTGGAGTTGGGAGGCCCAGGTGAGATTCATGGCTCGGTGGGACTTTGGATAAGTCACTCAGCCTCTTTGAATTCCCATTTCCTTATCTTCATGCCCTTCCTCCCTTGCACTGTTATACTATTGCATAAATGCCTCCCCTTCAGCATTTCCTCATGACCCAGGGCTCACTCCCATGTAATCTCTGTTTGAGTGCCTTGCCAGATGTCAACTCTGATGCAGGGACGCAGCTTCTTTATCTCGGTATCTCCCAGAGCATCCAGCAAAGTGCTCCAAACAGAGTGGGTACTCACATTTGTTAAATCAAATTCAGACGTTAAAGAGTGCCACATAAGCCCTCACAAAAGCAAAGTACTACTGTCTTTTAAAAATTAGTGTTATTATAATGATTTTTGGTTTGCCTAGTTTCACGTTATCGTCAGAATTTCTCAAAATGTGTCTACCCACACCGCAGGCCACAGAAATGCCAGGATGCTAGTCTCAAATCCAGATTCCAGGAAGTCCTGAGACACCTGTGGGTGCATCCTGGTAATGCGCATTTTAAGTAGGGTGATTATTCCATTTATTGCCTAACTGGGACACTTGATTGGACGGGGGTACTATTAATAGTTATGCTGGGACCACTGGCATAAGCCAGGACAGTCACATTCATTTCAAGTATTTGTTTGGACACTCAAGTGTGAGAACTGCTGCCCAGTGCTCTAATTTTTTGCTGGTAAAAACCAGTTGCCTTTTCCCCTTTAGCTCCTTAAACTTTGCAGCAAAGACAGGGCCCTGAATTGACGAGCTGAGCAGGCAGCTACGGTGCTGCCATTAGGCTGAGCAGGAGCAGAGCGTGGCCAAGAGTGTGAGCACAAGGGCAGCTGGTGCCCTGGGAAGGTCCTGGTCTGCAGTATCCTCCTACTACCTTGGAAGATGCTGGCTGTGGCCACTGTGAATGAAGCTGTAAGGGACCAGTGCTGATGTCTTCTCCAGCTGTCGTTTGAGAACTAGGCTCCTTTCATTCACAGATGAAACTTTAAGGGGAATAACGGAAATAACGCTCGATACTCAACAGTGAGGGAGAATACCCATAAGTCAGAGAGCCCCCGGCCAGCAATAGCCACCCAGCATGTGGTGGCACTCTGCAGCCTGGCCAAACGCCCACTACATTAGTCAAGACAGCAATGGGGCCTCCAGATGCAGTGGCAGGGCTGCTGTTTCCTTCCAAGAGAACTTTCCTTCTGTTCATGTTGCTTTTCCTTTTAATTCACAATCATGGAAAAGCACGCAGTTCTATCAAAGCCAATTCTGAGGCTTTTGAACCAAAGCGAGCTATGACATTACACCTGAAATATGAGTTCCAGATCTATCTCACTAGGATCCCCTGAGCTTTAATAAGACACCCTCTAGGGCTGGAGTTTCATTGTCCCCTAATAGCATTAAGCCAGCGGTCCATGGAAAAAGCTCGTACACTTTTCTCACTTCTGTGACTTTCACTACACACACACTTTCCCCATGAGACAAGCCCATACGTCACTAGGTAGATAGGTGATGAGCCTTCTGATCTGCAGCAAAACTCACAGACTCTTGGAATTCTGGAAAGTATAACCTGCTTTCAAATAAGGTTTTAATTATTCTCTGGCTAAAGAACTGGTTGTGGTGACATGTGTGACATACGTAGACATATGAGTACCCCCTGCCACTGGGACACACAGAGAAGGGACCGTGTCCAGAGAGGACCTGGGGACACTCACAGGGACACAACTGAACAATGGTTGAAGAAACTAGGGGTGCTGAACCTGCCTAAAAGAAGTTGTCAGAGAAAGGATGGGGAATAGGCTGTGATATCTTTGTCAGATATCTAAAGACCTGTCACTTGAAGGAAAGATTCGTTTTATTTTGTATCTTTGTTCCATAAAACTACATGATTCCATGCTTTTTTTCCATGATATTCTCTGCCTTAATCCCTCTCAGATGCTACTTTCTTTATGCATGCTTTCTGGGGCAGAGCCAGCTGTCCCCTCCTCCAGGATGCCAGCACCTGTCACACTGTATTTTATATATATATTTATTTATATATATTATTAAATATATATTTTATATAAATAATTATATATATATACAAGTATATAATTATCTCTCTGTCTCACCCACTAGAGTGTGGGTTCCTTGAGGGTAGGAGCTGGGCACATTTTTACATCTCAGGACCAAATACAAAGTAGCCCTTCTGTGGGTGTTTATAGAATGGATGAATGAATGAATGACTTTTTGGCAGCAGTGTTTTAGTAGGAGCTCTGTGAGGTGATGGAGATCATCAGCTCCATTTTACTGATAGGTAACTAACTGAGGCACACAGACTTGTCTAAGGTAACGCAACTAGTAAGTGGAGGCACAGACTAGTTCTCAGGTCTTCCTATGTAAAACTCCAACCTCTTTCTGCCATGAGAACGAGTGTGAAAGTAACTAGGTAACATTAACAATCAAGTCACTACTTACTGGCACCAATTACATCCCTCGTCACTGAGACTGGGTCTTCTGTTTAAGATATTGAGACCAGCCGGGCGCGGTGGCTCACGCCTGTAATCCCAGCACTTTGGGAGGCCGAGGCGGGTGGATCACGAGGTCAAGAGATCGAGACCATCCTGGTCAACATGGTGAAACCCCGTCTCTACTAAAAATACAAAACATTAGCTGGGCATGGTGGCGCGTGCCTGTAGTCCCGGCTACTCGGGAGGCTGAGGCAGGAGAATTGCCTGAACCCAGGAGGCGGAGGTTGCGGTGAGCCGAGATCACGCCATTGCACTCCAGCCTGGGCAACAAGAGCGAAACTCTGTCTCAAAAAAAAAAAAAAAAAAAAAAAAAAGATATTGAGACCAAAGTCCAGGGGCAGTGGTTCATGCCTATAACCCCACCGGTTTGGGAGGCTGAGGGGGGTGGATTTCTTGAGCACAGGAGTTTGAGATCAGCCTGGTCAACATAACGAGACCCAATCTCCAAAAACAAAAAACAAAAAACTCAGCTATGGTGGCATGTGTCTGTAGTTTCAGCTACTCAGGAGGCTGGTGCAGGAGGACTGCTTGAGTCCAGAAGTCTGAGGCTGCAGTGATCCATGATTTCACCATTGCATTCTAGCTGAGGCAACAGAGGTGGGGAACTATTATTTCCATTTTACAAATGAAGAAACTGAAGATCAGAGAGATTAAGAAACTTGCTTAAGGTCACACATCTAGTAAGTGGCAGTCAGGATTTGGACCCTGGTCTCCATGAGTCAAAGTTCATTAATCTCTGTAACTCCATTGCCTGGCAGAGTGAGCCTTCAAGTTATTACTACTAAATGCTGTTTCTGGAACAGGAAGACATGGGAATAAAGGAGCACTGCTAGCAGTGAGAAAACTGCAGACAGAATGCGCTAGAAATTCAGGAGGCAGTCAGACCAGCATCCAGTCATAATTGGAGGTGAGTAAGCATTTGGTGGGACTGAACGCTTGGCTGGGTGGTTGGAATGAATGACTTTTACGATTCCTTCAACTCAAGATTTCGCTATCCTAACATTTGTAGGGGTGAGGGCAAAAGAATAAATAGATGATATGTCTAAATAGTTAAAAGTTAAAAATCCACCTAGCAACTGTTAAATGAAACAATGTCTCGTCCTTCTACCTTGACAAGTACACTTTCAAAACACCTGGAAGGTCAGCTCCATGCTGAAATGCGGCAGCATGGACGAGCTGGCCCGGCTGCCAGCCTGCAGCCTGTTCCCCTTCTCTTTCCACTCTCGACTCGGTTCTTCATCCCTTAGAAGCCCCATGTACATGGAGTGCGGACACCCTAGCCCTAATGTCCAGGTTCCATCCAGTGTACCCAAAGAACTGCCTCCTAGCCACGCAGACACAGGGGTATGCATACCCTTGAAAGCAGAGACCAGGGGAAGAGACCTGCATGGGTCCGGGAAGCAGCTTACGGTTGTTTGGACAGCGCAAGGATGCGGTCTAGAATGGAGGGCGCAGGCTTGTGCTCCATGGAGAGGAGGGGCAGTACAGGGACCTCTCGTGCCTGGGTGTGGCCTGAGGAGGGCACCCAGGGACTTCTCATGTCTGGATCTGAGGGCAGTGCTACTGCTGACACGGAAGTCTCATAACATTAGGCTCCTTGTCTTTCTTCTCTTGGATGTTTATATTATCTCGAGATAATATATTATCTGAGATGAAGACCAACATCCTCTGTCTGGGACAAAGACATCCAGGCAGCATGATTCCGAGCCTTGCTTTAGGGGAGCTTTGCTGGGCTGTTAGACTTTGGGTACATGGCTCTAAAAGGGAATGTCGCTGGAGAAATGCAGGCAAAACAACTGATGGGTGCTCTAGTTCGTTTCATGTTTTATTCTTTTCTCCCTGGTTGGCTGCCTATCCATCATCCCTTACATAAGAATATTCGGGGTTTTGGAGGAATCTCCCTCCTTCATCCCACAACTTCCGTCTGCTTAGTCTCTTCTGTGTCCTCATTCTCTGATGTTCTGAAGGCCACTATATCCCCAGGTCTGCCCAGAGCCTGGGCTGGAGTTGCCTTCTCTCACCCTGACAGTGCACCTTTTGAGGATCGAGTATCTTCAACAGAAAATCCTAATCTCAGTGAGTGCTGACGCCATCCATCCAGATCAGTGGAAGGGTGAGTTTGGTCTTTTACGGGAGACAGACATTACAGAGGCTCCGTCCGCCTTGCTGCCAAACCAACTTGCCCTTTATCCAGCTTGTTTCTGCAGGTGGGTTGGAGGGGCTGCTCAATGCTGAGTTAAAAGTGTGAATTCTAGAGACTGCCAGCCAGACCTGGGTTGAAATACCAGCTCCCCTCCCTATGTGCTGAGTAACCTGGACACATCATGTCACCACTTTGGGCCTCAGTTTCCCACCTCCAAAATCTGTAATATGGGGATACTAGTAAATGTATCCTAGGGCCATTAGGAGACTTAATGAGAAAGTTGACAAAAAACCTTAGTTTTGCAGTGGCAAGCACATAACAGCCGCTCAAAAAAAAAAAAACAGCTGTTATTAACACTTCCTACTCCAGTTGCTAGCATCCCCCCAGGCTCCAGGCTTGCAGCCGTGATGATCTTGGACGCTGCTTTCTGTGCCGACTGCTACCATCTGGGTGGAGGGTCATATTTCAAATAGCTCCTTTCCAACCAATCTCTTCTCTATCTTTCCTGTATGTTGCTATATTCACTTTCCTAAATCATTCTTTGATCATGTCCTTTCCCTCTTCTAAAACATTCTGGGGGTTGCTATTGCCCACGACATAAAACCCAGCCTCACCTGTTCCGCCCTCCAAAATGTAGCCCTAGTCTTACTCTTCTGCCGTTATTTCCCGTGACCCAAAATATGGTTGCTTTATTTGTGGATTCTGGCAGATATCTTGGGTTCTAAATTCATTTTGTGCCATGTTTTGGTTTTGTAACCCTGGACAGGGCTTTAATTGCCTTCGAGTCCCTGTGTTCTCATCCCGGGGGTAGTAATATTACTTGATTAATGACTTTGCCTTCCTCCCAGACCAGTTTCCACGTGATAGCACCCTACCAATGTTGTCTTTCACCTTTGCAGCTCATGTCCAGGACATTCTTCATCCTTCTCTTTTAAGGGATGCCTAAGGGTCTACATCCTCCTGGTTGGATGATAGGATCCAACATTCAATGATGTTTTGAAATGAGGAGAAGAAGGGGAAGGAAGAATGGTAGAAGAGGAGGAGAAATGAGAATCTGATCCCGGCCTGGCACGATGGCTCATGCCTGTAATCTCAGCACTTTGGGAGGCCAAGGTGGGCAGAGCACCTGAGGTCAGGAGTTCAAAACCAGCCTGGCCAACATAGAGAAGCCTATCTCTACTGAAAATACAAAAATTAGTTGGGTGTGGTGGCACATGCCTGTAATCGCAGCTATTTGGGAGGCTGAGGCAGGAGAATCACTTGAGCCCGGGAGGTGGAGGTTGCAGTCAGCCGAGATAGCACTGATGCATTCCAGCTTGGGTGATGGAGTGAGACTCCATCTCAAAAAAAAAAAAAAAAAAAAAAGAAGAAGAATCTAATCTCCTCTCTGCTCTCCTGGGAATACTTTGAAGATTTTGAGATTAAGTAACCACAAGTTGTGTTTTTAATGGCTGACCAGAGTAGTCTTTGGGCTCACAGAAGAGTCTGGCAGCAGACATGCCCACGAGGAGACCTGCTCCATATCAGCACAGGCTGAGGGGAGAGGCTGACATGCACTAATGGAAGAGGCTGTTTAAGGGAACACTGGAGGGCAGCAAGGCTCCACCCTGGGCGCAGCACCACAGTGGACGCAGACAGTGGCAACTCTGCGCCAGGTAAACACACCACCTGGTGAGTAAGGCAGGCTGGAGGGTTGGGCCTTGCCCTGGAAGGCAGTCACAGTCACAGTCAGGGCGCCTTGTTTGCAGACCTCTTGAGCCCCCTTTCTGTGACATCTCTCCTCCACAAAGCTGCAGCCCTGCACTTCTATATTCCTGCGTGACGCCATCCCAGATATATGACATCCATCACATCCTTTCAATCTTGCAGGATCCCTGGGATACAGATATTTTCCCCCTCTTTTGGAGACAGTAAAACTGAGGCTCAGAAATTTAAATTACTTGTCCGAACCCATACCACTGGTAAGAGGCAGTGCTAGGATTCACAAGCCCCAAAGCCCCACACCACATGAAGTTTATCTGGACTCGGCCCGTTAGTGATCTATACCAGTTCTTACAGGCTTTGGCACGTAAAAGAAAGCAGCAGAGCCAACGGAAGAGCAGGTCTTGTTCAGAGCAGGCTTTCCCTGTGAGCTTCAGGGCAAGGAATCTTCCCTGGGAAGAAGTAAATGGGCTCCGGATGGTTAACAGATGCAGTCTGGGAGTAACAGTTTTATCTCAAACCAGAGGAATATCGTGTGGATTTACCAAAGCTATGAACAGGTGAGTGGGTGGTGGGAAAGAGAGAGGATTGTTCAGTTTCAAAATGATTTCCTTGGCTGGAGAAGAGTTCTCTTGGCTTGACTGGTTGGAGACTAGAGGACCAGGGAAATAGATGCAGAAGGAAACTGAAGTCAAACCTGCCACTGATTTACACATTGTGAGAAGTGATTAGGTGGTGGGTGACAAAATTACGTTCATAGAGAAAATCCTGAAAAACACGTCACTCATATTTGCATAGCATTTCACAGCTTACAAAGCCCATATATGAACTTGTTGTCTCCTAGAATCTCTGAGCTGGAGGGCACCTGGACCAGCAGTTTCCAAGCCTGGTTGACATCTGGGTCATCTGGGGAGCTTTGTAACGATCCCCAGGTTTCACTCAGACCCAGGGAATCAGACTCTCTATGGATGAGAGGCTGGGGGGTTAAATGTGCCCCTGGGGCTTCCCATGGTGATCTGGATTTGGGCACTGCCAATCTCCATCAGGACAACTGCCACCACCTCCGACCTAGGCCCTGCAGTGGGCTCTTCACTGAGCTCCAGTCTTCTCATATCCAGGCCCTTCTCCATTCTGCCACCGGATGAAGTTCCCTAAAACATATCCAGCCAGGTCCCACCTCTGCTGCCCAAAAGGAGAACGCCTGGCACTTTGGGGGAGCTGCAGAGTGGTGTGTCTAGACCTCATGCTCAGGCCCTGGCTACTCCTCCTGCAAGGCTCCTCTGTGACATGTTTCCTGATCTCACCCCTGCCTGTGCAGCAGGTGCTGTGTATCTTCCGTGATTATAGCAATGCTCTCAGGGTCATGTCATTATTTGATTACAGAACCATTTATCTGCACAAAACTGTGGTGAGGGAACCTTCGGGGCAGGGGCTATGCCTTGTTCATTACTGTATCCCTGCAGCACACGGTAGGCGCTCTATAAACACTGAATGAATGCATGCATGCTGGCACCTTGAGCTATCACTGACGTACATTTTAGATCAAGGAAGTCTCAGGAATACATGTGTTTAGGGTGAGCTCTCCTTGCTCAAAGGCCTAATAGCCCAGCTGAATAGCTTACTCTATTTACTACAAATTAAGAGGAGCCTTGGGCTAAAGAGATTGCTTAGGAACTGGAAGACTCTGCTTTGGGTTTGATATCACTTGTTCCATGACCACTTAATGTTTTTGAAATAATCTCATTTCAAACATTATTAATAATACTGCTTTGTATGTTAAAGGATGTCACGGTTTGCTAATGGACTTTATCTAATTCATCCTCTACATCCCTGATGGGTAGGAAGGTCTCACTCCATTTTCCTGGCAGCAGGCCTGATGCAGCCAGGGTGCAGGCAGAGCTGGTGGCAGGGTGCCAGTGGAGACCCTTGGGAAAGGGCCTTGGCTCCTGGGTCCTGAAACTCACACAGATTCTTAAGGATGAGGACAAAATCCTCGGGCTGAGACAAGCCAGGGGCTAGATAGGTTTTGGTCACATTGGAAATGCTCAGGATTTGAGGCTTGAGGTCTGAATGTAAATCCTGGTTCTCCTTGAGACTTTGAGAAAGTTATTCAATTTCTCTGAACCTTGATACTGTCATTTGTTAATGGGTTTAATACTGTGTCTTCCTTACTGGGTTGAGGATTAAATGCCACAGTTATGTCAGAGGGCTTAGCAGGTGGCTAAGTGCTACACACACGTGGCTGGTATTATCCCTTGAGGCTGAGCCCTGGGGAACCCTCCTTGCTGCTGGGTGGAGGGTTTTGGTGTGGGAGTCGAAGAGCCCAGCTCTGCTCCTAGGTCCATAACCTGGGTTCGTTTCACTTTGTGCATGGCACTCAGGCCTGCAGCCCAGATTGGTGCAGGCCTAAGAGTCTTTCTTTTAGGTTGAACAGGACAGCCAACCTATGCCTGGCTCTGAATCTACCCTGGGGAGACCTGAGACCCTGGTTCTGTCACTGTTGCCATCTCCAGGGTGAGGGAGCTCAGAAGAGCCTTGCCAAGGCTGGTAAGAAGGAACGTCCACTCCAGGTTAGGGCTTGTGTGGCTCTGGGAGCCTTTTGTGATGTGTTAGTAGGTACTAAGTGACTATTTGGATTAAAACAACATAACATCTTATTAAATCCAACAACTTGGTCCAGATTAAAAAGTATCAATTACCAGCCAGTTTTTTTGGCAAGGGTGTGAGGAAATGGTCACAGCACACACCAATAGAACCTCCCTAGAAGGTGATTTGGCAACATACGCCAGTCTTAAAGATCAAGGGCTCAGCAATTCCACTTCAGGCATTTCCCCGAAGGAAATAATTATGGTTACGTGAAGGCGTCAACTTGATGTTCACTGCAGCATTATATATGAAGGGAAATCTGTAAGCAATCTAAATCCTTAACAATGGGGGGAAAGTTAAATACACCATGGCACATGTAGAATACTGTGGAAAAATAATGTCAAATATTGCTGAGCAAGCAGGCTACAAAACAGTATTACCAAATGACACTCTTTAAACAGGCTTCTGTAAAGCAAAACAAGTATGTGTACATATAGCCTATTAAAAAGCCTGGAATAATATATCCTAAAGTGCTAACCATTTTTTTTAGAGGTAAAATTATGGGTTATTTCTCCATTGTGTTTTTCAGTGTTTACAAGGTTTTGCCTTGAACTCATACACCATCTATACATTGTGAAGAGATCATTTTTATGACCCCCTCCCCACTCCCCCCAAAACGAAAACAACAAAACCAAACCTGAAGTGTGGGCTGGGCTGCCGGAGGCTCAGAATTCCCAGCTACACCCAAGAGAGCAGGCTGCAGAACAAAAACCCAGGGAGTGCCTTTTTGATCTCCGTCTTCATGTTCTCTCATTTTATCAGAGAAAACCTCAGCTGGAAGACGTGGGTGTACAGGAGAGAATGTGCTTCAGAGACTTCCACTCAGTTTAGAAATGCCTGTATTTATAGCCTGTACAGTGACCTTTCTAGTTGACCACGATTTATGGTTTCTTAATTGGTTTTCTGGAAACAAGCAGTGGTAACTTATCTACCAGGCAAGGGAAGAGCAAATCTAATCAGTTGCCAGGGTGAGGGTTGGGTGGAGGATGGTGTGAGGGGTGGGAGCTGTGGACGAGGGGAAGCGGGATGTGTTCTCTTCACAACAGCCTTCCTGACACACTGAATAACTGCGCCTTTAATTGATCTGGTGAATCACAGTAAGATGTTGGAGAAGCTGGGCTCTAAATGAATAATCTCTTGATGTTCTATATTTATTTGTCCTCCCACAGTGACGTTCATGGCCAAATTCTAAGGTTGGGCAGCTTTTCTTTGACATTTGGGTCTACCTGCTGGGTAGCCAGGCAACAGAAGAGTCCAGTTTACCCGAGAGAATTGAAGAGGCAGAGATGAGGAGGATTAGAGTTACTTGCTAAGTCAGTGAAATATAGTAATCACCAGGACAGGAAGTGGAAGGAATACCCCACACCCCCAGCATCTAGATTTTATACATTGCAACATGTCACAATTCTAGGCTGTCTTCTACCTGAAAGAAATGAGATGCAGTATGGTTTTTCTTTTCGGGGCATATAACAGGAATTCAGCAAATGTTAGTCTATTTTTCCTGCTAATTTTGTGTCTCATATGAGCAGGTTTTGTGCTTTCTCAAGATGATAAGCCCCTCAAGGGAAGATGTTATACTGTTTCTCTGGGTCTGTTATGTAGGTATATAGGGCAATGCTGGGCGAAGCAGGAAGGGGCTGTTGAAGGCTATACTGGAGAGGTGCCTGCCACATGCCAGGCACCGTGTGAACTGTGAATTTAGCTCATCCTCACAGCAGATTCTGTAATGCAGAATGTTCAGAGGATACATCAGGTTCAGAGAGATTAAATGAACTTGTCTAGTAAGTGACTTGTCTCCAACGTCCAGTAAGTGACAGAGCTGGGAAGTGAGCTCAGGCAGCGTGGCTTTGTGTCTTACCTCCTCTACCACTGTTCTCAAAGAGGAGGCAGGTTTGGTTCAAGGTGGGGGTATGGGCAAGTTGAGCTGTGGCCAGCTTATTCCTGGGGAAGGCAGGAGGTTCTGGAAGGCCCAAGATTATAGCAGGTGGAGGGCAGGCTTGTTACCAATTATGCCCAACTCTGAATTGCATCCTAGCCTTCCAGGAATTCTCCTGTGGTGTGTTGACACCACAGCCAGCCTATGCAGAAGGATCAGATTCGTGATGGCCTCAGAGGCAGCCGGAATCTTACCTGTATCTCTCTCCCTTGGGACTTCTATTCCAAATGTGCCCCTGGCCAGTGTTTGAGCAAATTACTGAGCCAGCTAGGTCTAATCGGGAAAATGTTCCTTACAGCCAACTAGCCTATCCGTCAGGAAACACAACTTATTTTAGTTTCTTTTTTTTCTATGCTCAATTGTAGAAAATCTGGGAAGTATAAAAAAGTGCAAAGTGTATGGCAGTCCCACATAGTGGCTGATGGTTAATATAGACAGGATCAGATTCTGGATTTGCTACTTAATACCTATGTAGCCATGGGTAAACTTGTAAACCTTTCTATACCTCACTTTTCTCATATACTAAGTAAGATTACCTTTTCCTGTTCTTTCTATTATTTCAACAGGATGTCATGGGGTAGGAAAAATAAAAAAGGTATTGATCAGCTATTTTAAATCAGAATACTTTATAACGCATATTTAAAAAATAAACATTGCCAAACTATTTTCCCAAAGGGTTTTACAAAATTTCACTGCCACTTAGCAACATAGCAACATAGGAGCTGTACCACAATCTTACCAACATAAGGTCATTGTTAGGATGGGTCATAAAACCCAATAAACATTAGTTATTGACAGTAATCAACCCACTTTCCAGAAGCAGCAAAAGTTAAGTCTTTCCCCATGTTTCTACTCAGTCTTCTCCACATATTTTATTCTTCATATAGTTGAGACTATGTTGTCTGTACAGTTTGGCATCCTGCTTTTTGAATGAATGAATGAATGGTTTTCTTTCTTTCTTTTTTATTTTTGGGATGGAGTTTCACTCTTGTTGCCCAGGCTGGAGTGCAATGGTGTGATCTCAGCTCACTGTAACCTCCTCCTCTGGGTTCAAGCAATTCTCCTGTCTCAGCCTCCCAAGTAGCTAGGATTACAGGCATGCACCACCATGCCTGGCTAATTTTGTCTATGAATGAATGAATGAATGTCTTTCAAACCATCCAGGTGATTTGGGATAAAAGTTGCTGGAAATGCACAGAGGCTGAGGACAGAGGGGTCAACTGTGAGCACTGTTTGATGAAACAGCACCAGCTAGGGGTGGGAGGTCTGAATTGCAATGCTGACAATGTCTCTAAGGGTTGGATATTCTCAGACAAATTTCCTCAACTTCTCTTGGAAACAGTTGCCTCCTCTGTAACATGAAGGTACGGAGTCAGGACATTTAATCATTGCTCTGGCTCTAATGTTCTTTATTCTCAGGCTAAGAAGGTTCCTGGCAGGGTGGCTTAGAACTTTTGGTTTTAGAAAGGGGGGAGATGGCAGCAGCTTCAGGGTCCTTGGGAAGGATGATGGGCACAGGAAACTGTCCAGAACCCTGGCCAGTGGCCTCTGAGAATCCAGATCCTGCGAGCAAAGCCCCCCAGGCCAGCCTAACCAGTACCAGAGGAGCCTCCATCCCGCCCTACTTGCACAAGCTTTCCCGCCAAATGAGAAGATGCTCCTATGCAACCTCGACCACATCACCAGGCCTCACTGTGTCCCTGCTCACCTGCCCTTCTGGCTTCTTCACCCCTTCCCCATCTCTGCCCCCACAGCCCTACATTAGTGTCCTTCTCTTCCCATCTACATTGGCTAATTCAATGAGTCCCAGGTCTGTTAAATTAAGCCCACTGCTGCCCCTGCCAGAATCCTCTAACAGCTCTAATTGGAAAAAAACAGCCTCAGCCTCTGCCTATCAAAGCTGATTATGTCCATGCGCAAAGGGGCCTGGTCCTTGTCCGGGATGCGCACTCCACCCAGCCTGTGAGATCATCTCGCCTGTTCCCTGGGGCTGTCTGCCAGCTGCAAAGGAGTCAGCCTGGTAGAGGCGCCTTCTCCACGTCAAGGAGCAGCAGCTGATGGCATAAACAAGTTTGTGCTCATCACAGGGAACTGAAAACCAACTTGTGCTCGAAGCAAGATATCAGTTTTTTGCTTTTTTTTGAGATGGAGTCTTGCTTTGCCCAGGCTGGAGTGCAATGGTGCAATCTCGGTTCACTGCAACCTCCGCCTCCTGGGTTCAAGTGATTCTCCTGCCTCAGCCTCCTGAGTGGCTGCGATTACAGGTGCCTGCCACCATGCCTGGCTAACTTTTGTATTTTTAGTAGAAGTGGGGTTTCACCATCTTGGCCAGGCTGGTCTTGAACTCCTGACCTTGTGATCCTCTCACCTTGGTCTCCCAAAGTGCTGGGATTACAGGTGTGAGCCACCACCCCTGGCCAAGATGTCATTTTTAACTAACCTGTATTCACCACCCTCATCCCCGCAATCCCAGCGGAATCTCTCGCACTGGACAAGGATTTACTCCAAGAAAAGGTACACTTGCCGCAGAGAGCCATCGCAAGATAGCATAGTCCAAGCATGTACTAATTCCCAGGTGCCTGCTCATTTGAACCCCTTTCTCGGGGGTCAGAGCAGTTAACCAACGGAGAACTCTGTGAGCATCTAATATGTGCCCCATGCTATACTGCAGCTAGATGTGGGAGGAGGGGACATCAGAGGAGTGGAATCAAGCCTCCACATAAACCCCTGGGATTTACAAATATTTTTTGAGGTAAAATTTATGTAAGATTCACATTTTCACCATCTGAAAGTGTACAATTCAGTAGTTTTTAGAATACTCACATATTGTTCAATCATCACCAGTATCATATTCCAGAATATTTTCATCACCCTAAAAAGAAACTCTGTTCCCAGCAGGCAGTCACTGACCAGCCTCCTCTCCCATCCAGGCCCTGGCAATCAGCAATCTACTTTCTGTCTCTGAAGCCACTCGTTTCAAAGCCATCGTGTATGCTTGCGTTTCTCCCCTTGTCTCCACGGGTTTCATAACTGGGTTCCACCAGACCTTTGCATGGAGCACGTCAGGTGCTTTTACTTCTGAGATCTCTATATGCTTCAACACCGCAGTGTCCTTACATATTACAATCAACAAATGCCCTCTGTCTTGTCAACACCAAATTACTGAGAACGCTCTGGTTCTTTGATGAAAGTCTGGTAATACAGCTCTGGTCTAGCTGATGTAACTAGGTAGCATTTGAAGTTTAGCCAATGCCAAGAACCTTATTTTGTCATGAAGAAGGAGGCATTTTAGGCAAACAGAAGAAAGCACAAAGACAGTTAATGCAAACTGTCTTGGGGTAGGTGCCTGTGTAGGAATTTTAGCAAGCATCAAAATCACCTGGAGGACCTGTTAAAATGTGCATTGCTGGCCCCAGCCCAAGTCTGTGAGTCTTGAGAATGTGCGTTTCTAACAGGTTCCCAGGTGATGCTGATGTTGCTCATCTGGGGCCCACACTTCAAGAACCACTGGCATAGTTACCACCCCTATATTGATTAATGGTCACAGGAAGGAAGAACGATCACCCAGCTTACGCATTTGACTGTGTTTAGATTTCACTTCTTTAAGCTAATAACGTTGAGGTCTTGTCTTGATGATGGTCACTGGAAAATAACATCGCTTGTATTTCTACAAGTACATTTTATGTTCAAAATTTTTCATTTCACACTTGGGAGCCAAGATCAGCAATTCCTTAATGTGTTTGCAACAGGGTGTAATCAAATAATGCATAATTTTCTTTCTGGATAGAAGTGTGATTGTGGATTATTTTTTCCTGTCGGTTATGGTCAATCCTTGAGATCTTTACTCAAACATAAATATACATTTGCACAGTACTGTGCCTTTTAGCCCATTATCTAGAGGGTTCTCTCCTTTAAATATGTGTCATAAGATTCACATGAACCTGCCTGACCCCAGCTGCCCATGTCTTGTACTCCAGGGACAGAGCCAAGAGTCAGGCTTTGGGTCACAACCAGGGCACTCTTCAGAGCATGAAATCTTTGTGAAAACAACCATATATAGTTTTATAATATTAAGCTCAAAACAACCTTCTCTCATAAACTGGGCTAGTATTTCAAATCTATTTAGCACATAAACTGTGGCTTGGTTTACTGAGGTGATTTGCCCAAGATGTTCCAGTTAGTGGTGAAGCCGGGCCTCTAACCAACATATCCTCCAATTTATCATTCACATGGATTCCCAGAGTTCAGACTCCACTGCTCATTATGAATGCCCTGAGACCGCCACTTGAAAACAATATAAATCTGTTTATCTACAATAAGATGGTAAAAACCCAATGTGAGCCAATAAGCAGGAGATAGGAATGCATATTACCATTTCGTTTTTGGTTTCAAATGTCCAGAAAGCCAAGACCATGCTTCCTGGAACAACTTAGTCTATTCATTCGATGGAGACATCAACATGTCACTGCCTGAGCTCTTTCTGAGACCCATAAACCAGGTCCCATTGGGGCTTTTAAGGGCTTTAGGAGGGTGCAGGGTCTCTGTGGCAGCCAAGAGTCACCCACGGTCTCAAAATCCCACCACCTCTCATTAAAGTATCAGGGGTCAGGGAGGCTCTTTTCCAATATAATATTATATTGGAAATATTTTCCAATGTAAGTGTACACTGAGAGCATTCAGTTTCGTAAGTAACTTTCTAAAACATAACTAGGTGCTCTCCTGCCTAAAGCTTTTGAAAGCTCCTCCAGCCTCTGAGATGAAACCTAAATATCCTTGCCTTCCTGCATCAGCCCTCTCTCTCCTTATGAACCCTCCCTCCTTGCAAACCCCATCACTCTAGCTCGGCGCCTGTGTCAGGCCTGTGTCTGTCTGTCTGGCTATGCCCCACGGTGTTTGAAGATACGTTGTTACTAGGTGGGGTGGGTTGTACCCGGCCCCACTACAAGCCCCTTGGCACCTATTTCCTTAGATCCTCCCCCAGTCCCTCACACCTTATACATGTACGTTAACTGCTCACCCCTGCAGGCCTTTGAGTTTGCGGGCTGAGTGTCTGGCTATACTGGTCCATGTACCTTTCCCCCACACCTGCCTATAAGCCTTTGCTCGAGAGATTGCCTTTGCCTGGGATGCTGCTCTCCTTCCTACTACCACTTGTGAGGAAATCCAGATCAAATTCTCTCATTTTTCAGATCTATGGTCTGTAAAACGTCTTCCCTCTGCTCCTGGGGCACGCGATGCTGTACTCCACTGCTTTGCATGAACTGCAAACTCACGTAAGCACATGTTCCCTCACCCTCTGGAATTCCTAGTGTCTAGGAATCACGCCTAGGATCACCCCATTTGGCCTTTGATTCCATAAAATGCTGTTCACAAGTACGTGCTTGGGGTTGGTGGAACTGAAACTGATCACAGCTGTGTACAGCCTTGGGCTCACCCATTTTCACCTGATCGTCTTGAGGTGCTTTCTCTTCCTTGAAGTCAGGACTAATGGGGTGTGAGGAGGCTGCTCTGGCCTCCTCATGATCTTACCTGAGCCAGCCCTGGGTTCTCCGTTCAGAGTTCATGGCAGGAAGACATCTATACTCACAACTATCAAGATGGGAAAATGATTCGTTACATCTTACCTCAACCTAAAGAGGATTTTAGGTGCTTCAGTAATACAGATGGTTCCCAACTTATAATTTTTTGACTTTATAGTGGATTTATCAAGGTATTACATGCATTTTCAACTGCTGATGGGCTTATGGGAACAGAACGCCGTCATAGTCCAGGAGCACCTGTACACTTAGCAGGATAAAAATGGAATGCAGACAGCAGGGAGGGTAGCACAGCATCATGACGCGGGTCGGAAGGTCGGACACAGAACTGCAGGCCAGGAGCTGCAGATTTCACTCTGAGGTTCTTAGCAACCAAAGTAAAAAGAGAAATGCAGTCAGTTAAACCAAATCCCAGTGTGGAGGAGCTCAGCTTTTCTTTCCACTAAGGCTTGAGGGGAATTTCTCCTGAGGATCCTGTTAAAGGGGAGGCTGAGAGCTTAGGGAAAAGTTGTCACTACACCATTGCATATTTAAAAAGCAGATTCTTACTGTAGCTCCCAGGGCAGTCTGAGCACCTAACACCCAGCTACAACTCTTTAAAGCAGTGTATCAGGAAGCAGCAGTGTTCAAACCTGCAGTTTCCTGACAGGTGACCTTGATCTGGAGCTTGGGGCATCTGCAGCAGCGTATCAGAGCCGCTGCCCAGAGCCCAGGAGGTCTGAGAGGCCTTCGCGTCTGTCGGGGGTGCTGCACGAAGGCTGATCTCACTGAGCTCCTGGCCTCCTGGTCCACCTCACCCACAGCATTTCTGCCTTTTTATGTTTTACATGTTAGAGTTTGGGGTCAGCTGTTTGACAAAAGAGTTTTGCATCAAAAACTGAAGTTTAAAAACCTGTCATGAGTAATATTTCTCTTCACTGAGCTTTTGATAAGCATTTGCTGACGTAATTTAAATTCATGTTTAAAGGTTTTGGGCAAAAACTTAGAGGATTCCCATTCCTAGGTGTATACCCAGAAGATAGGTACTCAAACAAATACAGGTACTTGTGTGTTCAGTGCAGCACAGCTCACAACAGCAAAAAGGTGCAAACAGGCCATCTGTTCAGGGATGGATGAACGGATTAAAAATTGCAGGAGGTTCATACAATGTAACACGCTTCAGCCATGAAAAGGAATGGCATTCTGATGCATGCTACAACATGGACGAACCTCCGAGACAGGTTAAGTGAAAAGAGCCATTCACAAAAGTTCACATATTGTGTAATTCCATTTGTGTAGAATTTCCAGAATAGTTAAATGCATAGATAGGGTGCAGCTTGTGGAGAACGGCTTAATGGGCAAATAGACAGGGTTTTATTTTGGAATGATGGCAATGTGACACTAAACAGAGGTGGTGGCTGCACAGCACTGCGAACGTGCTGTCTGAACTGAACCGTACACTTTGAAATGGTTCTTTCATGATGTGTGAATTTCACTTCAATACATTAAACAGATTTAAATTAAACAGATTCACAGGGAAAATCGCCAGGCGTGGTGGCTCACACCTGTAATCCTAGCACTTTGGGAGGCCGAGGTGGGTGGATCACCTGAGGTCAGGACTTCAAGACCAGCCTGGCCATCATGGTGAAACCCCATCTTTAAAAAAAAAAAAAAAAACCGGGAAAATCATCAATACTTCCAATTAAAGACCATTTCACAATTTGACAGTTGACTAGGCAGAGGGTAGGCCTGGCATCCTCATGGAAATGAAGGGGCTTTGTCAGGGCCAATACCCACACATTTACCACCTTATCTTCCTTTATCAGGCAGGGCTGAGGGGGTAAGTGACCATAAGTGAATATGCCATAGTAGTAAAGTTGTAGGTGGTTTATGTGTGTGTGTGTTTTTTTTTTTTGAAATGGAGTCTTGTTCTGTTGTCCTGGCTGGAGTGCAGTGGGGTGATCTCGGCTCACTGCAACCTCTGTCTCCTGGGTTCAAGCAATTCTCCTGCCTCAGCCTCCTAAGTAGCTGGGATTACAGGTACCTGCCACCATGCCAGCTAATTTTTGTATTTTTAGTAGAGATGGGGTTTTGCCATGTTGTCCAGGCTGGTCTTAAACTCCTGGCCTCAAATGATCAGCCCACCTAGGCCACCCAAACAATGTGCTGGGAATACAGGAGTGAGCCACTGTGCTTGGCCAGTAGGTGGTTTCTCTTTCATGTGATCCCTGCCCATGATTTACACTGCTTTTATCTCTTCAGCACCTGGCAAAGAATGAGCTTTCCAAGAAATGGACTCGTTGACCAGATCAGCACCAAGTATAGGCCTCTTATTTTAAATCCATGATGCAACTATTTCCCAAATCCTCATATGTAACTATTTCCCTAATGCCCTCCAATCCCCACCCCATCTGATCAATTCATTCAGGCTTATCTGCTTTTGAATTTATAGCAAAGAATTAATGCAAATAAATCTTTTCTGCCAAGGACCCCAGAGATCTTCTGAGGGTAGTAAAATTCAGCCTCACCTCAATGAAGTTACTTCACAAGCTCACACTTATCTTTGTCCTGTTCTTTACTGCTAGATTAAAGATCAGCCCCAGCTCTTTTTCTGAGGGTCCTCAAAGTATTCTCCAGGCATCTGTCCATGCTCATAAAACAACATAATCTTTTATTTTTTCATCCATCCACTGATATTTATTGAATACTGAGTGTCGATCATATGCCAGGCACTGTGCCAGGCTATAACTGGGGCAAAAATTAGACAAAACAAGCAAGGCCCCCCTGAATAGGGAACTACAGACACTAGCCGCAATTATAAGCGTGCTGGGCTTTGTGGGCTTTGACAGGGGGAACTGCGATTGAGGCAGGAGAATAGGATCTAGAGGAAGGGAACCTAAGGCCATTTCATGCTGACTTCTTAGAACTAAATTGAAAGGAAAATCCTAACTTTCCATGCCTAAGTAACAAAAGGACCAGAGGCTATTCCCTTTGCAAATCCTCACCTTTTCTGTGTGGCAGTTGGGAAACTGGCTGTCCGCAACCAATCAGACTGATTGCAGGCCAAGTCTTTGTTTGCATAGAAGTGCATCTTGTTAAGTTCACCTTAGCCTCTGATTGGTTGCTTTTGGCAACCAATTGGGTGTTTGCACAAGAGTGGGACCTTTGTAACTTCACTCCAGCCTCTGATTGGTTGCTTTCGGCAACCAATCACACAGATTGTGGGTTACCACTTTATTTGCATGAGGTGAGTGCTAAGTAGCCAATGGGAAACCTCTAGGGGGTATTCGGACTGAGAAGATTCTGTATCCAGGCCCTTGAGCTGCTGCTTGGTGCCTGGGCCAACTCCCACAATGTGGAGTGTACTTTCACTTTCAATAAATCCCTGCTTTCATTGTTTTTTTGCTTCATTCTTTCCCTGCTTTGTTGTGTGTTTTGTTCAATTCACTGTTCAAAACGCCAAGAACCTAGACAACTTTCAGTCAAGACCCTCTACTGGTAACACTATGGGAATGTTTTTCAGTGGAACAGATGGGTCTTGGGTGTCAGGAAAACTCTCCTTAGCTTGAAGGATTCACTCAGCTAGGACTAAGAATGAGGTCAGTAGGGTCAGCATGGAGAGGAGTTCGTCCAGGGCCTGGGGGTGGAAACAGGCTGTCCTGGCCGTGACTTCTGCCTGGACTGAGAGCTGCTCAGGACATCTTACCCCACAGGGAACTGGGAGGATCAGCCCAGCCCAGCAGCCAAAGCTCAGTGCGTTCTCACAAGCTCTTCTGCCTGGACTGAGAGCTGCTCAGGACATCTTACCCCACAGGGAACCGGGAGGATCAGCCCAGCCCAGCAGCCAAAGCTCAGTGCGTTCTCACAAGCTCTTCTGCTCTAGCTGCTGCCCTGCTGTACCCACCCCTACCTTCAACTCCCTCACCACTCATTCCCCAGCCTCCCTCTCTCTGTATCACTGGGGATCATTCTCAGCTGCTAGGAGCTTGCGGATGCCTTTGAGAATCTGACGAAGGCTATGGACACTCTTCCTGGAGAAAAAAGCACATAGAGAATTCTGCCTACAAGTTTAGAAAATTCATGGAACCCCTAAAACTCATCTTTGGAGCATCCCCTTCCCCACTTCCCTGGGAGTCCATGGGCTCAGGACTGGGAAGGCCTGCTCCGTAGCCAGGAAGCCTCCCCCACTCCATCAGGCCTGGCTGCCCCCAGCACCCCTCAGCTGGTAGCACCCGCCCTGCAATGTGTGTGTCCCTCCTCAGGGCAGCAGACAGTCTCCGAGAGCTGTTGTGGAAAAGCCTTGGGCAGGGTTCTGGCTGAGCAGAAGCTCCTGACAAGCGGTTAATTCCTTCCCCATGGGGGCACAGTGAGGTTCAGTAAGGCTGCCCGAGGTGAGAAAGCAGCTGGTGCTGGCTGAAGCCTTAAGGAAGAGAGCTCCGGAACATGGGCAAAGATGACAGGCCGGAGTTCTTTAGAAGCCACTTGGAAATACACTTCAGTACTTCCTGCTCTCACTGCAGTCACTACAGCAAGCGGCAGGTCTCAAAAGTCCCTCTTTGCTCACTGCCCCTTTCAATTAGACAAAGCCATTTTCATTCTCTGTTCAGTGGGCAACATGCCTGCGAATACCAGTGCTGTCTCAGAACGGAGGCTTCTGAAGGTAAGAGATGTCCATTTCACGGGCTCTTTTCAGGGCATGTAGGTGAAGAGGCAAGTGCTGCATAATACCAGCCACAGCTTTGGGGCCTGCTTTCTAGAGGCCTATGCTTTAATGCAAACGACACTGACCCGGCAAGGTATGGACCACTCGGGAGGCACCTTACTGCCAGGTCATGAAGGCCTTCATTATGCTAAGAAGCTTGGATTGCTTGCAGCAGGGAATGGGTTAGGTTTATGGTGGAGACATTAGTTGCTTATAACAACTCCTCTTCCTCATTAGTAATAGAACCTTGGTTTTGTTTTGCCTCCTCAATGTTTTATTTTGAGATTGTTGTAGATTTGCATGGAATTGTAAGAAATAATACAGATAGATCCCATATACTCCTCATCCAGCTTCCCCCAATGGCAACATCTTGCAAAACTGTAGAGCAACATCACAACAGGAAATTCACAATGATACAATCTGGTGACATTCAGATTTCTCCAGTTTTACATGAACATAGGCATGTGTGCACATGTATGTGTGCATGTGTGTATTTAGCTCTATGCAGTTCTGTCACTTGTGTAGATTCGTGACCTCCACTACAGTCAAGATATAGAATGGTTCGATCATAAGGATCCCTGGTGCTACCCTTTGGTAGCACCTACTTCCTACTTCCTTCTCTTCCCACCCCCTGACAACTATAAATTATTATCCATTGTATAATTTTGTCATTTCAAGAATGGCATATAAATTGGATCATATAATGCTATATGTAAAATTGTAAAAGAACTTCAATTTGTAGCTGGGTCTATCGCCACCCAGAATAAAAAACTGTATTTCTCAGCTTCCCTTGTATCTAGCATGGTCATGTGACCAAATTCTGAACAACTGGATTTAAGCGGAAATGTTATTTGGGTCTCTTGGGAAGGCTGCTTACATGGAGGGAGCCGACTCAGCTGGAAGAATTCCCCTTTTGGCTGTTGTGCTTTTTCTCCAGGTCTGTATTAGGATATGATGGCTGGAGTTGTAGCAGCCACCTTGAGCCAAGAGGTAACCTTAGTGATAGAGAAAGCCACGCTCTAGGAGTTGAAACAGAAAGCTAGGGCCCTGGATTCCAAATGACACCATGGAGCTGTTAGCTCAGCCACACTGTCCATGGCCAAACTCCTTTCAAATGAGAGAGAAGTCGATTTTTATTTTTAGTTGTTATAGCCAACTGAATCCTATCCCAACTACAAGAAAGTGTCTTAGGTCTTTAAGCAAAGAGGAAACTTGCTCAGAGCAATATTTTAGGGCAGTGGTTCTCAAACCTTAGCGTGCACTGAGTTACCCAACAAACTGCTGGTTCACAGTTTCTGAATCAGCAGATTTGGAGTGAGGCCTGAGAATGTGCATTTCTGACAATTCTCCAGGTGATGCTGAAGCTACTGGTCTATTTTAAGAACTTTAGATGGACTTGGTCGCAAAGTAGACAATGGTCTGGAGGCAGAAAGACTGAAAAAGACAATCTGGAGGAGTGGGGAGGTGACGAAATGCCAGCACAGTGACACCTAAACCAAGGGTAAAGGTTGGAGGAACTCAAAGGAGATGGAAGTGAGAACCTCAGGAACAGCAGTGACGGGCCTCTGGGCTGACCAGATGTGTGGGCAGAGGAAAGGAAGGTGGCAGAGACGGCTGTGGGTTTTTAAGCCTGGGGATCAGGGAATGCCAGGACTGTCAACAGAAGGAGAAAGTCTGGAGGAGTTGCTATTTAGAAGGGAACCGCTTGACTTTGACCTTGATATTCAGTGAAGTTGAAATGCAAAATAAGCAGGAGAGATGTTCAGGCTAGAGACTATGACCTGGGAGCTGCTGCCTTGCGGTGGGGGCGTTGGGGGGTTGGTGGTCATTTGGAGCAGCTGAATAGACGGTGTGGGGAGAGAACAGAATCTCAAAAAAAAACAACCTACAGAGGTTAGGAAGATGGGGACATACCAGCAGATGAGTCAAAAAGTAGTTAAGCAGAAGCCCAGGCAGGCTGAGGGGGTGGCAGGGAGCCCGAGGAGAGCATCTGAGAGAAGAGGATGGCCATCGGCATCCAAGGCAGCAGAGAGGCCAGGCAGGCGACTAGGATTTGTGACTAGACAGGGATGGGGGGCTTTAGCAAGACTGGTGTCAGGAACAGCAGTGGAGCTGGGGGATGTGGGGCCGTGATGATGCGGAGGCAGTGAGCCGCCTCTGGGGAGAAAAGGGAGCAGAGAGCCAGGATGTGAGCCATGACGCTCATGGGGCAGGAGGAGCTTGGGAAGACACAGATACCAAGCACAGGTATAGGCAGAAGCAAAGAGCCCAGGACAAGGGCTCCAAGATACAAGAAAAAAGAGGGCAGTGCTGGCACAAGGGCCTCAATAAGGAAAGAGAGGGTGGGGTGGCACACAGGCTGAGGGGCACTTCAGAGACAAAACAGGAGAACGAGGTAGGACAGAAACTCTGCAAAGGAGAGAACCAAAGTGACAGCAGCTCTCACAGGGTGCCTCAGTGAGGCCCAGAGAGCAGACAGATAAGGCTGATGACCTGGAGGATCTGTGGGCAGGACAGACCCCAGTGATGGGTGAGGCTCTGTGGGTGCAGGGCTGGTGGGGTTGCCCGTGGACAGCATGCACTGGGGGAGCCGGCACTCTAACCTGGAACCTCCACTGGGGGGTAAAGCAGTGTTTGGCTGGGCAGCTCCCTTGACAGTGGGAGAGTGTTGATAGGGCATGTCCCGGTACTGCATGGGGCAGGGTGAGAGTCGGGAGTGAGAAGACCTAACAGCAGCATGCGCTTGAGATCACACTGAAAAGAGAAGCCCTGTCAGCAGAGGGCGGCGGGATAGATTCTGCAGCACCTGGAACACTTCCTTCAGTGATAATCAGACCAGGGAACATTTGTGGGGTGACTCGGAAGGCAGGGGGATATCTGGGGACTTGAGGATACTGTGACCTGCTTGTTGAAATATCTATTTCTCTACTTTTTCCTTTCTTACAAATCAAATATATTCGGTCAGTTAAAAAAATTTTTTTCTGAATCCCTGTAATAAGTGGGGCAAAGTCCTATGATGGGGGCAGTTTCTGGGGAGCACAGAGAAGGAACACCAACCCGACTCGGGGAGACGAGGTTCAGCTGAGGCCTGTGGGGTGCGTAAGTCATCCAGACCAAGGCAGGAGGGAGAGTGGTCCAGGCAGAGGGGCAGCATGTTGAAAGTCCTGGAAATGAGAAAGAGTATGGTGTTTTTGAGGAACTGAAAGAATTTCAGGGTGGCTGGAGCACAGGGGTAGAGAAGGCTGGAGATGAAAAATGAGACAGCAGAGGCCCGGTGCCCCCCAAGACTCCAGCACTGCTAAAGTTCAGCCTTCATTCCGAGAGCAATGGGAAGCCTTTCTCGTTTTAGTACACAGGGATGAGTGACATGATCAGACTCACGGATGGGAAGGAGGAAGCCAGGGTTAAGAGCGCTGAGTGGGAGACCAGTTAGGAAGTACTGCAATAACCCAGGTAAGAGATGACCGCAGCTTGAACTAGAGTAGCGGTCATGGCCATGAATTAGCAAATATGAGGGATTTAGGAGGCAAATTCAATCACAGCATTAGTTGGATATAGGTGGGTAGAAAAAGGGAAGAACTGGGGAGGAGTGAGTAAATGAATACTTAAACAAAGGAACAAAAGAATGTATTTACTTTGTGATGTGGCCAAACTGTTTATAAGTAAGGAAGCTGGTGATGGGCGACAGAAGCCTCTGGCGGGGAAGGGCCCCACGTTCAGGTTCAGGATGGAAGGCCTGAGCCCAGAACACGAACTGCTCCATGGACGAAGCTCAGCCCCTGACACCACTGCCACCTCTGCCACAGGGCTCCGCACATCGGCTGGTGCTGTCCCCACAGTCTGCAGGGATTTTTGTTTGTTTTTACATTGCCTGACCAATGGTGGTGGTACTTTATTTTCCAGAGCTTACAATCGATAATAGTCAAAACTCCTCCTCTTTCAGCCATCATCTGCTGAGTTCTTGGAGAGTGGGAGGCAGGTGTGACCTATCCAAATGTAAGACGAAAAGGGTTTTTTAAGATTCAAACATTTTTATTTTAGAAAATTTCTGTAATCCCAGAACTTTGGGAGGCCAAGGAAGGAGGACCATTTGAGCCCAGGAGTTCAATACCAACCTGGACAGTGCAGCAAGATCCCATGTGTACAAAAAAATTTTAAAATTAGCCAGGCATGGTGGCACACACCTGTAGTCCCAGCTACTCAGAAGGCTATGGTGGGAGAACTGTCTAAGCCCAGGAGTCTGAGACTGCAATGAGTCATAATCATGTCACTGTACTCCAGCCTGAGAGAGACAGTGAGACCCTGTCTCAAAGTAAATAATAGATAAAAAATAAAATGTCAAACATATGCAAAAGTAGAGAACCCAGCGTTGTTTCATCCATACCTTCCAACAGTGATTTTGAAGCATATCCTAGAGATCATGTTTAATTTATAATCATTTCAGTATA
>NW_016107348.1:734699-805687 GCF_001604975.1 Cebus imitator | reverse complement strand
TTTTTGAGACAGTCTTACTCTGTTGCCCAGGCTGGAGTACATGGGCAGCTGACTGCAACCTCCAGCTCCTGGGTTCAATCAATTCTTCTCCCTCAGCCTCCTGAGTAGCTGGGACTGCAGGTACATGCCACCACATCTGGCTAATTTTTATATTTTTAATAGAGACGGGGTTTCACCATATTGACCAGGCTGGTCTCAAACTCCTGACCTCGTGATCCATCTGCCTTGGCCTCCCAAAGTGCTGGGATTACAGGTGTAAGCCACCATGCCCAGCCTCTAAAAGTCTTTTTAAAAAACATATAACAATACCATTAATGCACTAAAACAAATGAACAATGATGCCCTAGCATCATTAAAAATCCAGTTTCCATACGCATAAGACAGTTGACCACACCAAAACCAAAGCTGGATGTTCTCACAGGCACAGAGTCATCAGGGCTGGCCCTGCCACCATCACCTGCCCCTGCAGCCTCTAGTAATCTTGGAGGGCCTATTTTGACTAACCCCACGTTAGACCAGAGCTCCTAAATGCTGTTGCCAGAATCCAGAAGACAGCAATAAAAATCTGTACAAACAGACATCTTATTGGCTGTGTGGTCTTGGGCAAGCATAGCACACACTTACTGGCCGTGTGGTCTTGGTTTTATTAGCTGTGTGGTCTTTGTTTATGTGGGTGATGAGTTGTAAAATAAAGGGTTTAAAAAAACTTCTGAGGATGTGACCCAAATGTCTATCAATAGATGAAGAGGTAAAAAGTATATCCATATATATATATCTCCATACAATGGAATATTATGCAGCCTTAAAAAAGAAGGAAATCTTGTCATATGCTACAGCATGGATGGACATTATGCTAGATGAAATAAGTCATTCACAAAAGAACAAATACTGTATAATTCCACTCATATGAAATATCTAAAGTAGTCGAGATTATACAAACAGAAAGTAGAAAAGGTGATGGCTGAGGACTGTGGAAAGGGGAGAGGGGAGATGAGTGTTTAGTGTTTACAGAGTTTCACTTTTTCAAGATGAAAATTGTCTAGAGATCTTTTGCCCAACAGATCTTTTGCCCAACAGTATATATTCTACTTAACACCACTGAACACTTACAAATGGTTAAGAGGGAAACTTAATTGTCATGTGCTTTTTTTTTTTTTTTTTTTTCCCCCACAATACATTTTTTAAAAACTTCTGAGGTCCCTTCTGGCTATAGGAATTGGAGAGTCATGGTAAAATTCTGAGATGCTGTTACATTGACCTGTATTGGGAGGGCATTGGAGCACCAGGATTCTCCTTCTGTGGGGGAAGTTGTACCTGGAGCCACAGGCTGCAGGCAGGGGGTGCCAGGGCCTGGGCAGGCTCTTTAAGGTAGGAGGAAGGGACTTGGTGTGGGGGAGGTTTCTCTCCAAGAGAAACAAAAGGAAGTGGAAGCCTTTATCAAGGGCTGCGTTGTCCTCAGGGAATATTCTAGGGGAAAAAAAGAGAAGGCTCCCAGTTGGCTGAGAGCAGTCATGCGGGGGGATCTGAAGTGACAGATACAAATGTGTAGTACACTGGCAGCCATGTGGGAGATTAAAAGTGCACCATGCTGAGAGCTGGCAGGAGAGGGGTGGGAGCTGGGAAAGGCTGAATCCCTGAATGTCTTCCCAGGGAACCTGGTCTGCAGAGTGCTTTTCGCGCTCATTACCATAAGACCATTTTTCAAATTAGCACAAGCCTGGCCTAAGGGAAGCCAGGCAACAGTGAGCGGGACTGGACTTGAACATGTCTAGCCCTTTCTCTGTGACCTCTCCTGGGAAGGTTTCTCTGGAATCTGGACATGCCAGAGAGCGGAGGGCAGATTCATGGTACTAGACTAGACAGCCATATTGTCTTGGCACCCGATACCTCTGAGGGATGACAAGGGGAGAAGGATGGCAGGGGGGACTCCTGTTTGTAGCTCTAAAAAAGGAGTAAAGCCTGGGCGCAATGGCTCACACCTGTAATCCCAGCACTTTGGGAGGCTGAGATAGGCAGATCACCTGAGGTCAGGAGTTCAAGACCAGCCTGGCCAACATGGTGAAACTCCGTCTCTACTAAAAATACAAAAATTAGGTGTGTGGTGGCAGAAGCCTGTAACCCCATTTACTCGGGAGGCTGAGGCAGGAGAGTCGCTTGAGCCCAGGAGGCAGAGGTTGCAGTGAGCCGAGATCATGCCATTGCACTGCAGCCTGGGCGACAAGAGCAAAACTGCATCTCCAAACAAAAAAGAAAAAGAAAAAGGAGTAAAGGGCACCTGAAATGTGTGTGGCCACGGGGCACAAGGAGAAACTTCTGTCTGTGCCGTGGGGTCTAAAGAGAAAGTTTCCCTTGGCTCACTGAAGGTTCACTGAAAAATCAACTCAAAAAAGGCAGATTAACGGGAGGAAAGGCATACAAATTTATTTAACCTGTGTCCCCGGGAGCCTTCAGAATGAAGATCCAAAGATACAGGAGGAAATTGTTCATTTTCATGCTTAGGTTCAACAAAGTATGGGAGCTGTGCAGAAATATGTGTGGACGAAAGTGATCCAATGTTAATAGTCCCAGTGGAGAAACCCAGCCAGGCCTGCCGGTCTGGATTCTCTTTGGCGCCTCTGAGCATGAAGTCCTTCCTCTGGGCGTGGGGCAGCGCCCTCTCTGGAATGGGGGAGTCTCATGACCCACAGTCAAACAAGGTGAGTCAGATCCTTTCTTTATGGGAAAGCGGGGGGCAAGTTAGGGTCATATTTTTAGGTTTCACAGTTAGCTTTGGGGAAAAGGGGTTCTGGTTTCTATGACCTGCCTTGAGGAAGGGAGATTCTAGTTCCGATGGTTGGCCTTGGGGCAAGATGGGACGGAGACAGGAGGGCGGGGCAAAGCCAGAGAAAACCTTCTGCTTCTGAGGCCTTCACCTTGGATTGTTTTCTGAGGCTTATTTCTGGAACCCAGATTGTTTGGGATGGTTTTGTCCATTTGGATAAATGGAGCCATAAGAGCCCTTCCAAGGTGGCTCAGAAAGTGTCAGATCCCTCCCAGGCGAGGTCATGCTCTGTGAGGGAGTCTTCGGGTGGGAAGCCTGGAGGCCCAGCTTTGGGGACTTCTGTCATTTCAGGCCAGCCGTTCTGAACCTTCTGTAGTCACACTCACCGTGTGTCACTCCCAGGCACTGGGTGGGGGGCACTACACCTTTTGTCCACCATTTAAGAGAGCAAATTCATGGATGTAAGAGAGCTAGACTATTTAAGCAATAGTCTCAAACCAGCTCTGATATTTAAAATCAGAAAAAAAAAATCCCAAAGCTCAATTCCTTAACCAATGTTGTTACCTTTACCTGCAATACCACAGATCTCAGCACTGGCCCTACAGGCCTTTCCTGCCCTGGTGGCTTCACCATTCCCTGAGCTGCTGCCCTCAAACACTCACAGCATATCTAAGCAAATCCCACCCCTGTCCTCAGCAATAATTCGATTTTAGGGTCCTCAGCTGGGCAAGAATATTACCATCTTTTACTTAGACTCCCACAGGCTGACACATGATGTGGCCGGGCACACACGGAGTGGTCCCAGACTGGCAGTATCTTTGGGAGCTTATTAGCAATGCAAAATTCTGGGTCCCGCCCCAGACCTGCCAAATCAGAATCCACATTTCACAAAATTTAACAAGATGCCCAGGCGCTGTGTGTGCGTGTTCAAGTCTGAGAATACTGCACTTGGAGATTGCAACCCACACACCTGCCGTCCTCCAATCCTGCCACTGCGTGAGGCAGGGTGACATCCACTTTGACACAGAGCAAACCAGCCTCCACCAGTGGCAGCTGTCGGGGGAGAAAGAAAGGGGAAAGGTAGACAAGGAAGGGGCTCCTACAACTTGTGGGGTGCATTTCAGTTTGGGGGCACTGAGATGAAATCTAAGGAGGCAGCCCAACGGTTCCAAGGTCCCGGGATCTTTGTGATTCGTCCACTGGCAGATGCTGACAAAGTAATCATGGCTAACAATTACTGAGCTCTTTCTGTGAGACAGGCACTATTTTAAATAAAAGACCATTTCACATATGGATTTATGTAATTCACACAGCAACCTCTTGAGGTACAGATTGTCACTATCCCTACTTTACAGATGAGGCAACGGAGACACAGGGAGGTCAAATGACTTGCCCCACGTCACGTGGATGTGTGCCAGAGCCGGGACTTGCACCCTAGCATGTGCCCAGAGACCGTGCTCTCAACGACCACGTGAGAGCACCTCCAGAAACAGTCTCCCCCAACAGGCGTTTCTCTGAAGCAGTTACCGACCTCTAGGGTGAACGGCCGTCCTGGTTTGCCAGGGACTGAGGGAATTCTCCGGATTTCAAACTTTTAGTCCTAAAACTGGGAGAGCCCTTGACAAGTTGGTTACCCTATCAATACCTCGTCTACTATGGAGGGGTAGCATAAGGACAGTAAACTAAATTTAATAGGAAATCCTTGAGAGTGCAGATTTGAGCTGCTGGAGCACTGAATGAGAGAGAGGTTGAGAAACCTGTTTCATTTGAAGAACCCCAAAGCCTATCCACAAGACTTCAAACAAGCTTCACTCCCCAGTTATGGCCCAGTTTCCCTGCTCCTCAAATGGGTATATTCTTATCTGCCTCGTCCTTCCCACCCCTTCCGCCCAGATGTCATGAGGATGACCCAAAGCCTGTTGCTAGTGAACGCCACACCACCGAGGTCCTGAGACAAAGCGGGCAGAGGAAAATACTGCCTGGTGTCTCCCTTGTCAAGGTCAACCACACTCACACGGGTGTCCCCATCAGCTCTGTTTTCTGCAGAGCTGCCAGCCAGTTCTGTGACACTTGTTTCTTTTGAGCCCTGGGAAGACTGCTTGATTGGTTCAGCTTTCTATTTCACCGGAGAGTCGTTATGATTCCCCAAATAAAATACAAAGAGTGCGCGCTCTCTAGCTCTTTGCATGTGTGCGGTCTTTTAGAAATAATGTTTGAAAGCAGTTCCCCATCTGAGTTGGATGGGACTGGCAAAAAAGCAGGGAGAGGAATTCAGACCCCTCCAAACACCCAGCTAAGTCCTCTGGGAGAGAAACTCTCCTCAGCCAAGGGAAGGCAGTTGTCTTGTAGCCGTTGCACAGGTCCAAGCATTAGGATTTCTCTGTCATTTTTCTGGAGGAGGTCTGGTCTCCAGTTTCTGCATCTGTAAAATGGGACTTTCTACAACCTACCACCAGAAACCCTGTATCTCCTCTCAGGCTGAGCTTATGGTCCTCCAAAGTCTCCTATGCCCTTTCTGAGAAATCAGCTAAATCTTCAGGTTTTTCCTGATGAAACTTATGAGATTTGTGATTAAAGAATTACAAATTCTGGTCAGGTGCAGTGACTCATACCTGTAATCCCAGCACTTTGGGAGGCCAAGGTGGGCAGATCAGGAGGTCAGGAGTTCGAGACCAGCCTGACCAACATGGTGAACCCCATCTCTACGAAAAATACAAAAATTAGCCAGGTGTGGCGGTGCATGCCTGTAATCCCAGCTACTCAAGAGGCTGAGGCAGGAAAATTGCTTGAACCCAGGAGGCAGAGGTTGCAGTGAGCTGAGATCACACCACTGTACTCCAGCCTGGGCAACAGAGTGAGACTCCATCTCAAAAAAAAAAAAAAAAGAATTATAAATTTTTAGAGCAGGAAAGTAAGAAGAAGTAGAGTCCATCCCAACTGCCTTCATTTTTCAGAAGAAGAAACTAGTCAGTCCAGTGTTTTGCAGCCCCTTCGCTCACAAGTTTTTCGCAATTATTTCAATGGCACTGCTCTGTGATGCTAAAGTCAGTGCATACTCTCTCTCCAAGGAAGCTGTTGTGGGAGCTCAGAATGCGCCATGCCAAAATAGGACTCTTTGGCATAAGGGTGATTTTGAGCGGATTATTTTGAGAAACAACAGATACAGAAGAAGCTCTGAAAACAGAGAAGTTACCCTTTCTTAAGGGAAATTTACAACTGTAAAGGAAGTCACCATTCGTAAGGGTGTCTGTAGCAGGAGGAGAAGCATGACTTAATCACGAGAAAGTCTTATTAATGGGGCGGGCTTACACCTGCATAACAGACATTATTCTGGTAATTTGCCTGGTCATCTGTCCATAACTGCCCCCCCCACCCACTCTTCTCTTGTTTGCCTTTAGCTGAAGATGGTGTTTAAGCCTGAATTCCAAGACACCTCTTTGAGATTTACTTATCTTTTCCCTAAGTATCTCCCTTGGAGAGATGATGTATACGTGTTAACAAATTTCCATTTATTTTTCTCCTGTTTATCTGTGTTTTGTTAGAGCGAGTCCCAGCTATGAACTCTGAAAGACAGAAGGAAAATTATTTTTTCTTCCCCTACCTTGGGAACTCCTGGAAGACAAGGACCATCGTCATGTTGCCTGAAGTATTTCTCCACTAGGCTCCCAGTGTGTGTTCACAGTGGCCTCATTCCCCTGCTGGCTAATGCAGAGCTGGAAGAAGGTATATTCAAGCCTTTTCTTGCACAGAAAGGATGACTAAGGAGCTAAGGGATGTGAACTGAAGCCTCCCTCAGTGTCTACTTGCTGACCCAATAATCAGTCTTGAGCGTTCCTGAGGTTTCAGAAAACCAGCTCTTCATTTGATGCAACCTAGAAACCATCATTCTCAGCAAACTGACACTGAACAGAAAATCAAACACCGCATGCTCTCACTCATAGGCGGGTGTTGAACAATGAGAACACATGGACACAGGGACGGGAGCATCACACACTGAGGTCTGTAGGGGGGAACTAGGGGAGGGACAGCAGCGGGTGGGGAGTTGGGGAGGGATAACATGGGGACAAATGCCAGATATAGGTGATGGGGAGGAAGGCAGCAAACCACATTGCCATGTATTATGCAACAATCTTGCATGTTCTTCACATGTACCCCAAAAACCTAAAACACAACAAAATATATATATAAAAAAAAAGAGAGAGAGAGAGCATTTCCCTCACATGTGGCCCAAGAAGCTGTGCTGTCCTGGCCTCCTCCTTCTCTGTGTCTCTAGACCGTGGGTGAGGTAGGAACACTGCTAGGACAGGGGAGGATGTTGTAACTAATCTGCAAATGAAAACCGCAGATATCCAGCTTTGTGCATGGGAGCTCAACCAGGCGAGCACCTCTCCTCCCCCAAACCATGACAGGACTCATTGACCCACATACGCAGCATGATCCCAATTCTCTGCAGCCCTGGAAAAAGACTCTTCTGATGTTTACTCTCATTACAGGCATCTACTTTTAAATCTTGGGTAGGAAACAGAAAGAACCATTGAATCCTTGCCACATTCATTTGTAGCGACTCTATGAGATAGGCTTCTAACGTGATTATCTCTCCCTGCCTTGATATGATTATATGACCTTTTAAAATCATTCTTTCTTTTGTTCATTCATCCAACCATTCATTCAACAAGAGCATTTGGCATCTGCTTCCTGCCAAAATCAATAGGACGTTTTCCAAGCTTTAAAATTCCCAGCGGTTACGTGGCACCCTTTCAGCAGGGAAGTGGAGGAGTGGGGGTGTCCAGGACAGAAATGGCTATGCTAAACCCCACGCTCTGCGACTCACCAGTAATTCCTTCTCTCCAAGCCTCAGTTTCAACAGCTCTAAAATGGGAATACTTCTTCCCAGAACTGTTGTGAGCAAAAGGGAAGACTGTGCTTAGGGCTATGCTCAATAGCTGATGCAAACAAAGGCATTCAATCATTACGAGCTTAAAGGACATGACCCAAATATCCAGTTTGCTGCTCAGTCCTCTATTACCCTAACACCTCATCGACCCCAGCCAATATTCTCTCCCACGTTCATTTTGCCTCCTAGGACAGTGTTCTTGGAGTTTCAATCCTCCGGTCAGCCGGCCCTGTCTTTATTCTGACTGATGGACTATGCTATTTTAAGAATGTGATCTGTATCAAAGTCAGCTGGGAAGCTCCTGGAGCTTCTGGGAGGATGGATACATAAAGTCCAGATAATAAATAAACACACAGACATCAAGGCTACTGGCTGTCGTAGCAACAAGACTTTATGCTTTCCTGGCTCCTGTCATCTTCGGGACTGAAAACACTTAATGAATTAGTCTAGCTTGTAACCCTCCTGGAGAAAAAGACTGCTGTGTCTACAACGTGCAGTGGCGGTCACCAGCCAGAGGTCAATCGCTCTTGTGAGCATTGCTAGCCAGATCCCTAGAGCAGCTTTATTTGTTGTTTGCTTCTTATCATAAAAGTAATACTTGTATATTAGGAAAATATTAAAATACATAAAAGATAAAACTAAAACTCGCTATAACTCTGTCCACTTGGAGATAAGTATAGCTAACATTTTGTTATACCCTCATCCACACACACATACACTTACCAAGATTATACTGTGTATGTGCTGTAATATATTATGACTGTTTTTTCATGTAAAATATGTTTCTTCATCATTTAAATGGCTGTTGGTTTACTAAAGAAATCCCCCACTGTGAAACATTTCAGCTGATATCAATTATTTTAATTGTCAGAACAATCTTGTGCTTTTCCCTTTAAGGAGTTAGGGAGCAGCATGTGTGCAGGCACGTTGTGTGAAAGAGAGTGGCTGTTTGCAAAAGTAAGTGTCGCTTGGTGTGCCAGGAGTGGGGTGGTAAGAGAACATTCCAGAGCTAGATTGTGGGGGGCCTTGTGGGACATACAAGAAGAAATGGACCTTGAGCAGTCTTAAGCAGTTGCAGTCTTTAGAAAGTGCCCCCCTGGTAGCAAGGGTGTATGTATCGGAGAAGACCAGACAGTGCTGGAAGCCTCACACTGCCCCTGCTTCTGCTCTCGCCACCTCATCAGCTGCTCCTGGAGCCTCGGGCTGCATTTGCTATCATGATCTGGCTCTTGTCAGCTGCTCCAGTCTCCTCTCACCTGTCTCTGGGTTTGATGCTTCTGCCCTGCCATGCTGTTGGAGTCCTCTGGATCTTTGCTGGGTTGTCCTGGGCCTGGCATGCCCACTCTCCCCCACTTCACTCAGTTAGCTGATTTCTAAAAATCAGTTTAGGTGTCATCTTCTCAGTTTTCCCCCAGGTTAGATTAGCTTCCCTTTCATGGACTTCAACACCTCATGCTTATAGAATCATGGCATCTCTATACTTGGTTATCATTTTGTGTCTGTCTCTAATATTAATAGATTTTGAGCTCCCTGGGTCAGTCTTACACGTTGGGCATACAATGGGCACTCAATAAATGCTACTGAATAAAGTAAAGGTGGTCCCAGAAGTAGTACTTCCACCCTTGGTCATGACCAACATGTGCGAAGCATCAGAAACACACAAGGCAAATTCCAAATCCATCCATAACAGTCCGACTCTGCTGCCACACTCCAGGCTACCCTTGGACTCCCACCTGGACTGCCATAACCATCTCCCCACTGGCTGCCACTTAGCAGACAGATGATCTTCATAAAGCACGAATCTGTACCCATTACTTTCCTACTGAAAACACTGCACGAACATTTGGATTACTCTTAGAATACCAAGCTTTACAAGGCCCTAAAGAATCAGGCCAAGTGCGGTAGCTCACGCCTGCAATCCCAGCACTTTGGGAGGCCGAGGTGGACAGATCACCTGAGGTCAGGAGTTTGAGAACAGCCTGGCCAACACGGTGAAACCCCGTCTCTACAAAAGATGCAAAAATTAGCTGGGCATGGTGGCACCTGCCTTTAATCCCACTACTTGGGAGGCTGAGACAGTAGAATCACTTGAACCTGGAGGACAGAGGTTGCAGCGAGCTAAGATTGTGCCATTGCACTCCAGCCTGGGTGACAGAGGGAGAATCTGTCTCAAAAAAAAAAAAAAAAAAAAGAATCTAGCCCCTACCCACCTCCCCAGTCCCACCTTCCACCCCACTTTCCTTTGGTCCCTATCCCCAGTCCACGAGCCCTCTTTCTGTTCTTCAAACAGCCAAAGCCCTTCCTGGCATTGGGATGGTCTCTTGCCAGGAATGCTTGGTCCTTGTCCCTCATGTGACTGGCTCCTTCTTGTCCCTTAGGCCGTGGCTTAAGTGTCACTTCATCCATGTGGCCTTGCTTCATAGTTGAACCCAAGGTCAGTCTCCCTTCATCCTCGCTCATGGCAGCCTCCTTGTTTTCTCCAGGGCATCTTCATATTGTTCAACAGTATTTTTAGTTTTTGTGATCATTCGTTTGATCATTTGTTCATCCTCTCAATGTGGGCGGGGATGGGAGGTGATTTTGCCTCTGCAAGGGCACAACTGGCAATGTCTGAACATGTTTTTGGTTGTCACAACTCGGGGGTAAACTATTAGCCTCTAGGGGCAGAGGCCAGGGATGCTGCTGAACATTCTACACTCCACGAGAAAACTCATGACAAAGAATTGTTGGTCCAAAATGTCAACAGCAACAAGACTGAGAAACCCTACTCTACACGGTACATTCTGCAAAGGCAGGTGAACACTTTTTCAATAGTGTATCCCCAGCACCTGGCCCAGCGTCTGAGATACAGCAAGGACTTGATATGTAGCTGAATGGAAATATCGATGGATGGATGCAGGGGTGCTATTAAAACTATTTAACAACTAGTAGGGCACATTATGATCAATCAGAAATGCCAACCATAGCGCTGGAGCTGGGATGAGGAGGTTGTGCTGTGCCAACGATTATCCTTTTGGTTGCTGGACTGTGGGGAAGTCTGGGGGTCCTAAGGAAGAGGCTGAGGCAGCCCCAGGACTGGAGGATTCAAGGAACTCCAGGAAGTAGTCATTTACCATCTTAAGAGAAAGTATGTAAAAATTTTAAGAATCTGCATGGCCCTACCAGTGCATACCTGCTAAAAGTTGGTCCTGGATGGAGGAACAGGACAGGAGCACTAATGAAGCAGCTAGTGAGTGGAGGAAGGAAAGTGTCTAGAAGGACCTCCTTTTTGTATATGTGTGGACAAAGAAGCCCTACGCCTTTCACCTCTACTCAAATTTACCAACTAAGAGAAGGTATGAAGTATGCTAGAAATATGAGTAGACATGAAGCTGGGGCAGAGAGAAAGGGTGATGAGGTTGGGGTGGGGCATTTGCTGTTTTTTTCTTTCTGTTGTTTTTTGCAGCATGTTCTCTGAGCAGGGCTTTGCTAATAGAGACAGACAGAAAGGAAAAAAGGTACCAGAAGTTGTTGTCCAGCCTACTTTCCCCATATGACCTTTTCAACTAACAAGGCATCAGGAATCCAATAATAACATCAGCATCGATAAGCCTATAGGGCTTTGTGCTTAGAGACTCTCACACAGCATGCTCCTGAATGTCTCATTGGTTTACCACCTCTTCTGTAGGAGGAAGTCACCACCAGGTTCTGCCTAGCGGCTGGCTCTGCAGTTCTGTTAGCAGAATTTGGAAGCTGGAGAGGATGCTGGCTTTTAATACACCCTTGAGATATTGTCAACATGTGCAGGACTTGTTTCCATAGATTTTCTGCCATTGCCTGAACTTAACAGGTTCAAACACATTCTTAGCATCTTCCCCACAACAATTCCCATTTCTGTCAGCACAGTCATTGTTCAGTTGCCTGGGCTCAAACACTTGAATCCTTAATTGTGAAACTGAAGTTCACAATACTTCAATTTCCCTTAGGGACCATTCCAACCTCTGTTCTTTTCATACCTCCACCTGATCCCCATCCTCTTCACTCTTTTTTTTTTTTAAACAGAGTCTCGCTCTGTTGCTCAGGCTGGATTGCAGTGAGTGACACGATCTCAGCCCACTGCAACCTCCACCTCTTGGGCTCAAGTGATTCTCCTGCCTCAGCCTCTCGAGTAGCTGGGATTACAGGCATACATCATCACACCTGGCTAATTTCTGTACTTTTAGTAGAGATGGGGTTTCACCATGTTGGCCAGGCTGGTCTCGAACTCCTGGGCTTTCCCCTTTCCACCTCTTCACTCTACCTTTCAGTCCAAGGACATGGCCAAGCTTCTTCTGCTTTTTTTTCCTTCTTGATAGAGTCTCGCTCTGTCACCCAGGCTGGAGTGCAATGGCAGGATCACGATCTTGGCTCACTGCCACCTCCGCCTCCTGGGTTCAAGCGATTCTCCTCCCTTAGCCTCCTGAGTAGGTGGGATTAAAGGCACCTGCCACTATGCCTGGCAAATTTTTGTATTTTCAGTAGAGACAGAGTTTCACCATGTTGGTCAGGCTGGTCTCGAACTCCTGACCTTAGGTGATCCACCCATCTCAGTCTCCCAAAGTGCTGAGATTACAGGCGTGAGCCACCGCGCCCGCCCTCTTCTACTCTTAAAAAACCACCATTGCTTCTCCTCGCATCCCACCCACAGCTATTATCCCAACTATCTCTCTTTTCCTTCCCAACAAAACTGCCAGGAATAAAAGCCTGTACTTGCTCTGGCCACACCTTCACGGCAATTATCCAGCTTTTGCTGCAATTCTCTGTCCCAGCCACAGCCGATCTTCTCCAATATCTGCACAAATTTGCTGTCTCTACGTCCTTGCAACATGTTTATTCTGAACTCACAGAAATCTGGCTTCCAACTCCTCCTACTTGCTATTCTGAAATTGCTTCTGAAAAAGGCCTTCAGTGACCCCAAAACTGCCCATCCCTAACACTCTTCTATGGCTAGACACTCCTACTAGAAACTTGCTGTCCCTAACTTTTCTCCTCTTCAACCATGTCTGACACTACTTCTGGCTCCACTTGTGCCTTACTGCCTGTTCCCTCCCTGACTCCTGACTCCACACATCCCCCATAACCAGGAGCTTCCCCAGATTTCTGTTACTGCCTCATTGTGCCTGCCTTAGGCACTCACCTGCTTGTGGATTATTCCCAAAGCCAGGTCTCTGGGTTCAAACTTCCTTGAATTTCAGACCTGCACTGCCAAGTGACTTCTAGACATTGTATTCTGAGATATCCCAAAGGAATCTCCAATTCAAATGGTCTAAAACAGATCTTAGCATCTACCTGCTCTTTCCCCAGAGTGCTTTTCCTCCTGTATTTCTACAGTTTAATTAATGGCACCACCATCCATCCTGGCCCAGGGCCCTGTGAGTTACAAGTCCTAGATTTGTCCCTCTTTCTCTCCCCTCACATCCAATCAATCTCCAGGTCCCACGCATTTTCTCTCTTAAGTGTTTCTAGAGCTTGTCCCTTCTTCTATAGACATTGTCTATATGTAAATACAAATACTATCGTCTCCATGTGGCTCCTCATTACTTCTTGACTAGACAGTTACGATACAGTTACCTTCTTCCCTGACTATTCAACCCTAACCCTTAAACAGCTACACACGGCATTACTGCCGCCTGCTGTTCCAGATGGACCCGTCTGGCTTTTCTGATAAGACTTTGCGATCTTTGAGGGCATGGATCACGTGTAGTATTTTGCTGAATCCTCCAATGTACTCAGCACAGTACTGGGCCTAGAGTAGATGCCCAAAAGGAAAATGAGGCAGCCATGAGACACATCTGCTAAGAGAAGCCTGGTGTTGAACTCTCGGCACCGTGGGATAAAGGGTGCTGCTCACCTCATTCCTTTGCCACAGTGAGAACAGATTCTCAGGGTCAGCAAGACTTCAGCAAAGAGGTGGGGGATGGTTCTCTGAGGAGCCTGGGAAAGGAAGCCCAGCAAAGACCTCATCACGGATTGTGGAGTCACCGTGAGGGCTCAGCTAAGTTCGGAGACCTTGAACCCATGGGCACCCATCTGTAAGGTTGTATGTGCTTGCCAAGCAGTTCTCAGTGGCCTGGCGTCTTGGAAATAGGCCCTGCCTGTTTTGTGGTGGTGGCTTCACCTGGGAAATAAGAAGCAACAGTTCAAATCTTTCACAAAATGATTCTGTTTTCCTGAATGAGAGTATTCTACTTCCATTGTCTTGCAAAAATCCTCACTCCTTTGAGGCCTGTGCCATGTGATTATTCTTCACTCTAACCCCATCCCGCTGCTGACTTTTCTTCACTGAGGACTTCAGCAGCTGTTTCCCCTTCCTTGAAAATTCTGCCATCAACCTAGAAAGTTTCAACATGCACAGAGATAAGATGACCTCTGTAACATCCTAGCCACACATTTTAAAAATCTCCTTACTGCCAGTGGCTTTTCCTTTTATTTCACTCACCTGCTACTGTGGCCCCACCTTGGACCCTTATCACTGAAACTGTTTCTGGTCAACCCTCACCCGGACACCCGCACAGTCTCCTGACCAACCATTCTGCCTCCAATCACGGTGACTCTTGGTTAAACCCTCTTCCATCCCCGTTCTACCCCACCCCTATACTCAAACCCTTTCTTCCACTGACCACTAGAGTAGAAGAATCCTTTAGAGTGACATTCCTTTTTTTTTTTTCTTTTCCTTTTTTTGAGACAGACTCTCACTCTGTCACCCAGGCTGGAGTACAGTAGCATGATCTCAGCTCACTGCAGTGTCCACTTCCCGGGTTCAAGCAATTCTCCTGCCTCAGCCTCCTGAGCAGCTGATTACAGGTGCCTGCTGTGATTGCCACACCTGGCTAATTTTTGTATTTTGTAATTTTTGTATTTTTAGTAGAGACAGGGTTTCATTGTGTCGGCCAGGCTGGTCTCGAACTTCTGGGCTCAAGTGATCTGCCTGCCTTGGCCTTCCAAATAACTGGGATTACAGGCATGAACCACGGCACCCAGCCTAGAGTGATTTTTCTAATATGTAAAACAGAAGGTGTTAAGCCTCTGTTAAAAAATCTACAGTGGTTCCACATCTACAGGGTCAAGTCAGGGTTCTTAGCCCAGCAGGCAGCACACCAGGCTGCTGGTTAGCCTCTCATCACCATAACCTGCCATTTCATATTCTGACATCACTGGATTGCAGATGGCTCCCAGTTCCTCTTGCCATCTCTTGAAGCCTCTTGGCCCTCTCTCTGCCGGGAAAGGTCATTTTCCTGCTTCTCTGTAAAGATGTTCATTTCATGTCCCAGCTCAAACACCACCTGCTCTAAGGAGCCTTCTCTGCTTGGTCTGGGCACAACTAGGCGCTTTCTCCTGCACTTCTGGCGCTTTCTGATACAGCCATTGCAACATCTATCTTATCAGATTAATACCATGAGTACTGGAACCGTTCCTCTTCATCTGTGTGTCTCAGCCCTGGGTGCAGGCCTGGTGCAAAGCTGGCTTCCGTAGACATTATGAAAGGACTGGAGGAATGAGTTCCAAAGTCTTCTGTGTATAAGCAAGGTCAGATGAGATTCGGCTCTTAAATTACTTAAACCTTTTCTCCCTTCACCCTGGCTTAGTGCCCTGCCTGTATGATTAAATCCCCTAATAGAATCTACCCTGGCTTAGCACCACATACAAATCCTCCAGCACGGAGTAGTGGAAAGGCTCCCAAGTGCTTGGAGAAAAGAGACTGGTGATTCGGAGACGGGAAATAAGGCAGTGGTGGAGAGAGAGATGTCCCTCCGCTTCTGAGGGACTATCCACCTGGCAGAAATGGTGAATATTTTATGTTAAAATCAATCACGTGGTCAGCCCTGTGCTAGCTAGCCACTGACAGTGAAGATAAAAGTTAAACAACGCCGGGCGCGGTGGCTCAAGCCTGTAATCCCAGCACTTTGGGAGGCCGAGGTGGGTGGATCGCGAGGTCAAGAGATCGAGACCATCCTGGTCAACATGGTGAAACCCCGTCTCTACTAAAAATACAAAAAATTAGCTGGGCATGGTGGCGCGTGCCTGTAATCCCAGCTACTCAGGAGGCTGAGGCAGGAGAATTGCCTGAACCCAGGAGGCGGAGGTTGCGGTGAGCCGAGATCGCGCCATTGCACTCCAGCCTGGCTAACAAGAGTGAAACTCCGTCTCAAAAAAAAAAAAAAAAGTTAAACAGCCTCCTTTGTAGATGGCTTTCTATGTACCATCTACAACTCTGTGGGGCAGGTATCATGGTTATTCCCCAGAACAGTGGTCCCTCTTCCTCCTAAAACCCGTCCCGCCACTGCAATTTGACGCTGTCCACCCTAGTGTAAGGAAACTGGCACTATGAATTAACCTTCCTTTCATCTATAATAACTTTTCCATTAACCGTGCCCTTTCCACTGGCTTTTCAACAAATATGGTAAGAATACTTAACATGAGATCTACCCTCTTAACAGATTTTTAAGTGCACAATACAGTATGATCCATAAGCACAATGTCATACACCAGATCCCTAACATAACTGAAATTTTACACCCATTGATTACCAACTCCACCTTCTTCCTAACCCAATCACCAATACTTCAGGAAATGCTCTGCCCTTGGCTTTCCCGACATTCCCCTATCTTGGTTTTTCTCCAGTCTCTCTGGTTCATCCTTCTCTGTCTCCTTTTCAGGGCCACCCTCTTCTACTTGAGGCTTAATTCCAGGCCTTCTCTTCTGAGCCCACCCTCTCTCCCTAGCCAGTCTCATCCATGCCACGGTTTCAATTACCCCTGGATATTGATGGCTAACGGAGGTGTAGCTCCTGCCCAGACCTCTCCTCTGAACTCCTGCCTGTACAGCTAGTGCTCGACTTACGACCACGATTGGTTCCAACAGACCGGTCATAACACGATTTGGTCGTAAGTTGAGTAGGCTATATGCACGCGGAGATGGTAGTGCTGCCGGAGGCTGGTCCGCACTGTCGTAGGCCCAGCTGGGCAACATTTGTGCTGCCAGACGCGGAGCAGTCGTGGCTAGCGATTGTGGTCGTAAAGTCGAATGGTCGTAAGTTGCATAGGTCATAAGTCGATCAATAACAGAGGTGTAGCTCCTGCCCAGACCTCTCCTCTGAACTCCTGCCTGTATATCCACCTGTCCTCTTGACCCTCTATTCAGATGGTTCAAAGTCTCCTGGCTGAGACTCACTCACCATGCTTGCCCCAAAGCCTAGTTCTTTACCACTGTTTCCTGTCTCAGGAAATGGCACCACCACCCACTGGTACAAAGCTGGAAGTCTGGGACTCATCCTCTACACCCCTCTCCCTCAGCTCTCACAGCAAACCATCACTTCCTCTCCATTTTACCCTCTCGAACTTCTCAGGTCTATGTCTCTCCATCTCGACTATAAACTTTCCAGTCTAAACAACTGTTACTTTTTGCCTGGACTACATCAAGCGTCTCGTAACAGGTTTCCTTGGATCTTCTCATGACCACCTCAAGTACACTGTTCAACTATACAGCCAAAGTCACCTTTTTGAAATAGAAAATCTGACTGTCATCCTACTGCTCAAGTACTTCAGTGACTACCCCTTGCTTTAGAATCAACCTCAAAATCCTTAATGTGGCTGATGAGATGACGCATGTTTAACCCTTTCCTACCTCTTCCGCTCATGTTGTATGATTTCCCCTCTCATTCTCTGAATTCTAATTCTACTGGCTTCAAAATGCCATCTTCTCTGTAGCTATGGTCTCTGCTCATTCCAGGAATATCCTTTCTATCTCCCAAACTCTCCTCATCTCCTTAGCTCCTACTCATTCTTCAGGTTTTAGCTCAATCATCACTTCCTCAGGATGACTTCCAGCTCCTTCCTGAATAGCCCCAGGCCTCCTAATAAACACTCTTAGAATACCAAGCACCTTGACTTTATAGCTTTTATCGCAGTGTTACTTTATATTCGTTTTGTGACAAATTTGTTTCCCCTGAATGACTTCAAGCTTCATGAGGCTGGGGATTTTGACTGTCTCCTATTCCCCTGCCTCCAACATTGTCTGTCCAGTGACATTCAGTAAACATCTGCTGGCATCTTAACAATGCAATCCTCACTCTCAGCCCAGCCCTCTCTAGCTCCTGGCCTCACTACTCACTGATAATGTCACTGATAAGTCATCAACAACCTTCTGAATGCCAAAACTATGCTTCTGTGGAGCCCTGGTGCTCTACCAGCTGGACGGAGGGTTTCCTGCATTAGAATAGAATCTTGGTAGTCATTCTCCAACTCATAGACAACTAATGAGCTGAGAGAATATTCTCAATGTAAAGCTTTGTCTCATAGTTTTCTTAACACTTGTTACCTGTGCTCTCTGATTTAACACACTGAGCTCTCTGATTTAGCTCAAAATTATATTTTCAGTTATTCTAATATATGAAAAATTCATGGTATTCTCCAAAGAGCTCCATGGTTTCAATGGGTTTTATGACACTTATAAACATTATAAACATTTTTGAGACCCACTGGCCAAATCCAAGGAATTTGTTTTTAGTCTTTTGATTTGTTTTCTTGGTGGTATCTGCTACTGCTTATCATGCTGTGTATTCATTATAGCCACCACTAGTTATTAAGCACATACTATGTTCTCCCGCAGCCCCTTGTCCCTGCTTTTATGATGCCATTTACTACCTTCTTCTGTGATCTCTTCCAGGTATTGTGGGTTCCTGGAGGTTATAGAGACCATGCTTTTCCTTCTCCATCTTTCTCTGTAATCATCCCTCCTCTGGGCCGGTCACAAAGATCATGTTTGTGGAATGCAGGAGTACATGAATGAGTGAATAAACAAACAAATAAAATGCTGAGACCAAACTTGAATCCTCACCACCAGTGCTCTCACTCCAGTGTTCTGCTGCCTTCCCACTGAAATAGTCATAGTGACACAGTAGCTGGAGATTTAAATACAACAGAAATGTTGATTTCACATGTCTGTTTCAATACCTGTTGATTTTACCACGCACATGAAAAATCATAGTTGACTATTTTATGGGGATATAAACGTTTCATTCTACAAGTAATTAAAAACGCCACGTATTATGTCTGTGGCAGAAGTTGGGTAAATGAGGAATTACTACAGCTTTTTTTTTTTGAGACAGAGTCTGACTCTGTTGCCCACGCTGGAGTGCAGTGGCAGGATCTCAGCTCACTGCAACCTCTGCCCCCGGGTTCAAGTGATTCTCCTGTCTCAGCCTCCTGTGTAGCTGGGATTATAGGTGGCTGCCACTGTGTCTGGCTAATTTTTGGATTTTTAGTAGAGACGGAGTTTCAACATCTTGGCCATGCTGGTCTTGAACTCCTGACCTCGTGATTCACCCGCCTCGGTCTCCCAAAGTGTTGCGATCATAGGCGTGAGCCACCACGCCCGGCCAAACCCCAGAAGGCTTTTTAAAACACCCTGGAACCCTGTGTCTTTGACCAAGCTGTTCTCTGAGTTCTGCCCTTTCTCCTGAGCTCGTGTATCAAAATCACTGCTTTATCTTCAAGGCCCGGTTCAAAAATCACCTTCCCCAAGATGGACTTGATAACTTATCAGAATTCCTTGCACCAGTCTCTGCTTCACGTTAGCCCTGTGCACCTGACGGCATGTCACTTGCTCCTCTACTTAGTGTTTGCTTCTTTAGCTGGCAGAGTCCTGCAGGTGATGTGAACATTCCTCTCCCGCACTGCCAGTGGGCAGCCTGAGCCTGGGGACCACACATTGCTCGTCCTTCTGTATTCTCGGGCCTCTGACAACAGACATTTTTGAATTCGATGTGGTTAGACTGGCCCCCCACTACTCATATGCTATGTAAACATCTTATTTATTTTTTTTGGCGTAAGGTGAATTTTTTTTTTTTTAACCAGTAGGGCTCTCTGACTTGACCTCTCCTTGCTGGCTTCTGGCAGCCCTAACTGAGAACCCAGCCCAGCTCCTTGCTCCCACCACTGCGGGCAACAGCAGCACAAGAAAAAGCAGCTGCCTTGTGTGCTCCAGAATTTATTTGGGGAAAATTAGAGCTGCTTCTTTTTGAAGTGGAAACAGAGTCAGAGGTGAACCCTGGCTAATGAGAAGGAGGAGGTTTGCAATGAATGAGGCTCTCAGCTCTCAGGCTGTTTTTTTTCCAAACAACAGACAGACTCCCAGCACAGACTTTGGGCTTAGGGGCCACTCCGCTGACCTTTCTCCTTGCGTGCAGACACAGGGCTTCACAAGCTCATCTTCACAGCCTTCCACACCACTGGTGTCTGCACCAAAGCAATGACACGCCCTCCTCCTCCTCCTCCACCTTTCCCTGGGGAACATCACATGCACAGTCTACTCAGCCCAGCCCTAATGCATACACAGAAGTGGAAATAAGAGAAATGGAAATCCAGACCCAGACGCTGACTGCTTTGTTTCGGAACTGTGCCCTGCACAAATCTATCCATACTGCAGAAATTTCAACTCATCCATCAAAGCATGTAATGCTCAGTCGCATGCTATTAAAACCCAAACGCGGGTCTGTAAGCACCCACGTGACGCAGTTGTGCCTGTGTTGCAGCTTACTGCATAGAGAATGGAAAAGTCAGTGAAGGGGGAGCAGAAAGACATGCTGCTTGATAGAAAAGAGCCTGGGTGCTCACACATACCTGAGATAAAGACATGCAATGACACAGTGTGGGCTTAGCAGAGTGCCTGAAACATGGAAAGCTCTCGGTGAAGGCTTTCCACCTAACGCTGCTGGAGGACCCATCTTTGTGGCTGGAAGCAAGCCCTTCTTCCATTGCTTCTGTTTTTCAACAGCCTGTCCCATCACCCACCCCCAAAAGAAAAGCAGCATCCAATACCGCCACCATCCCCTTTGTGTAACCATCGGCTTCCAGGCTGGGAAGGGAGCCTGGGAAGGGATCAGCAGAAGGGAGTTCTTGAAAGTAGGGGAAACTGAGCCAGGCATCTGTGCTGATAGAAATTGCTCAAAGGGGCATGTAGGACACTCTGATTGATGCAGTGACAACTGTGCCAATATTCTTCCTTCTTTCTCTGGGGCAAAACAGCTCTAGACCCTAGGATAATTTCAAGCCTTTTTTTTTTTTTTTTTTTTTTCCAAGCATCTCTCTCTTCTCCTTTTTGAGGTCCAAATGCAACACCAGAAATAGACCTCCTACATATCTTCTGCCCTCTCTAATGTCCAGTCACAGTGTTCCTCTTGCTCCTTTGCCCAATGCTATCCAGTTGCTGACACTTTATCTTGTACAAGGGAACATTAGGGCAATAGAGAGAGGGGTGGTTTCTATTTCTGCATATTGTTTTCAGGTCTGGATGATCATAACTTGCCTACCCGGCTCAGAGAGCCTGCTGTCCAAAGACACCTCTCCCCAGCTTTCCAAGTACAACTCTGCATATTTCAAAAGATTTCTGCATGGCCCAGATATTATGGGCACTGTGCACTTTCACAGACCTTTGGCTTTTAATCCAAACGGAACCTCTCAAGCAACCTGAAGGGGGTGGGGTGTGTCACCCCACACTGTTAGGCTGGAGAAGTGTTTGAGGGAACATATCAGGCATAGGGTGGATAAAGAGGATTTTAAAATAGTTAACATATTCCCATGGTTTAGAATTCAAAAGTACAAAAGGGTTTATAGGCCACTTTTCCTGGAGGCAACAGGTAGTATTAGGTTTTATGTCTATAGTTATACACAGACAAGCAAACATCCTACCATTCTCCTTCCTCTTGTATAACACGAGCAGCAGCATATTATAAACACTCTAGTATGTTGTTTTTTTCCACTTAGCCATACGTCTTGGAAATCATTCCCTATCAGTTACATAGCAAACTTACTCATTCTCTTTCTACGAATGAATAGGATACTATTTGACTATCTGGAAGTACCATGAGACGTTTAACAAGTACCCCTTGGGTAAGCATGTAAGTTGTTCTTTCACAGCTCAAATGGTGCTCTAATGGACATATATCTTTGTGCCCATATGCAAGGATAGCAGCAAGTTCAATTCCTAGAAACGGAATCACTGGGTCGGACAGCATGGACATTTACGATTTTGACAAGTGTTTCTAAAAATGCCCTCCAAGGAAGTTGTACCAATTTACTTTCCCACCGGCAATATATGGAAGTCCCTGTTTTTCTACAACCACATCAACAGTTTATCCATGTCTTTGATGTTTGCCAGTTGAAAGATTTGTACTTTACATATTAAAGAAATTAGTCCTCTGTGTAGGACTTAAACCTTTGAGTCCTGGAGGGAAGGAAGAACATCTCGTTTACCAGGCCAGCGCTTTCCGAAGTTTAGAGTCTGATGGGGCTGTACATATCTCTTGGATCTATAAGCAAGAGTCTTTATTCATGGCGATTCTGCATTTCCACCTACCACATGTGTGTCTGTTCTTAATGGAAAGAGAGTGGCCCTGGGAAAGGGCAAGTGACTTTGGAACAGAGAGCCCTGGGTTTCATGCACGGCTCCGCCACTGAGTAGCTTTCTAATCGTGGCAAATCATTTACCCTGCCCCCAAACCCAGTTTCCTCACATGAAAAATGGGGATAATAATAGTAATTTTACAAAACCTTATGTCTGGCACATAGCAGGTATTTAATAAGTGGGAGCAACTTTCATTAATGTTAATAATCACTAGGCCAGATTCTAAACCCTGGGGAGCTTTCATAATGGACAGACTCTGGAATGGCCCTACCAGAGCCAAATGACTCCCAGAAGATTCCCAGCTCCTCCTCTCATCCACCTTAGCCTTCTAAAGTTTGCAGGAGATCAGGAAAACCCCGGCATAGGCCTCTGGGTGAGGGCTGGACTGTGCTCCAGCCAGGGTCCCCTGCTACCAGCTGATGTTTGTACTCAGACTGAGGCATTCCCTGAACTAAGCCGGGCTCATCCAATTACAACCGGCAAGCTAGAGAAAAAACAGAGATCCTTGGGCCAAACGGGACCTGCTCTCACCCGCATGAGTCCATCTCGCCTTGCCTTTCCAGAACAGTATGCATGATGAGGTCACTGAATATAGATCACTAGCCCTGGCAGGAATGCTAGTCCTGCCCACAACTCAGGTTTCTATCCAGGCCTGTGGCCCTCCCACCTGCCACTCAAAAGGACTTCACAGGCTTTTCCCACACAGGTACAGCCCTATCTCCTGCACCCCCAGGATGGTGGAAATAACAACTGTGCTCCTCCCGAGAGCAGGAACCTGTGAGGAGGGGCCGCTGCTGATCTGCCTGATGCCCCCGCAGAACCCTCCGAGAGCCACACATTACTTCCCCTCTGGACGCCAACATGCCCCTGTACCTGCTGGTTTCGATCCTCTCAGGCATGGCAGCTGGAACCTCCCTAGAGAACTGGCTGAGAAATTCCGTTTTTCAGAACATATACCTTTACTCTTCCTTCCCCTGGGTCCGCCTCTTTCAAGGTCTGAATGTCTGTTCCATCCAAGTATCTCATTAGGGCAGAAGGAAAGCTGCCTTTCCCCTCGGGACACTCCAGACCCTAGGCAACCTTAGGCAAAGCGAACTTGCCGGACTGAAGTCCGCGGTCATTGTTTGTCTCCCACACGGCATCAAACATGTGTCTGGCTCGGCGGCTGGAGGACCAAGCGGGGCACAGACGCAACTGTGCAGACGTCAGCCCTGCTGGCCACGCTGCGGCCCCCATAGAATTTCAGGATCGGGCCCCCTGGGCGGCCTAGGGGAGGGTCCAGGCTGGGGAAAGGACAGGAGGAAGTGCCTGCAGGCCTCTGCCTGCAGGTTGGATGCTGCCTCCCCGTCAGGTCAAACTTGCCAGGACGAGCAAACTTCCAGGGGCCCACAATTCCACCCAAAGAAAAGGAACCGCCACACCAGTGTGACAGGCAAACTCGGCTGGCATGTGTCACCCAAAGGGCGCTGACCGATGGAACAGATCTGCACCCCCGCCGCCCCTCACGGCCCTCGGAGCCGCAGAGAACCAGGACGCCACCCACCCAGGACCCCGGCGTGCCGCGCTCGGCCTCCACCCGCCCCACCCCGGCCAGGCCAGGCAGCAGGGCCCCCGCAGCAGAATGCGGGCCTCGTCCGGATGCTGCCTTCTGCTCGCCGCTCTGCTCTCTGCTTGGCTAGGCCCTCCTCCCGGCCGCGGAGCGGGGGCTTCGGTGTGGCCGGCGCCTCGAGCATGCAGGACCCTCCGGAATCCTGGTGCGGCCGCCAGCTCTGTGGCCTTGGGAGCAAGCGGACCACGGCCCCACCGGCAAGTCTGGCTTCTCCCGGCCACCCCAGCTATCCCGGCCCCAGACTTGCTGGCCGAGACGCCGGTTCCCACAGGCCCTTGCCGCCTGGATGCCGACCCCGCGCCGCGAAGGCACATCGCCCTCTTTATTTTGTAAAACTTAGGAAAAATCACCAGCAAACAGAGCCCCAGGAGCAAGGCTGCCCAGAGTCCCCGACACGAACCCGGACGCACAAATCGACGGCGGCGGCGGATTGGCCCGGCAGCCCCCGCCGGCCGGGCCCCAACCCTCCCGGGTCCTCTGTCCCGGCCCCCGCGCCCCGGCGTCCCGCGCCTCATGCTCCGGGTGGCGGCGGGCTCGAGGTGCAGCAGCAGCAGCAGCAGCGGCGTCCGCATGAGGTCCGGCCCGGCCGAAGGTGCCGAGAAGCCGGTGGGTGCAGACACGCTGAGTAGAGCGCCTTCGGCACCGCCCCGGGGCAGGGACCCGGAGAGTCCAGCCCCAACCTGCGGCCTGGCCACGAAACCAGGGATACCCCCGAGCCGCCGCGGCCCTCGGAGCTAGAGGCCGGTGGCGCGGAGAGGGAGAGCCGGGAGCCGACCCAGACCCAGTCGGGAACTGCTACTCTCGAGGCGGCGGGGTGGGCAGAGGGAGGCAGCGGGACGCGCTTACCCGAATGTAGAGGCGCCCTCGAAAGTACGCGGTGGCCGGACACAATCCCCGCGCGGAGCCCGTGCCCCGCGGCTCCTCCGCCCGCCCGCGCCCCGCCCCTCCGCTCGCTCCTCTGCGCGTTGGAGGCTCCGACCCGTTACCGCGCTGAGCAGCTCCGCTTGGGCAGCGACTCCCGCGTTCGGCTCCCACGGGGTCGGCGCGCGTCCTTCCCGGCGCCAGTGTGGGGCGGCACACGTGAGGCTCCGCGGCCTCCCCGGTGCTCCGAGGACTGCCCAGCTCCAGGAGTGGAGCCTCATCGCCCCTCCAGGTGGCCGGGGCTGGGGGCAGGTACCGCGCGACCTGATTGGCGCTGGCCGGAGTCCGGGGAGAATCCCCCGCCGGAGAGGCTGATGCACGCGGGCCGAGTGAAGAGACTCAGTGAGACAGCGCAACGGGCGCCTTCCCCTCCTCAGCCCCGCCGCCTTTTTGCCTAAGAAATGGACACTTGGGAGTTGGGCGCCCTGGGAACGCCTCAGTACAGAGGACTTTGAGCGCCACAGATCGGGCCCAGCACGGAAAATTCGGAGAGCAAGAGAATCTTAGGGGCCAGGGTGTGTCGCTGTCCACTGGAAAGGCACTGCCTCGAGAGCCTCCCTAAGGGCTCCTCTGCGTTCCTATTTCCGGCCCGCACTGTGCCCTGGAAATCCAGGGACACCTGGATGTCCCCGCCGCTGAAGGGTACCCCAGCCTTGTGGTGGGGCGGGATCGCAGTCAGGGTGTCATTGGAGCTGTGGCGGTGAGGTCTGGCAGGAAGAGGCAGGACGGGAGAAGCAATGTCTCGACACGAGGAGAAACCTTAATTATGCGCTAGATTTCTTGATTGAAATCACCTCCTTTTAATGTCGTGAAATTCTACGAGTTGCTTCTGTGCTGTACCCCACCCAGTAAGTTCTGACATCAGCAATTCAGAGGGGCAGCGGAGAGGACATGACAGCCCGAGGGGGGATAAGCTGTTACTTCTCCGCACTTCCGAAGCGTGTCTATATGGAACGTTTACCTGTTCCGGTCTGATCATCTTTCTCTTGATCCTGCTTTCTGATCTTGATTGGACTGAAGACAGCGAGGAGAGAGGGGTGAGGTCACCCCGGTTAACGCTCCGGAAGGGAGCGTTCCCACTGCGTCAAAAGTTCTCTTCTTATGCAGGGTAGCTAGGGGGATTCAAGGCAAAGGTGATCAGGGAATCAACTTGAAAAACAAAATAAAAAAAAACTCCAAAACATTTAAAAACCGTGGACCCTCGGCCTAGGTCCAACTTCTGAAGAAGGGGAGTAAGAAATTTAGCACCTGGAGCAACCTTATTATTCCTAACGTACTATTAAAAAAAAAAAAAAATTCCAAGGCAAGCCACCACCTCATCATTCCGGCAAGTCTGTGTCTTGCAGCACTCCACTTTTTACCCTAACTCTCCTCACAGGTTTTGAATTTTGAGCTCAGGTTTTCAGGTGCCATCTTTTCTCAGCACACTTAAGGCTCATGTCTATATTCCTTTGTCCTCTCAAAGGCGAAACAATGACATATGAAGAGGGTGTGTGGTTTTGTTATAAACGATCACACACAGAAAAGTGAAGACAACATACCTTCATAGCCTAATGAATCAAAAACCGAACACCACCCACGCCATTGCTGTCACCTCAGAGGTTCCCCTGCTCCACCAATTCCCTTCCACAAGTCCTTCCCTTCCCCCTAAAGCAACTATCCTGACTTTATGGTAATTACTTCCTTATATATCTTTCTACCAATGTATATAAGGAAGCTTCAAATACATATTCAAATGTATATAAGGAAGTTCCTACCAATTTGTAATGTAGGAATCTCTAACCACTACCGCTGAGTTTCGTTTGGTTTTGAACTTTCTATAAATTGAATAATATTGCATGCATACTCGTGTGTGCATCTGGCCTCTCCTTCCATCTGGTTGTAAGGGTTATCTACTTTGTGACATGTAGCTGTAGTTCATTCATTTTCATTGCTACTTAATATTCCCTTGTATGAACATATCACAATTTCTTTGTCCCTTCTGGCACTTTAGGCATTTGGATTTTTTTCTCATTTGGGGCTATTACAAATGATATTGCTAAGATTTTTGTATGTATCTCCTGGTATGTAAGTACAATCTTTAGGATGTATACCTTGGAGTGGAATTGCTAGACTATATGGTATGCATATATTTAGTTTTATTAGATCATGATAAATTGTTTTCCAAAGTGAGTCACAAAATTTACACTACCATCAGAGATGTGTGGTAGTTCTCATTGCTCTGCATCCTTGCCAAAATATAATAGACTTTTTATTTTTTGTCAGTCTGGTGGAGATGTAATGGTGTCTCATTGTGATCGTCATTTCATATCCCTAATTAACAGTGAAATTGGACACTTCTACACGTGTTTATAGGCTATTTAAATTTTCTGTTTTCTGAATGCCTGTTCAAATGTTTGCCCATTTTTTAGCTGACTTTTTCTTATTGATTCATAAAAGCTGTTTATAAATTCATGCTTTTGTCAGTTAGAGACTACAAGTATCTTCTATTCATTTAATGGTATCTTTTGATCGAGTCATTTTTAAAATCAGACTTCATTTTGAGATAATTGTAGATTTGCAGGCAATTATAAGAAATAATACAGAGAGATTCCAAGTACTCTTTACCCAATGTCCCTCATTGGTAATATCTTGCAAAAACTATAGTAAAGTATCATCATTAGGATATTGCCATTGACACAGTCAAGATACAGAACATTTCCATCACCACAAGCTCCCTCATATTGTGCTTTCGCAGCCACACCTACTTCCCCTGGGCACCCCTTCCCATCTCTAACCTCTTGAAACCACTTATCTGTTTCCCATTCCCAAAATGTGATTTCAAATTGTTATATTTAAAAAATCATATGTAACCCTTTGAATCCATATGCAGCCTTTTGCATTTTTTTTTCCCACTCGGCAACCTGAGTTGCAGGTTGTTGTATCAATATTTTGTTCCTTTTTCTTCCTGAGTAGTATTTCATGGAATGCATGCACCCCCAGCTTATTTAACCATTCACCTAATGAAGGACATTTAGGGTTTGACGGGATATGACAGTTTTAGGGATGTTACAAATTAAGTTGGCTGAGGTGGGAGGATCAGTTGAGCCCAAGAGTTCCAGACCGGCTAGGCAATATAGTGAGACCCTGTCTATACATTAAAAAAATTAAAAATTAGCAGCTGGGCATGGTGGCTCACACCTGTAATCCCAGCTATACAGGAGGCTAAAGGGGGAGGATCCCTTGAGCCCAGGAGTTGGAGGTTGTAGTAAGCTATGTTTGAGCCACTGTACTTCAGCTTGGGAAAACAGAGCAAGACCTTGTCTCAACAACAACAAAAACCAAATAAAGTTGTCATAAACATTTTATACAGGTTTTCAAGTGAACATACATTTTCAGATCTCTGGGATAAATGCCCAGGAGAACTATTGCTAGATCATATGGTAGTCACATGCTTAGTTTTTAGAGACTGCCAGCCTATTTTCCAGAATTGTTATACCATTTTACATCCCAAGGAGGAAGATATGAATCATCCAGCTTCTCCACATCCTTGGCAGAGTTTGGTGTTGTCAATATTTTAAAACTTTTACCCATTCTTATACATGTATAGTGATTTGTCATTGTGGTTTTAAATTCCGTTCCTCTGATGTGGGATGTCTTTTCAAACGCTTGTGCTTACTTGCCATCTTTATTTCCATCTGTATTTTAATCTATATGCTATCTTTGGTAAAATGTCTGTTTATGTCTTTTGGCCATTTGCTAATTCGATTGTTTCTGGTTTTTTTTTTTTTTTTGGTTTTTTTTTTTTTTTTTTTTTTTTTTTTTTTTTTTTTTGGCTGTTGAGTTTTCAGAGTTCTCCCTATAGTCTAGATAAGGGGTGTCCAGTCTTTTGGCTTCTCTGGGCCACATTGGAAGAAGAATTGTCTTGGGCCACATATAAAATACACGAAGACTAACAACAGCTGATGAAAATCACAAAACAATTCTCGTGAGGTTTTAAGAAAGTTGGGCCAAATTCAAAGCCATCCTGGGAGGCATGTGGCCAATGGGCCATGAGTTGGACGAGCTTGGTCTAGATCCTGGTCCTTTTTCAGATCTGTGGCTTGCAAATATTTTCCCCCAGTCATCCTCTTTACATGTACTTTGTAGAGACATTTTTAAATTCTGAGGTCTAATTTTTCTATTTTTTCTGTTATGGAGCATGCTGTTGGTATCAAGACTAAGAACTTTCTGCCTAGCCCTAAATCCCAAAGGTTTTCTATTTTTTTTTTTTTTTCTGTTTCACATTTAAGTTGGTAATCCATTATAAGTTAATTTTTGTATCAGATGTGAGGTCTAGGTTGAGCTGATGCTTCTCCCCCTCCTCCTCCTCCTCCTCCCTCTTCTTCTTCTTCCTCCCCTTCTTCTGCTTTTTTTTTTTTTTTTTTTGCCTACGAAGGTGCAATTGTTCTAGCACCATTTGTTAATAAGGCTATTTGTCCACCATTGCCTTTGTACCTTTGTCAAGAATCAGCTGGGCATATTTGTGGCAGTCTATTTTGGATTTTCTATTATGTTTCATTGATCTATGTGTCTGTCTCTCCACCAATACCATACAGTCTTGATTATTGGAGCTATATAATAAATCTTGAAATTGGGTAGACTGATTCTGCCCACTTTATTCTTTCTATTCAAAATGTTTTAGCTCTTCTAGTTTCTTTGCCTTTCTGTTTATTAATTTCCTCTATATCTACGAATACAAAAATTCTCACTGGTATTTTGATAGGGAGAAAGCATTCATTCAGTCTTTCATGATTAATTAGAGATTAGCTATAGGTACCAAGTTTGCCTTCTATTTCTGCTTTTTCTGAGAATTTTGTCATAATTCTCAGAAAAAAACAAATAGGTGGGTGTTGAATTTTATCAAATGCTTTTACATTAGTTATATAAATAAGATTTTTTTCTTTCCTTAGCCTTTTAATATGGTGGATTACGTTGATTTTTGAAAGTTGAACCAGGCTTGCATAACTGGAATAAAGCCTACCTGGTCAAAGTGTATAAATCTTTTTACATATTGCTAAATTCTTGGTTTTTAGATTTTTTAAACGCAGCTTTATTGAGGTATAATTGATATACAAAACTACATATTTTTACTATCTTTTTGGTTTTTAAATTATTTTTAAATTGACATGTAATAATTGTACATATATATGGGGTACAATGTGACATTTTGATACAAGTATATAATGTGCGATGATCAAATCAGGATAATTAGCAAATACGTCACCTCGCACATTTATCGTTTCTGTGTATTGGGAACATTCAAAATCTACTCTTCTAGCTATTTGAAAATATACAATTAATCCTCACCCTAAAGTGCTACAGAGCACTAGAATTTATGCCTTCCATTTAGCTGTACTTTTGGATGTGTTAACCAGCCTTTAGTCAGCCCCTCTCCCCATGCCCCTTCCCTGCCTCTCCACTTCTGATACCGACTTTTATAGATTCCACATGTGACTGAGAACATGCAGATTTACCACTCTGCGCCTGGCTTAGTTAATTTAACCTAATGTCCTCCAAGCTCATCCATGTAAACTGCACATATTAATGTATTCAACCTAATGAGTTTGGACATATGAACATACTGCAAAACCATCACTATAAATCAAGGCGATACACATAGTCATCAGCTCTAAAAGTTTCCTTGTATCTCTTTGCTTTTTGGTCTTTTTTGATGGGATGCTTGTTGTTGTTGTTATTATGGTAAGAACACTGAACATGAGATCTACCCTCTGAACAAACTTCTAAGTGCGCAATACAGCATTGTTAACTCTAAGCATTATGTCGTACGGCAGATCTCTGGAATGTATTCATCTTGTATAACTGAAACTGTACAGCCATTGTACAACAACCTTCCACTCCCCCTTTCTCCCAGCTGCTGGAAACCACTATTTATTCTCTGCTTCTGTGAGTGACTATTTTAGATACCTTCTGTAAATGGAATGATGTAATATCTTCCCTCTTCTAAAAGGCTTATTTGCACTTAACATCATCTCTTTCAGGTTCATCCATGTTGTCACAAATAGCAGGATTTCCTTCTTTTATAAGGCTGAATAGTAGTTCATTGTATTTACATGCCATCTAGTTTTCTCCAAACATGGCAGTGGACATTTGGGTTACTTCCGCATCTTAGCTATTGTGAATAATGCTTCAGTGAACGTGGAAATGCAGGTATATCTTGGAGATGGTGATTTTTTAGATATGTATCAGAAGTGGGATTGCTGGGTCCTATGGTTTTCCATTTTAAATTTTTTGAGGACAAAATTTAAAATTTGAGGAAATTCTTTACTGTTTACCACAGTAGCTGTACATTCCAAACGACAGGGTACAAAACTTCCGGTTTCTCTATAACGTTGCCAAAGCTTGTTACCTTTGGGCTTTTGATAACAGCCGTCCTAACAGGTTTGAGATGATATCTCAGTGTAGTTCTGATTTGCATTTCTTTGATGCTTAGTGTGTGGAACACTTTTTTATGTACCATTTGGCCATTTGCATGACTTCTTTGGAGAAACGTTTATTCAGGTTCTTTGTCTATTTTTAATCGGGTTACTTTTTCTCACTGAGTTATATTAATTTCTTATATAGTTTAGATATTAAGCCTTATCAAATATATGGTTTGCAAATATTTTCTCTTTCCAAGGTTACCTTTTCATGCCAGTGATTGTTTCCTTTGCTGTGTAGAACCTTTTTAGTTTAATGTGGTCCTACTTGACTCTTTTTGCTTTTGTGACCTATGCTTTTGGTGTCACATCCAAGAAATAATTGCCAAGACCAGTATCAAGAAGATTTTTCCCTACGTTTTCTTCTAGGAGTTTTATAATTTCAGGTCTTCAGCCTTTAATTCATTTTGAGTTTACATTTTGCATATGGTGTAAGATAAGGGTGTTTGATTTCATTCTTTTACATGTGGCTATCCAGTTTTCCCAGCATTATTTATTGAAGAGCCTCTCCTTTCCCCATTGTGTAGCCTTGGCACTTTTGCTAAAATCAGTTGAGAGCGAGTCAGTGAATCCAGCCCACACCCAAATGTGAGTGCTGCTCAACTTCCCATCCACCCCGTCTTAGAATGTAGCTCGTTTACCGTTCCACCTCAAAGCAGGAGGTGGCTTAGCAACATCCATACCTTTGGTAAGCCATGATTTCCAACTTTTGACCTCTAACCAGGGTAACAAAATGTCTCAAGTGACCCTGAATACAAGGCTCATTTCTTCTGATTTCTGCCCTTTCTTGGGGCTTAAATCTAGTAACGTCTTATTAACTTATTAACTCTTGGATGCTTTTAAGAAGATTTTAAACATACTTTATCCAGTCTTTTTAGTTACCTGTAGTTTACCCTTCAGGAATATGGGTCTGAATTATTTAATCTGCCTTCTTCAGAAGCAAAATCAGGTGCTTGTCTGCATGTGTTGTTGTTGTTGTTTAATCTGGGAGGACTTATTTTGAGTGAAAACTGCCTTTTTGCTAAAGATTTACAGAGCTACATCAAGGAAAAAACTAACTGCCCACGCCTTGCTTTCTCAGCTGCCTTCTAGCAAAATAAGTTCTAATGTAAACTTTTTTTGCTTTTACTTTTCATATAAACTTAAAGGACCATTCAGATAGAGGCCACCTCACGTAACAGGAATGGGTTTAAACTCAAATGTCAACCTGGTCTCCCTGGCCAATTGGAACAGCTGTTCCTCTCTTATCTGATAAGCCAGTCCTTTCTTCCAATATAGTTTTACTGTTGACAGTCTAATTGGTGGGGGTGGGATTCTTTTTACTTAAAAGACAAGTTCATCTGGTGGAAGCTTCCTGAAATACTGTAGTGGACTGAATGTTTGTGTACCCCCTATCTATAAATTCTATGTTAATATTCTAACCCCCCAAGGCGATAGTCTTAGGAGGTGGGCCTTTGGGAGGTGATTAGGTGAATGGGATTAGTACCCTTACAATAGAGACCCCCAAAGAGCTTATTAGTCCCATCCACCACGTGAAGACACAGCAAGAAGGAATCGTCTATGAATCAGGAAGTGGGCCTCCATCTGAAATGGAACCTGCTGGTACCCCGATTTAGGACTTCCCAGCTTACAGAACTGTGGGAAATAAGTTTCTATTGTTTATAAACCACCCAGTCTGTGATATCACTATGGCAGCCTGAACAGACTCAGACATAAAAAAGGAGTATTTGTTTAGCTTCTTCCATTTGGCCAAGTCTGCCATCTGGCATTTAAGTTTTTCTTTTTAAAGGTGTCAAGTATTGTATAGCCAATGATTAAAATGACAGCTTTCTCTAGTCAGGAGCCAGATTATTAAGCCTAGCGCAGTGGTGTTCTCCTATACAGGTCTACAATCTCTTATTTACAACTTAAATTTCAAAACTCTGACAGTCGAAGTTCGAAAAAGATCTGTTGAGTGCAACATTTGAGCTGAGTTGATCTGATTTGGTGGCCAATTTTAAACTACAGTGAGGCTAGCTAAGGCTTTATTCACATCACCTGATGTCAATATTCATTTGCTGCAAAAACACTGATGTGTTTGATTGCTGCTTCAGACACTATTGGGGTGTGTTGTGCTAATAAACAGGAATGCACCAGTTTACCTTTCTAAAATTAGGGGTAAACTGATTTTCGAGCAGGCTCGGTGTCTCACTCCTGTCTTCCTAGCACTTTGGGAGGCCGAGACAGGTGGATTGCCTGAGCTCAGGAGTGCAGGACCAGCCTGGGCAACATGGCGAAACCCCGTCTCTACTAAAATCCAAAAAATTAGCCAGGCGTGGCTGCGTGCGCCTGTAATCCCGGCTACTCGGGAGGCTGAGGCAGAAGAATTGCTAGAACCTGGGCGGCGGAGGTTGCAGTGAGCCAAGATCGGCCACTGGACTCCAGCTTGGGCGATAGAGGGAAACGCTGTCTCTTAAAAAAAAAAAAAAGATTTTCAAAAAATTGTTCTCCATGAGGCAAGAGGAAGATTTTGTTCTTTCTGGGATAGGAGGAACAAGGAGGAAGAGAGGGCAGTGGATACGGGGATACGGGAGAAGACACTGAGCATCGTCATGTCACCCCTTCCTGTGACCGAACCGTCCCCCAACCTTCAGCAAAGCTTCTCTACTAACAGCATGCATTCTGGTGAGTGAATTTGTGGCGGTGTGGGACCTGGTGAAGAGAGTTGTCTTTGTGCCTGTTTTGAAGTGGGTCAGAAGAGAGGTAGCAAGTGGTTACAGGAGTACACAGAAATTTGAGGGCTGAATTCTGAGAACTCCCAGAAATTATGGGGGACGAGGGGAGGGTCACTCACTCACCAGGCCTTGGAATTAGAATTCTGGTAAGGTATCATCAATTATATAAGGAACAAAGCTTGCTACTTCTGTGAAGGTTTCAATTTTATCTGGTATTTATTTAGCTTTACATGTTTTTCATAATTTCCTCCCTTTCCTGGTCTCCATAATACAAATGAAGCATCTACCCTCTCTTGAGACAAGATTTTGTGTTTTATAGTCATTGCTTAGGAACCAGGAATTATTTAATTTGCATTTCAAATAATCATACTGCAAAAACAGATAATATGGTCAATAGGCAAATGATAAACATGTTGAACTTTATAATCAGACAAACTGGGTTTGGATCCTTTCTTAGGAAAGTTACTTAACCTTTCTCAGCCTTAATCCCTTAGTTGCAAAATGGGAGATAAATATTCCCTACCTATTAAGTTGTACATGTGGGGGACGCGAGGTCCCATGCCGTAAGCATCGTGAGAATGCAATAAATGATAGGTTTAAAAATATTGAGAGTTGTCCTGGTCCCTACCTCCTTGGTATGTGCTTCATATTCACATTACTAGCCAAGAATCCATTTTTGCTTTCATTCAATAGGTGGCCTTTCTGAGCAGGTCTCTGTCCACATCCTCTTATGGCTCCTGTCACCTGCCCTCATCTCCAGGACCGCTGGTACGTGAGACTAGCAATCATGTAAACCATCTTTTTTTTTTTTTTTTTTTTTGAGACAGAGTCTTGCTTTGTTTCCCAGGCTGGAGTGCAGTGGTGCAATCTCAGCTCACTGGAACCTCCACCTCCCGGGTTCAAGCGATTCCCCTGCCTCAACCTCCAGGGCAGCCGATATTACAGGCACACACCACCATGCCTGGCTAATTTTTGTATTTTTAGTAGAGATGAAGTTTCTACATGTTCCCCGGGCTGGTCTCAACTCCTAGCTCAAGTGATCCACCTGCCTCAGGCTCCCAAAGCGCTGGGATTGCAGGTGTGAGCCACCACGCCTGGCCTAAACAATCATTTACAACCACCACAGCTGCTCTCAAGATCCAACGTGGTCAGTCTCTTAGAAGGGTATGAATATTACTCATTTAAAAACAATGTGCTGGCCAGGTGTGGTGGCTCACACCTGCCCTCATCTCCAGGACCGCTGGTACGTGAGACTAGCAATCATGTAAACCATCTTTTTTTTTTTTTTTTTTTTTTTGAGACAGAGTCTTGCTTTGTTTCCCAGGCTGGAGTGCAGTGGTGCAATCTCAACTCACTGGAACCTCCACCTCCCGGGTTCAAGCGATTCCCCTGCCTCAACCTCCAGGGCAGCCGGTATTACAGGCACACACCACCATGCCTGGCTAATTTTTGTATTTTTAGTAGCGATGGATCACGAGTTCAGGAGTTCGAGACCAGCCTGGCCAATGTGGTTGAAACCCCGTCTCTTCTAAAAATACAAAAATTACCCTGGCATGGTGGAGGGCACCTGTAGTCCCAGCTATTCGGGAGGGTGAGGCAGAAGAATCACTTGAATCCAGGAGGCGGAGGTTGCAGTGAGCCGAGATTGCACCACTGCACTACAGTTACTTTAACTCAACTCAATTTGTCATGATTGAGTTGAGTTAAAGTAATTGGTACAGCAAACTGAGGGTCAAAAAACATGTGTGGTTCTGTGGGGGCATAGTAACAGTGCCCGCACTGAATAAAGCTTTGCCCAGCACCAAAGAGCATTAGAGCATCTATGTTTCCATATAAAGCAAAGTTCACATCCAATTTCCATCTTGGCATGGGTCACCAGATGATATTTAAGGATGATTCTGTTCTTGAACAAAAAGCCACAAAACAGCTATGGGGTAATTTAGCAAATGAGTAAGGAGCAATTTCTTACTCAGATTTGAAACCTCTGTAAGTGATTCCTGCAACTACTGTAAAACCTGAAAGAAGGATTTAATGCAATAGAATTTGTTGGCCTTTGGCCTGTTTTTAGCTACTGGAGATGGGCAAGACTTCACATATTTATGCTTCTCAACACACTACTGTATTCGACAGTTAATTCACATGGTTGGGATTGTCTGTGGGTTTATGAGAACTGGATTATTGGCCCATTTTACATATTGGGATCAAGTCTGTAAGTGGCTAAATTATGAAAAAAAGATCTAAATAGACGTTGAACTTGGTTGTTGGCACCATGGTCTCACGTTGCTTTCAAGGATGTAATATGTGCCCTCTACAATGATGTAATATTTGCTTTTCACAATGATGTCATATTTGCCCTTGACAAATATGACTCTATGTAGTGTATGAACAGGTAAATGGGTACACGGGAGAAAAATGGTATTCTAGAAATAAACAGACTGCATGAAGACACAGGGAGTCATGAGGGGCCATTCCAAATACTGCAGTTTGGCAATGCTTCGTCTTGCTAGGGTGGCTTCAGAGCTGAGCATTGTTTATTTAGCTCAAAGTGGGCATGACAAGTAATATTTTCTTCCTGTACTGGAAGTTATAGTTAAAAATCTACCACAACAATTTACTTGTTGATCATATTTCATGCCTTGTAGAGCAAACTGCTCTATTTTCTGTGGAAATTTCATCCCAGTTGCTTTCACTACTGTTACCATCGCCATCTAGAGAAGAACCCTAATCCTTGTACTTAATTCAGTTTTGCTCTCTCAAGCTCTCGCATCAGAAACGGTTTTTTTCAGTGGCATCCGGACATTTACAGCTACTCCACTTCCTCTGCTGCTCCACAGCCAAACTCACATTTGTGGTTTTTCATGGTATATTACCTCATCAATTTATATATCTTCTCTCTTCCCAGGTCATCCTGTCTCAGTTTGTTTTAATCTTCCAGTATAAAATATATTTGTCCCCCGACTATATACACAATATAAGAAAAATCTTTGCTTTCACCTGGCAAAAAAAGCACAATTAACCTTTTCAAGAAATGTGTCAGGTTTGTATCACCAAAAACTAATTGCAGGTGCTAATGTATAACTTTCTCTTTTGCAAATTCATTTTAATTCCAAATTAAATAAAACAAAAAATAAATAACAATTCCAAAGTAAATACCTGGCTCAGCAAAGAAACCTCTAAGTAAATCTTGCGCTTTCCTGAAAGAAAAACCATATACTCTAACAATTAGCTGTGGGAGCAAGACAGACTTGGCACTCATAACCTTTCCGGTTGTTTTCCCAACCAACACTGATTTGGAGCTTTATGTGCCATCTATTCATTGTTGTCACTTTTGCAGTTTTCAAGGTTTGCTGAATGCAAATCGGTGCCTTTTTTCGCAAAAAGAACCTTAAGAAAAAAGATCTTTTATATAGAAAAGAGTGCTTTTTTATACACAAAAAATAGCTTGAAGAAAGGAGCTTTAAGAGCTCACAAAAAATATATAGATTCTGGTTTTAGATCCAGCACGATAACTTGCATAGCTGAGCACTTAATATTGTCTGCTGATGACAACAGAGGTGTTTATTTCAGCTAGAGACACAAACACCTCCTTCTGAGTCTTCCTGTAGCACTGGTCTCTGCTTCACATCAAATGCAGGGAAAGAGGGTGTCATTTAGGGGCCTTTTCGTTCCAAGAAACTTACTGCCAGCCCTCTAAGGTGAAAGTCTAGGTGTTGCTTCTCACTAAAGCCACATCAGAGGCCAGATGTCAGGCTGAAACATCTGTCACCGGTGATCACCAGGATTGATCTGAATAACTTTGCTTCCTGGGATGGGCGTCGGTGGTCCTCTCCTTCTGCACTGTTCTACGTTTCGAGAAAGAAGAAATCATTTCTTAGCCTTCCTCTTCTTCTGCTGTTTTAAATCACTGTATGGGTGCCAACACATGGCATTCAGATGGCTTCCCCTAATGGCAGTCAGTGTTTGCACCTGGGAGGATAAATGACCCTGTGTGATGTGTAAGGTGACTGTGCCATCAGGATAGTGGATTAGGGTGGGGCTCTTTGTGATACCTAACCTGTCTTTCTGCTTGATTACCCATCTCAAACACCATCCTCATTTCAGTCAGGGCTGATGGAAGGCCAGGCCCCAAAGGTAGGAGGCTGATGCTCCAATCTCCTAATGGAGCTTGACAGCAGCAGGATTAAAAGCACAAGTGCAGCACCCAGAAAGCAGTGCAGGAAGGCATATGCGTCCTCTCTATGCCCACTCTCGTGCTATCAGCTCTTTCTTTTAGAGAGCTGAACCATAAAGATAAATCTTTTCACAGAAACAGAAGTTTAAAAAAAACACGAATGATGAAAGGGTTTTGGAGAGTGGGAAAGGAGGACAGAAGAGAACTTCGCTGTGACATTTCTAGGGGCCAGGAGCTGGGCTTGTTTGCAGAATAAATCCCTTTGGGGAAGCAGAGATATCAGCATGCAAAGGACAAAATGACAATTGCAGTAATGCTACTCTGACAGCCAGATTAATTTGTAAAACCAGGCCAACTCCGAAAGCGGCTACTGACTTACTCTCTTAGAACAAGTAACAACTGTTACAGGCAATTGGGAGCCTTCTCAGAATGGTCCGGCTTGGTGACTTTCCTCTGACATCCTCAGCATTGTACCTCCTGGGTCTACGGTTCCACATTTGGCACTGAATTAATGCCACTTCGCTCTGTTATTGAACTGTTTCACCTGGGTATCCCTTGCCTTCCCAGTGAAACTCTAAGATCCTTGAGGGTAGAACAATGTATGAAAACTAATTCAAAAATATTTACAGAGTGTCTGTATTATGTACCTAACTGGAGGGAATTCTAATAAGGTTAAGGGGCTCACAATTATAGTTGGCAAAACAAGACACATACATAGAACATTGTTTGGCAATGCAAGGCAATGACTGGTTGAAGTAACAGATCCATGGGATGTATTATCAATATACACCAAGTTTCTTTGGAAAGAGAGACTATTCTAGAGAAACAACAAGGGAGAACTTTGAGAAGCAACAAGTCCAAAGAGAGAAGCCTCAGAATGCTGCCTTTCAGCCAGCAGGAAGAAAAAGAAAAGGGTCGGTTCTGATCCTGTGTCCTTGAAGACGAGAAGAAATGTTGCAGTCTTTCCAGACCAATAGCTAACCAGCCAGCTACAAACAGATGCATGTACTGAGAAGCTGGGGTCCACTGATGCTTTCACAGGACTTAGATGCTGCCCAGGTCTTGACACAAACATGAATTGATGTCTTGGGGAGTGAGCTGGTACTCTGAGGAAAGGCACTACCGTGACTTTAGGACGAAAACTATTAAACCCTCTTTCCCTTCTGGTAGGATAGCTAGTTTACCTTGGTTGTAGATTATCCAAGTGGCTTTGTTTTTTTTGCCACTGTGGCTAATCTTTGGCCATTTAAGTGCTCCTAAATAGTGAAAACTGGGGAAATGTGTCTGTCTGGTAGACTCTGAGCAAATAAAAGACCAAAAACAAAGCACAAACCCACAAGCATCAACCCTCCCAGATGATCACAGGAAGGCATGGAGATGCCAGAAAGCCCATCTTGAGACCACGAATTCACTGGGTGCCCTTACATCTGTGCTATGATCAAAATGAAGCTGGGACAGAAGCGGAGGAGAGAAAAAGGAGAAAGATCACTTACTGCCTGATGTCATGTGCCTGGCGGCACCCCCAGGGCACCCTTTCAGGCTGAAATGAGCTGTCACCTCACCATATCCTGCCAGCACCAAACGCACTCCGACAGGCCACTTAAAACACAAAGCCCTTCCATTTACAATTCCTGAAAAAGTAACTTTTGTCTGTAGTGGCCAAAGACACAGTCATTCATAACTGGGGATGACTCTCTGAGCCACCATGTACATTTCCAGGACTCAAATAAGATTCACAGTTTGAAAACATTTTTAGGAAGAAATGAACTTTGAATAGACAAAGAAGGGACTAGGGATAGGACACATCATGTCAAGAACAGGGATGTGCTTCCTGTGTGACGGGCCCTGTGCTCAGCACGTTAGCGTGGCATTTCATTTAACCTGTGCGACAACATTCCAGCTACTGTCTCCTTTTTCTGCCCATTCACAGCAAAATCTCCAGAGCTGTCTAAGATCATCTCATTTCCCATTGATTATTCCACCCATTATAATCAAGCTCCTATCTCTACCCTCCATTCTCAAAGTCGCCAACCTTCTTATGTGGGCAAATCTATCAATAGTAGACACATCCCTACATCTTACTCCATCCTTAATATTTTGTCAGTTGACAGCACTCGCCATGTTTTTCTTGGGAGTGTCTCTTCTCTGTACTTCCAAAACACCACACAGTTACTCAGTTTAAGATGATGTCAGTGGTCTCATGGTGCTTCTAGAAGAAGATCCTAACTCCCTGCTGTGACCTAGAAGCCTTAAGTTGATGTTGCTTCTGTCTGCTACGACCACCTTCTCATCCCCTGCCACTATCTCTGTGGATCACTTCATGGTGGCCATGTAAGCCTCCTTTCTGTTCCTCAGACAGTCCAATCTCAGGGCCTTTGCACATGCTGTTTGCTCTGCCTAGAAAGCTCTTCTTCCATGCCACCCATGTAGAATGGGTTCTTTTTAATCTTCAGACTTCAGTTGAAGTTAACGTCACTTTTAGAGTGGCCTTTCTTGACCATACCATCCATAGTGTCCCCTACCTACAGATATGCTTTCCACCTGCATGTTTCCTTCCGAGCACTTATTAACTTTAAATATCTGAGCCACCTGTTTGTCTGCCTCCCTTACTAGGCAACAAGCTGCAGAGCCATGGGAGTTTGTCTAGATTTATTGCGTGTCCCCAGTGCCTAATAGTGAGTTAGCACATAGGAGGAGCTCAGTAATTACCAGTTAAATGAATGCATGTTACTTTAACCCCATATTATGTTGAGGAAGCTGAGGTTCAGAGATTGCACATTTCTAAGTTTTTGAGCTAAGATTCAATCCCTAGTTTTCAGAGTCCTCACTCTTAAAACCACTATGCAATAGTGTTCCATAGCAATCTTGCTTCTAAAACTTAGCTACGGCTTCAGAGGAAAAAAATTACATTATTTTATAGGGTTTTATAAGGTTTGACAGAAGTGACTTTTGATATAATCTGTTTGATATCTGAGTCTCCGTCATTCAGTCAACAAACATGGCCGATGTAGGTGCCATGAAAATGAATACCGTGTCTGTACCCTAGATCCTGGGTGTGTTCCTGGCACGTGATAACCCTTTAAACACTTATTTGTTGAAGAAAACATTTATTGACATTTATCAGATAGTCTGCTTAGCACAGGAGGTAAAAACCTGTTTGAGAATATTCCCCTGGCATCAAAGAGTTCCTATCTGCCGTTTCTCCAAGTGTATTCCCAGAACCACCAGCATCAGAACCATTTGAGGTGCTTGCTGAAATTCAGATTCCCGGATTCAATCTAAAGCCTAATAAAAATCCGCTTTCTGCCTGACGCTTACGCATCCTGAGCTCTGAGGTCCACTCCTCTCCAGGGAGGCAGTCATTTAAACAACCTTCTCTGATAAAGCATGATCCGTTTTCAAAAAGGTTAGCATGGAATCTGATGAAACCAAAAAGAACACACAGTCCAGACAGATGAGGTAGGGTTGGTGGCAGTTTCCTGGAGATGATGTCCTGAGCTGAAGTAGTCAGAGGAAGGGGAAGAGGAAAGCCGCTAGGTAAAGGAAGCAGCGTATTCAAAAGCAAGGAGGGTGTTCTCGGAGGATAGGTTGTAAGGGTGAGTGGAAAGAGAGGTAGAGCCAGTGGGACTTGGAGCTGGGTTGTAAAGGGCCTTCATTGTAATTTTGCAGAGGAACTTGAACTTACTCTTGAAGGCAATGGAATCATTAATTTGTAGTGGCACCAGTTTGCATGCAGTGTGATTTTTCCCTAATAGTATGTGGTATCCTGCCTGTATGAATGGCGAAGGCAGATTCACATCAATCCAGGATTATGTTTTGACCCATGGGTGGAGAAAAAGACAAAAAGAATAAGGAATTCAGAGCTGATGGGAGTAGTTAGAAAAAGAGAATAATGAAGGGAAAGGCAGGAAAAGCTGACGAGAGAAGTCAAAGGTGAAAGGACCCACGTATGGATGGCCATGGATGCGTGAAGATGTGTGGTAGAGAGAAGGGAGCTAAAGAGCCAGAAGCGTGGGAGGTGGTTGTTAGTGAGCAGGATGCGGCTGGGCGCGGTGGCTCACGCCTGTAATCATAGCACTTTGGGAGGCTGAGGCAGGCGGATCACCTGCGGTCAGGAGTTCGAGACCTGCCTGGCCAACATGGTGAACCTGCATCTCTACTAAAAATTAGCCGGGCATGATGGTGGACACCTGCAGTTGCAGCTGCTTATGAGGCTGAGGCAGGAGAATCGCTTGAACCCAAGAGGCAGAGGTTGCAGTCAGCTGAGATGGTGCCACTGTACTCCAGCCGGGTGACAGAGCAAGACTCTGTCTCAAAAAAAAAAAAAAAAGGCAGGATGCTTGAGTTTCATATTTCAGAAATTGAATAGCTCCTGATAACCATAAAAACCAGAATGTAGCTGAGGGTATGAGGGAACGGGGTGAAGATGGAAATCACTGGAGTCAAAGTGAAGACACGGCAAGGCTAAGTCACTAGATGGGTCTTCAATATGAACAAGTTAGTCACCCAAGACAACAGCGTAAACTGGGTCAGAAAGAAAGACTATAAGTCATAGCAAAGTCTTTGCCAAATAATTTTTTACAAACTTCCCATTCCTGATGTTCCATTGCTCATGAATTTTTCTATTCTCATTCAACAAATAGTTGAATGCATACTCTTTCACTTTAACCACTTCTCCCTTGGCATGGTCAGGAACTTAGTCAAGAATTAAGATGGCATTATATAAATAATTGGCATTGGGACTCTGGATCCTCATAAAAAATATTAAGTTGGGGCTAGGTGCAGTGGCTCACAACTGTGATCCCAGCACTTTGGGAGGCCAAGGTGGGTGGATCACCTGAAGTCAGGAGTTTGAAAGCAGCCTGGCTAAAACCCCATCTCTATTAAAAATACAAAATTAGCCAGGTGTGGTGGCACATGCCTGTAAATCCCAGCTACCTGGGAGGCTGAGGCAGGAGAATTGCTTGAATCCGGGAGGCAGAGGTTGCGGTGAGCTTAGATTGTGCCATTGCACTCTAGCCTGGGCAACAGGAGCAAAACTCCATCTCAAACAAAAAAGTAAGTTGGATTTCTAACTTATTTATTAGTAACAATAAATCTCAGATAGATCAAAGATTTAGACTTAAAAATAAATATCTTTTTTTAATTGCATTTTAGGTTTTGGGGTACATGTGAAGAACATGCAAGATTGTTGCATAGGTACACACGTGGCAGTGTGATTTGCTGCCTTCCTCCACATCACCTATATCTGGCATTTCTCCCCATGCTATCTCTCCCCAACTCCCCACCCCCTGCTGTCCCTCCCCTATTTCCCCCCAACAGACCCCAGTGTGTAGTGCTCCCCTCCCTGTTTCCACGTGTTCTCATTGTTCAACACCCGCCTATGAATGAGAACATGAGGTGTTTGATTTTCTGCTCTTGTGTCAGTTTGCTGAGAATGATGGTTTCCAGGTTCATCCGTGTCCCTACAAAGGACACGAACTCATCGTTTTTTATGGCTGCATAATATTCCATGGTGCATATGTGCCACATTTTCCCTGTCCAGTATCATCGATGGGCATTTGGGTTGGTTCCAGGTCTTCGCTATTGTAAACAGTGCTGCAATGAACATTCATGTGCATGTGTCCTTATAGTAAAACGATTTATAATCCTTTGGATATATACCCAGTAATGGGATTGCTGGGTCAAATGGAATTTCTATTTCTACGTCCTTGAGGAATCGCCACACTGTCTTCCACAATGGTTGAACTAATTTACACTCCCACCAACAGTGTAAAAGTGATTCTATTTCTCCACATCCTCTCCAGCATCTGTTGTCTCCAGATTTTTTAATGATCGCCATTCTAACTGGTGTGAGATGGTATCTCAATGTTGTTTTGATTTGTATTTCTCTAATGACCAGTGATGATGAGCATTTTTTCATATGTTTGTTGGCCTCATGAATGTCTTCTTTTGTAAAGTATCTGTTCATATCCTTCTCCCACTTTTGAATGGGCTTGTTTGTTTTTTTCTTGTAAATCTGTTTTAGTTCTTTGTAAATTCTGGATATCAGCCCTTTGTCAGATGGGGAAACTGCAAAAATTTTTTTCCATCCTGTTGGTTGCCGATTCACTCTAATGACTGTTTCTTTTGCTGTGAAGAAGCTGTGGAGTTTGATTAGGTCCCATTTGTCTGTTTTGGCTTTTGTTGCCGATGCTTTTGGTGTTTTGGTCATGAAGTCCTTGCCTACGCCTATGTCCTGAATGGTTTTGCCTAGATTTTCTTCTAGGGATTTTATGGTGTTAGGTCTTATGTTTAAGTCTTTAATCCATCTGGAGTTAATTTTAGTGTAAGGTGTCAGGAAGGGGTCCAGTTTCTGCTTTCTGCACATGGCTAGCCAGTTTTCCCAACACCATTTATTAAACAGGGAATCCTTTCCCCATTGCTTGTTTTTGTCAGGCTTGTCAAAGATCAGATGGTTGTAGATGTGTGGTGTTGCCTCCGAGGCCTCTGTTCTGTTCCATTGGTCTATATCTCTGTTTTGGTACCAAAAATAAATATCTTTTAAAAAATAATTTGAGAGTGCAGTAGAACTTTTAAGCGTAAAACTCAGAAGCCATACAGGAAGAGGTCAGTAGACTATGTGGACTCACATTACTCCAGAAATATACAAATCACACAGCAGACAGCAAAAGTACAGATGCTGCGTAAGTTCATAAAATTTGATACACGTAAAAGTACAAGTACATGCAACAAGTTAGGAAAAATATTTCCAACATAAATGACAAAACTAAATTCTTTAATGTATGGAGTTTCTATATATTGATGAAAAAAGACCAATAAAAATAGAAAAATAGGCAGATATACAGAAAGTACACAGAAAAGGAAACACAAATGAATTTTAAACATGAAATATGCTATACCTCATTTGTAACAAGATAAATGCAAATTACGGCCCTGAAACACATTTTTCACCTGCCAGACTGATAAAGTCTGTTTAACACTGAGTGGGTAAGGCAGAAACAGGCACTCTAATATATGTTTGGGGTTGCAAATTGGTACAAATTAGGCACAATTTGGTAATAGCTTTCAAAATTAAAATTGTTCATACTATTTGAGCTAACAAGTCCATTTCTAGCAATTTATTCTGCAGACTAGCGCCGCTGTACAAAGATGTTCATTAGAGCATTGTTTGCAATAGAAAACCACTAGAGACAGACAATGTTTACTAGGAGAGGATTAGAAGTAAATTATGGTGTAGCGATAAGACAACACTATGCAGCAGTCAAAATGAATGAGGAGTCTGTAAGTGTATACTTAGATATGCTGTTAAGCTTACAAAAAGATGCAAAACACTACATACAGCATGTTGTTATTTGCTATTTGAGTTTAAAAATATATAAATAGGACTGGGTGTAGTGGCTGATGCCTGTAATCCTAGCACTTTGGGAGGCTGAGGCAGGCAGATCACCGCAGGTCAGGAATTCGAGACCAGACTGGACAACATGGTGAAATCCCATCTCTACTAAAAATACAAAAATTAGCCGGCATTGTGGCATACATCTGTAATCTCAGCTACTCAGGAGGCTGAGGCAGGAGAATCACTTGAACCCAGGAGGCAGAAGTTGCAGTGAGACAAGATAGTGGCACTGAAATCCAGCCTGGGTGACACGCCTCTCTAGGGAGGCAGTCATTAAAACAGCTTTCTCCAATAAAGTATGATCAGTTTTCAAAGAAGTTAGCATGGAATCTGATGAAACAAAAAAGAACACAGACAGATGAAGTAGGGTTGGTGGCAGTTTCCTGGACATGAAGCTCTGAGCTGAATGAGCCAGAGGAAGGGGAGGAGGAAAGCCACTTGAGGCAAAAGGAGCAGCATATTTAGAAGCAAAGAGGGTGTTCTCCGAGAATAGGTTGTGAGGGTGAGTGGAAAGGGAAATGGAATATATGAGACTTGGAGCTGGATTGTGAAGGTTGGGGGGGGGTGGCTCACGCCTGTAATCCCAGCACTTTGGGAGTTGGAGGCAAACAGATCACCTGAGGTCAGAAGTTCGAGACCGGTCTGATCAACGGGAGAAACCCCGTCTCTACCAAAAATACAAAATTAGCCAGGCATGGTGGCACATGCTTGTATTCCAAGCTATCTGGGAGGCTCAGGCAGGAAAATTGCTTGAACCCAGGAGGCGGAGGTTGTGGTGAGGTGAGATCCTGCCATTGCACTCCAGTCTGGGCAACAGGAGTGAAATTCTGTCTCAAAAAGAAAAAAAGAAATTCAGTGATTAAAGAAAATGGATGGATACTTTTTTCCATAGACCCTTTTGAATCTTTTATGTTTTCAGTATATATTAGCTATAAAATTGATAATTATACACAATTTCTGTAACACTGGATTTTACAATATGGGAAGTTGAAGAATTTTGAGAGTCATTCAGTCGTCTTCTCTACCTCTTACAGGGCCATACCAAGAAAGTCTCACTCTGTCGCCAGGCTGGAGTGCACTGGTGGGGTCTTGGCTCACTGCAACCTCTGCCTCCCAGTTCAAGTAATTCTCCTGCCCTCAGCCCCCAAGTAGCTGGAATTACAGGCGTGCGCCGCCAGGCCCACCTAATTTTTTTTTTTTTTGTGTGTGTGTGTGTGTGTGTGTGTGTATTTTTAGTAGAAACAGTGTTTCACCACACTGCCCAAGCCGGTTTTGGACTCCTGGCTTCAACTGATCGGCTCACCTCAGCCTCCCAAACTGCCCGGCCAGGAAGTGATTTTTTTTTTTTTTTTTTTTTTGAGACAGAGTTTTCGCTCTTGTTGCCCAGGTTGGAGTGCAATGGCACTATCTGGCTCACTGCAACCTCCGCCTCCCAGGTTCAAGCGATTCTCCTGGCTCAGCCTCCCGAGTAGCTGGGACGACAGGCATGTGCAACCATATCCGGCTAATTTTGTGTTTTTAGCGGAGACTGGGTTGCTCCATGTTGGTCAGGCTGTTCTCAAACTCCCGATCTCAGGTGATCCGCCCCCCTCGGCCTCCCAAAGTTGCCGGGATTGCAGGTGTGAGCCACCGCGCCCAGCCTGGGAAGTGATTTTTATATGTTCCCTTTGACTTTGGTTTCTTCCCGTCTCACCCAAACCCAGATGTATTAACAGTTGTTTCATTAGACACTGTCAATAGCCATTCACAAATCTAGGAAAATGTTTTACTTGTGAAAAATGGAATTTTTCATCAACCCTATAGTCATACAGCGAGATTCCTTGATGTTGATTGTCTTTGGAAACTGGAAGACAGTTCAGGTTTTATTAATCCTGGCCCTGGTTCTTGGCCATAGATGCAAACCTACTGTCTATAATTAAACAGCTGATAACTTTGCCGGGAAGAAAGGTGATTTGTGAGCTCAACGTGATTCGTGAGCCCAAGACAGATTCAGGATGGTATATGCTTGTCTCTCTGCTAAAATGTCAGACATGGCCTCTTGTAGGTCTGAACCAAATGGTGGGAGTCATTACTGAGGTAAGAAGATCATAAATCATGGAAACAGATTGAGGCACTCCTCAGGGTTCTTGTCACAAGTCATTCTTCTTTTTCTGGGACCCACTGTTCTTGGGACAACTCTGGAGAGTTCGTGTCCTAATACTTGCCAAGGCTGAGGTTGTGAGCAAGAGAGTTACATAACGCTATTGAGTGATTAAGGAAATTTCTGATTTTCACTAGAATTCACATTTCCTTTTAAATTACCTGATATTAATCCTTATTTAAATTCTTTTTATTTTTTACATATTCCATGGCTACTGGTAGGGAAAACTAGTAATTTCTAAAGGCTTAGGGACTCAGACATAAATTGATATAGTGACGGGAAAATAAATTACGTTTATTGACTATCTCCTACATGCCTGATACGGTTGAAATTTTGGCGTGAGTTTGGGAAAAGAAGCATCAGTGACCAATATACTTTGTAAATATTCTTGAGAGGTAAACAGCAATTATTCTTAGAATATGGAATATTAACCTTGGTATAGAATCAAATGACTTACAATAAAAGGCATCTGGATTTCCTAATTCTGGTATCTAATATTGCACTGTAACAACTGGAAAGTCCTGAACATCTAAACCAGAAATATATACCATTTTCATCACCCCCAAAAGAAACTCCGTACGAATTAGTAGTCTCTCCCTGCTCTCCTCTCTCACCAGCTGCTGAAAATCACTATTGACTTTCTGTCTCTCTGGATTTTCCCATGCTGTATATTTCATATGAATGCAATCATCCAATATGTAGCCAGCAGTAAAATTTCTGGGTCATATGGTAATTCTATATTTAGTTAGACTATTTTACAAAGTGGCTATATCATTTCACATTCTCATCAGCAGTGTATGAGGGTTCCAATTTCTCTACATCCCCACCAACACTTACGTATCTATTATAGTCAGGCGAGTCAGTGTGGGGTGAAGTATTACATTGTGGTTTTGCTTTGCATTTGCCTGATGACTAATAATGGTTTGCATCTTTTCATGTGTTTATGGGCCATTTGTTTATCTTCTTTGGAAAAATGTCTATTCATATTATGTGTCCATTTTAATGGAGCTATTTGCCTTATTGATTTGGAAGAGTTCTTTATGTATTTCATATGCAAGTTCCTTATCATATATATGACTTGCAAAAATTCTGTCCCATTCTGTGGACTGTCTCTTCACTTTGTTGAAGGTGTCTTTTGAAGCACAAAAGTTACTAATTTAGGTGAAGTCCAATTTATGTATTTTTTCTTTTGAAGTCCTGTTTTTTCTTCTGTTGTCTGTGTTTTTGGCATCATAACCAATAAGTAATTGTCAAATCCAAAATCACTAACATTTATACCTACTTCTTTTCCTAAGAGTTTTATAGTTTCAGCTCTTAACTTAGGTAATTGATCAATTTTTAGTTAATTTTGTATATAGTGTGTGGTAGGGTCCAACTTCCTTCTTTTGCACGTGGCTATCCATTTGTTTCAGAGCCATTTGTTGAAAAGATGACCCTTTCCCAATGAATAATCTTGATACGCTTGTCAAAAATTAATTGACCCTAAATTTATGGGTTTAATTCTAGACCATCAATTCTATTCCACAGTTTTATTTGTTTTTTTTTGCTTTTTGAGAGGGAATATGACTCTGTCACCAGACTGGAGTGTAGTGGTACAATCTTAGCTCACTGCAACCTCTGTCTCCCGGGTTTAAGCCATCCTCCTGCCTCAGCCTCCCAAGTAGCTGGGACTGTAGGTGTGTACCACCATGACCAGCTAATTTTTTATATTTTTAGTAGAGATGACCATACTGGCCAGGATGGTCTTGATCCCTTGAACTTGTCATCTGCTCACCTCAGCCTTTCAAAGTGTGAGCCATCGTGCACGGCCTATTCCATTGTTTTATGTGTCTATCCTTATACAAGTGCCACACAGTCTTGATTACAGTAGCTTTATAGAGAGTTTTAAAATCTCAAAGTGTGAATCCTCTTTGTTCCTTTTTTGTTCTTTCCAAGATTGTTTTGGCTATTTAGTGTCCCTTGTATTTACATATGAAATTTAGGATCAGCTTGTTAATTTCCAATAAAGCCCGCCAGGATTTTGATAAGGATTGCAATGAATGCATAGATCAATTTGAAAAGTATTGGTATCTTAAAATGCTATAAAACTTGCTCTTCTTACCAGGTTTCAGCCATTTTTCTTGACTAAACATTCTTTGGATTGCTGCAAGTCTTTGGCTAATTTTCAGAGCTCTGAAAAAGTTGATTCTGTCAGTTTTGCTGCTGTTTTTATTGCCTTTATGGTTGAGAGGATTTCTGAAGATTTTACTCGGCCAATATCCCAGATGGCTCTAGGTCCTAGTCTCCTGTTTCCTTCTCAATCTTAAGTAACCAGTTGTGACTGCTGCTTCCTTAAGAGATCAACTGATTTGTCTTTCCACTGCATGCCTAAGAAAATATCAACTTTAGCAAAGGAAAGTAATGTATCTGTTAAGAAAAGGAGCTTCAATTGATTATAAGTGATTAATTGGAATTGTGAAAACGGAAATCTTCTGTTTCCATAAGACTGAAAGGAGATAACTGTAGTTCAATATTTATCCCACATGACCAGCTTTCCTAGGAATGTGGGGCAATCTTCATGAACTCTGCACACTTAAATGTATATACAGAATAAGATATAGCTGAAACATTGGGTACATATGGACATAAAGATGGGAAAAATAGACACTGGAGACTCTGAAAGGGGAGGGAAGAAGGAAAGGCTGAAAAACTACCTCTTGGGTACTATGTTCACTATTGGGGTGACAGGTTCAGTTGAAGTCTAAACTTCAGCATCACGTAATATATTCACGTAACAAACCTGCACACATACCGCCTGAATCTAAAATAGAAAAGGAAAATGAGATATTGCTACAGAGGCCAAATGTCGAAGGATACTGTTCTCTGAATGGACCCCAGATACACATATAAAATTGCTGTTTGGAATTTTAGTATTATTTCTTTGTTTTTACACAAATAGATTGTGGAGGCAAGACATTAAAAAATTGCATTTTCTGTGTGAGACCTTTGAACTGTTTCCTTTTCAAGGGGAGATACTCTGATTTTCTCAATCCCCTATGCCCTATTTCAGGGCTTCATTACTTCTGCATGGATTATGGACTATTGCAATAACCTCTTAACTAGTCTTACTGTTTCCAATCTTGCCTCCTTCAAGTCTATGCTTCATAGTTGCTGTCAAAATGCATCTTTATACATTTGAAATCCTTCAATGGCTCCCTGTTAAACTCAAAAATCTAAACTCCTTTGTATGGCCTGCAAGGCCCATTTTCACTTGGCTTCTGCATGCTTGGGTAGCCTTATTTCTCTATCATCTTATTTGCACCCAATGATCTAGTCATATTTACCTCTTTGAAACATTGTGTTCCTGCTCCCGTTGTCTCTATATCTCTGCACATGTGGGTCATCTTTGCTTGGTACATATCCACTATCCATCTTGTTTAATCTATGTACTCATCTGTCAATTTATGTGCAATGAATGAAGTGAAGAAGAAACGAACTCCTTTTAAAATATCTATACATTAACTTAAAAATTACGCAGTTTAAATGCACATCAAAAATTTTGGATCTTGTGGTGGTCAAATTCAGTCGAAATTTCCCTAATCACAGTGTTGCACTACTTCCAGCAGAATCGAAGATGATTTCCTGACGGGTATAGCTAAAGCAATCCAAATAAAGAAGAGCAAAGCTGGAAGCATCACACTTTCTAAATTTTCACATGACACTACATGGTTCTAGTGTTCTCATATTAATCTTTGTAAATGTATATGTTTTCTGGGAGAATTTTTTAATCACAAAGAAAAACATAAACTAATGCCTCCATTAAACCTCCAGATGAAGCAGAGAAAAACTATCCCAGTTAGTGTACATGGGTGGCAGATCAGTAGTTGAGATCACTGCCTAGAAGAGAGTGCTGAGTCTAGAAAATTACTGCAAATCATTATTTCCTTATGATGGAAGAACAGAGGGTAATGTGGCTAAAGGTGGTTGGGTAATATCAGTAAATTAATAACTTTATTCACCAAAAAATTTTAGAACTAATAAATTTATTAAAGTCAAAAAATACAAAACCAACAGAAAAATAATTATCTGAAAACTCATTTATAATAGCATCAAAAACAATAAGACAGGAATAAACCAGGAGATGAAAGATCTGTACACTGAAAACTATAAAATATTGATATAAGGAATTGAAAACACAAATAAATGGAAATATATGTTATGGATTGGAAGATTTAACACTGCTAAAATGTCCATACTACCCAAAGTAATCTATAGATTTAATACAATCTCCATCAAAATTTCAATGGCATTTTTCATAAAAATAGAAAATAAATTCTAAAATTTGAACCACAAAAGACCTGAAATAGCCAAAGCAATCTATATAAAGAAGAGCAAAGCTGCTGGAAGCATCACACTTCCTGATTTTGAATTATATTACAAAGCTACAGGAATCAAAACAGTATGGAAATGGCATAAAAACAAACACATAGATCAGTGGAACAGAATAGACAGCTCAGAAATAAAGCCATACATAGACAGTCAACTAATCTTTGACAAAAATGCCAAGAATACACAATGGGAAAAGGATAGTCTTTTTAATAAATGGTGCTGGGAAACCGGAATAGCTAAGTGCAAAAGAGTAAAATTGGAGCCTTCTCTTCCACCATACACAAGAGTCAACTCAAAATGTATTAAAGACTTAAACATAAGACCTGAAACTGTAAAAGTCTTAGAAGAAGATATAGGTAAAAATCTTGACACTGATATTGGCAATGATTTATCGGATGTGACACCAAAAGCACAGGCCACAAAAGCAAAAATAGACAAGTAGGACTGCATTAAACTACAAAGTTTCTGCCCATTAAAGGAAGCAATCAGTGGCATGAAAAGGCAACCTGTGGACAGAGAGAAAATATTTGCAAGCCATATATTTCATAGGGGTTAATATCCAAAATATATAGGGAATTAACACAACTCAATAGCAGAAAACAAACAACAACAACAAAATGAGCAAAAGACCAGAATAAATATTTCTTCTAAGAAGACATACAAGCTGGGCACAGTGGCTCATGCCTGTAATCCCAGCACTTTGGGAGGCTAAGGCAGGTGGATCATGAGGTCAGGAGTTCAAGACCAGCCTGGCCAAGATGGTGAAACCCTGTCTCTATTAAATATACAAAAATTAGTGAGATGTGGTGGCAGGCACCTGTAATCCCAGCTACTCAGGAGGCTGAGGCAGAGAATTGCTTAACCTGGGAGGTGGAGGTTGCAGTAAGCCAAGATCATGCCATACAAATGGCCAACAATATATGAAAATATGTTCAACATCACTAATGATCAAGGAAATGTAAAGCAAAGCCATGAACTATTACTATATACTTATCAAGATAGCTATTATTTGTCAAAAAGACAAATGCCAAATTATCAGAAAGACAAAAGACAAATGATTAATGTTAATGAGGATGTGGAGAAGAAGGGGCCCTGATACACTTTTGTAGAAATGTAAAATAGTGCAGTCAAATGTAAAATAGAAAATAATATGGAGATTTCTCAAAAAATTAAAAAAAGAACCACCATATGATCCAGCAATCCAACTTCTGGATGTATATCCAAAGGAAATGAAATCAGTGTCTTGTAGAAATATGTGAATGACCATATTTGCAGCATTATTTATAAAAGCCAAGATATGGAAACAGGCTGGTGATGTCACCAAGATGGTGGAATAGAAGATCACCTGGCATCACTTTCCCCACAAAAATGCAAAGAGAAACTATCTAAAGAAGAATACCACTATGAATTCACCAGAATGCAGGGGAAAAGTAGAGAAACTTCCTGGGCCCATAGAGTTGAAAGAAGCTGCAATTGGTAAGAGAAATTGTCATTTCAGACTGAGCTAGCCACTTACCCAGCTGCCATAATATCACTCACAGAGAATTTCCCTAGACTCACAGTTTCTGAAGTGAGAGGAGAGAATTGGAGGTGGACATTAGATCTCCCCACCAGTCTGGGAATCTTCACAGGAAGTTGACTATGGTCTCACCTTACAGGAACCATTAGGGGTAATAGGAGGGTTGGATGACCAGGGATGAATTGGGACCAAAGACCAAAGACATGTCATTGATCACAGTGACTGATCCATGGATCTTAGAGGCTATTCTGTGCTCTGGTCAACAGGGACACCATATTCAAGAGACTGGCTTACCCCATAGCACTGCAAGGTGCACAATTTACAGGAAGGCCCAAATTCCTGGTTGAATTTTTTACAAAGCCCAAGTGCTTATGTGGATCCTTTCCCTGGCTTAGAAATAACTAAAAGATCAGGATTAAGTTCCAGTGCTTATGTAAGTAAGGCTTTTCCAGACTAAGAAATAATAGCAGGGCAGCAATATAGTTCCAGGGTAATGTTTAAGTTCTCATGTTCACTATTAGTATTCCCTGGACAAAGAAATAATGACAGGGCATTGAGTTGGTTCCATTGTAGTGTTTTCATTTTGGTGCTCACTTTAAGTCCTCCCCAGAACAGGAAGCAATGTCAACCAGTGCTAAAGTTCTGATACTAAGTAGTAAAACTCTAATACCACATAAGAATACCTGCAAAACCTGAAAGAAGTGGCTATCTCTTCAAATGCACAAGTGTTGATATAAAGCTGCAAAGATTGTGAACATTCAGGGAAATATGACACCACCAAGAGAAACCAACAAAGCTCCAGCAATAGACCCAGAAGAGTTGTATATCTTTAAAATGTCTGACAGAGTCAGAATAATCCTCTTTAAAAAGTTCAGAGAATCATAAGAAATATAAGAAAAAATAGAAAACAAAATGAAATTTGGAAAACAATTCAGGAACAAAATGAGAAATTTGACAGATAAATAGAAACAATTTTTAAAAATCAAATGGAAATACTAGAAATGAATAATACAATAACTAAACTGAAAAACTCATTAGAAAGCTTCAACAGCAGACTTCATCCAACAGAGGAAAGAATTAGCAAGCATGAATACAGAATACATGAAATTATCCAATTAGAGGAGCAAAAAGAATTTTAAAAAGAGTGAAGAAAGCCTAGGGGAATTATTGGATACCATCAAGAGAACTAACCTCTACATAATAGAAATTCCCAAAGGAGAGGAGAGAGAAAAAGGCCTAGAAGGGATCTTTAGGGAAACAATGGCTGAAAATGTTCCAAATCCAGGGAAAGACAACAGCATCCAGGTATAGGAATTTCAAAAGTCACCAATCAAATTCAAAACAGAGGAATTCCTCAAGGCACACCATAATCAAATTAGTAAAAATCAAAGACAAAAAAGAATACACAAAGCGATTAGAAAAAGGAAACATATCATATTCCATGGAGTTGCAATACAGCTTTCAGCAGATTTCTCAGCAGAAACTCTGCAAGCCAGGGGATGTGGGATGCTATATTCCAAGTGTTGAAGAGAAAATACTGTCAACCAAGAATACTGTACCCAGTAAAGCTATCCTTCAAATATGATGGAGAAAGACTTTTCCAGACAAACAAAAACTGAGGGAATTAATCTGCATGAGACCTGCCTTACAAGAAATGCTAAAGGGAGTTCCTCAACCCTCAAGAAATAGATGCAAATGTGAAATTTTAAAAACCTGAAGGTATTAAGCTCCCTGGTAAAAGAAAACAGATAAATTCAGAATACTCTAATACTATAATTGGGGTAAATAAATCACTTATATCTTAAGTATGAAGACTCAAAGACAAAAATATTAAGATATGGAGACAACCTAAGTGTCTGTCAGCAAAAGATTTGGTAAAAAGATGTGGCAGATAGCTAGCTAGCTATGTGTGTATATATGTGTGTATATGTGTGTGGTTACTAATCTTTTGCAAGATCCAAATATTTTTCCCATTCTGTAGGTTGTCTTTTCATTTTATTGATTGTGTCCTTTGATAGAATTTTAAATTTAGGGGTAGCCCAATTTATCTGTTTACATTTGTTGCCTGTGCATTTGGTATCATAACCAAAAACAATTGCCAAACTGAATGTCATGAAGCTTTCCCATTATATTTTTTTTCTAACAGTTTTAGAATTTTAGGTGTTATGTTTAGGCCTTTGATCCATTTTGAGTTGTATCTGTACATGGTATAAGGCAAGGGACCAATCTCATATTTTTCCATGTGGATATTCAGTTTTCCCACTATTGTTTGTTGAAAAGACTGTCCTTTCCCCATTAGATGGTCTTGACACCCTTGTTGAATATTCCATCACCATATAATTGGATGTTTATTTCTGCAATCTCTATTCTATTCATTGGTCTATATGTCTTTCTTTATGCTAGTTCCACACTATTTAGATTGCTATAGCTCTGTAGTATGTTTAAAATCTGGAAATGAAACTTTCAACTTTGCCCTTCTTTTTCAAGATATTTTTGGTTATTCAGAGCCCCTCAAAATTCCACGTGAATTTAAAAATCTAATCCTTATACAAAAAATGGTGAGCTCATTTTAAAGTTTTATTTAACTCTTTAATGATGAAACCAGTAGGATAGCCAAGCAGGTTTCAAAGAGAGTTTGAGAAATTGAGATTTTTATAATGAGAAAAAACTCTGCAATAAATTTGTGACATTAGTTACAAATTGTCCTCTGGGAAAATTATACCTACCCCCACCTTTTTTTAACCATTGTAAAGAAACTTTTCTACCAATATAAAGAAGATAACCCATGGGTCTTCTTTACATTGTTAGAAACAAAAATCACCTTATAAATTTTACAGACTTTTAAAATGTTTGAGTCATGATGAGTTGTGTAAATAAAGTTAAGTAGGCTCATTAGAAAATGTTGTTAGCATTACATAAAAAGTCATATAATCATCTTTTACCTTATCTACAAGTGTAGAGTAATTTTCCTTTAATGTATTTATTTTTTGAGACAGAGTCACACTCTGTCACCCAGGCTGGAATGCAGTGGCAAGATCTCTGCTCACTGCAACCTCTGCCTCACAGGTTCAAGCAATTCTGGAGTAGCTGGGATTACAGGCATGTGCCACTATACCCAGCTAATTTTTGTATTTTTAGTAAAGACAGAGTTTCACCATGTTGGGTAGGCTGATCTCGAACTCTTGACCTCAAGTGATCTGCCTGCCTTGACCTCCCAAAGTGCTGGGATTACAGGTGTGAGCCACTGCACCCGGCCCCTTTAACTTATTTCTTACTCTTTCCCCAATGAACTGGAATATCTCCCACATTTTCTTTTTTTTCTTTTGTGCTTTTGAAATACCATTTAAGTGCTTTTGAAATACCTTCTATACACTAAAACTAGAGACAGGCATATGACCTTTAAAATCCAGCACAGGTTTCTTTTGAGAAATCTTCCTCTAAAATACCCTTCCCTCCAACCCTAGAGTGGGTGAAGTGTTCTGTGCTCCCAGTGTTCCCTGTACATGCTCCATAACGGCACTTATCACAGACTGTTGTAGTTGCTTATTTATAAGTTTCTCCTGCCCTGTCCCCTCCAATGTGTGAGATCCCTGAAGACAGAAACAGTCTTTTATCTTCAGCATCGAGCCTGATGCCTGGCACATGATAAGTCCTCAACAAGTATTTGTTGATTGAATGAAGAAGTTGAGCTTTAGTCATCCAGAACCAATTGTCTAGATGTCTGTTCACTTTTGGTTCTAGTGTCTCTTCTTAGAGCCTCTTCTGTTGCAGAATTATAGAGACTGGAGAGGCCGTTGAGGTTGCAGAAGGAGTTCATTTTAGGTGTACACCGGCCCAGCTCAGATTTGGATCCAAAATAGCTGAGCCCTTAACACAGACAGGGCTTAACTTTTTATACATGAAGTACACAGTGGTGCTAAAACAAGTTTGCAGGTGTAGAACAAAGGCAATTTATTAAGCAATGACAGGCACCTAACTTAGTGTTACATATGACTGTTGCTATGCAACCCAGATATTTGCTATCTGTAGAATGCAAGGATTCTAGAACAGGCCTGATCTGTTGCCTTCTACTACAGTGCATAGAAGGCTGGAGTCCAACCTGCTTGGGCACTTCCTATGACCTTCACTTGTTACAGAAACTTGCAGTTATCAGTTATAGAGACCAAGAAAACATGAATTTATAAACTTATAAAACTTGCAAAGCAGGATACAATTCCACAGGAGGGGGAAGGACTCAGGGAAATTTGCTTATAAAAAAAAATGTAGTTTCTGCTTCTCTTCCCTGCATTAACTTTATTTATTTTTTTGACATTTTTATTGTTTATAATTTTTTATTAATAATTCCTTTATGACTGTCCTTGTAGGTAAATCTTTGGGCATAACCATCATATTTTCCCCCTTAATATAATTTCCTACATGGGGAATTGATGTATTAGAAGGTATTTTATATATATATATATATATATATATATATATAAAATTTTTTAAATTGCACTTTAGGTTCTGGGGTACATGTGCAGAATATGCAGGATCGTTGCATAGGTACCTACACAGCAATGTGGTTTGCTGCCTCCATCCCCCTGTCACCTATATCTGGCATTTCTCCCCATGTTATCCCTCCCCAACCTTGCTGCCCCCCACTGTCCCTCCCCTAGTCCCCGACTAGCAGACCCCAGTGTGTGATGCTCCCCTCCCTGTGTCCATGTGTTCTCATTGTTCAACACCCTCCTATGAATGAGAACATGCGGTGTTTGGTTTTCTGTTCTTTTGTCAGTTTGTTGAGAATGATGGTTTCCAGATTCATCCATGTCCCTACAAATGACACAAACTCATCATTTTTTATGGCTGCATAGTATTCCATGGTGTATATGTGCCACATTTTCTTTGTCCAGTCTATCATCAATGGGCATTTGGGTTGGTTCCAGGTCTTTGCTATTGTAAACAGCGCTGCAATAAACATACACGTGCATGTGTCTTTATAATAGAATGATTTATAATCCTGTGGATATATACCCAGTAATGAGATTGCTGGGTCAAATGGAATTTCTATTTCTAGGTCCTTGAGGAATTACCACACTGTCTTCCACAATGGTTGAACTAATTTACACTCCCACCAACAGTGTAAAAGCGTTCCTGTTTCTCCACATCATCTCCAGCATCTGTTGTCTCCTGATTTTTTAATGATTGCCATTCTAACTGGCATGAGATGGTATCTCAATGTGGTTTTGGTTTGCATTTCCCTCATGACCAGTTGTGATGAGCGTTTTTTCATATGTTTATTGGTCTCATAAATTTCTTTTGAAAAGTGTCTGTTCATATCCTTCACCCACTTTTGAATGGGTTTGTTTGTTTTTTTCTTGTAAATCTGTTTTAGTTCTTTGTAAATTCTGGATATTAGCCCTTTGTCAGATGGGTAGATTGCAAAAATTTTTTCCCATTCTGTTGGTTGGAGGTTCACTCTAATGATTGTTTCTTTTGCTGCACAGAAGCTCTGGAGTTTAATTAGATCCCATATGTCTATTTTGGCTTTTGTTGCCAATGCTTTTGGTGTTTTAGTCATGAAGTCCTTGCCTATGCCTATGTCCTAAATGGTTTTGCGTAGGTTTTCCTCCAGGGTTTTTATGGTGTTAGGTCTCATTTTTAAGTTTTTAATCCATCTGGAGTTAATTTTAGTGTAAGGTGTCAGGAAGGGGTCCAGTTTCTGCTTTCTGCACACTGCTAGACAGTTTTCCCAACACCATTTATTAAACAGGGAATCCTTTCCCCATTGCTTGCTTTTGTCAGGTTTGTCAAAGATCAGACAGTTGTAGATGTGTGGCATTGCCTCTAGGGTCTGTGTTCTGTTCCATTGGTATATATCTCTGATTTGGTACCAGTATCATGCTCTTTTGATTAATGTAGCCTTGTAGTATAGTTTGAAGTCAGGTAGCATGATGCCTCCAGCTTTGCTCTTTTTGCTTAGGATTGTCTTGGCTATGTGGGCCCTCTTTTGGCTCCATATGAAGTTTAAGGTGATTTTTTCCAGTTCTGTGAAGGGGGTCATAGGTAGCCTGATAGGGATAGCATTGAATCTATAAATTACTCTGGGCAGTATGGCCATTTTCACATTATTGATTTTTCCTAACCATGAGCACGGAATGTTTTTCCATCTGCTTGTGTCCTCTCTTATTTCCTTGAGCAGTGGTTTGTAGTTCTCCTTGAAGAGGTCCTTCATATCCCTTGTTAGTTGTATTCCAAGGTATTTTATTATCTTTGTAGTAATTGTGAATGGGAGTTCACTCATGATTTGGCTCTCTGTCTGTTACTGGTGTATAGAAATGCTTGTGATTTTTGCACATTGATTTTGTATCCTAAGACTGCTGAAGTTGCTTATCAGCTTAAGGAGATTTTGGGCTGAGATGGTGGGGTCTTCTAGATATACAATCATGTAGTCTACAAATAAAAACAATTTGACTTCCTCTTTTCCTAATTGAATATGCTTTATTTCTTTTTCTTGCCTGGTTGCCCTAGCTAGAACTTCCAATACTATATTGAATAGGAGTGGTGAGAGAGGGCATCTTTGCCTCGTGCCTGTTTTCAATGGGAATCCTTCCAGTTTTTGCACATTTAGTATGATATTGGCTGTGGATTTGTCATAAATAGCCTTTATTATTTTGAGAGACGTTCCATTAATACCTAGTTTATTGAGGGTTTTTAGCATAAAGGGCTGTTGAATTTTGTTGAAGTCCTTCTCTGCATCTATTGAGATAATCATGTGGTTTTTGTCTTTGGTTCTGTTTATGTGATGGATTACATTTATAGATTTGTGTATATTGAACCAGCATGGCATCCTAGGGACGAAGCCAACTTGATTGTGATGGATCAGCTTTTTGATGTGCTGCTGGATTTGGTTTGCCAGTATGTTATTGAGAATTTTTGCATTAATGTTCATCATGGATATTGACATGAAATTTTCTTTTTTAGTTGTGTATCTGCCAGGTTTTGGTATCAGGATGATGTTGGTCTCATAAAATGAGTTAGGGAGGATTCCCTATTTTTCTGTTGTTTGGAATAGTTTCAGAAGGAATGTTACCAGCTCCTTTTTGTACCTCTGGTAGAATTTGGCTGTGAACCTGTCTGGTCCTGTACATTTTTTGGCTGGTGGCTATTTTTTTTTTATTGAACTTTAGGTTCTGGGGTACATGTGCAGATCATGCAGGATTGTTGCATAGATACATACATGACAAGGTGGTTTGCTGCCTCCTTCCCCCCCTTACCTATATCTGGCATTTCTCCCCATATTATCCCTCACCAACCTCCCCACCCTCTTCTCTCCCTCCCTCCCTCCCTCAGCCCCCACAACAGACCCCAGTGTGTAATGCTCCCTTCCCTGTGTTCATGTGTACTCATTGTTCAATACCTGCCTATGAGTGAGAACATGTGATATTTGGTTTTCTGTTCCTGTGTCAGTTTGCTGAGAATGATGGTTTCCAGATTCACCCATGTCCCTACAGAAAACATGAACTCATCCCTTTTTATGGCTGCATAGTATTCCATTGTGTATATGTGCCACATTTTCTTTGTCCAGTCTATTATTGATAGACATTTGGGTTGGTTCCAGGTCTTTGCTATTGTAAAGAGTGCCACAATAAACATACCTGTACATGTGTCTTTATAGCAGAACAACTTATACTCCTTTGGGTATATACCCAGTAATGGGATGGCCGGGTCAAATGGTATTTCTATTTCTAGTTCCTTGAGGAATTTCCACACTGTCTCCCACAATGGTTAAACTAATTTACACTCCCACCAACACTGTAACAGTGTTCATTTTTCTCCACATCCTATCCAGCATCTGTTGTCTCCTGATTTTCTAATGATCGCCATTCTAACTGATGCGAGATGGTATCTCAATGTGGTCTTGATTTGCATTTCTCTGATGACAAGTGATGATGAACATGTTTTCATATGTTTTTTGACCTTATAAATGTCTTCTTTTGAAAAGTGTCTGTTCATATCTTTCACCCACTTTTGAATGGGTTTGTTTGTTTGTTTTTCTTGTAAATCTGTTTTAGTTGTTTGTAGATTCTGGATATTAGGCCTTTGTCAGATGGGTAGATTGCAAACATTTTTTTCCCATTCTGTTGGTTGCCTGTTCACTCTGATGATTGTTTCTTTTGCTGTACAGAAACTCTTAAATTTAATTAGATCCCATTTGTCTATTTTGGCTTTTGTTACCATTGCTTTTGGTGTTTTAGTCATGAAGTCCTTGCCTACGTATATGTCCTGAATGGTTCTGCCTACATTTTCTTCTAGGATTTTTATGGTATTAGGTTTTACATTTAAATCTTTAACCCATCTGGAGTTAATTTTAGTGTAGGGTGTAAGGAAGGGGTCCAGTTTCAGTTTTCTGCAGATGGCTAGCCAGTTTTCCCAATACCATTTATTAAACAGGGAATCCTTTCCCCCTTGCTTGTTTTTGTCAGGTTTATCAAAGATCATATGGTGTAGATGTGTGACATTTCTTCCGAGGCCTCTGTTCTGTTCCATTGGTCTATTTCTCTGTTTTGGTACCAGTACCAGGCTATTTTGATTAACGTAACCTTGTAGTGTAGTTTGAAGTTAGATAGCATAATGCCTCCAGCTTTGTTCTTTCTGCTTAGAATTGTCTTGGCTATGTGGGCTCTCTTTTGGTTCCATATGAAGTTTAAAATGTTTTTTTCCAGTTCTGTGAAGAAGATCAATGGTAGCTTGAAGGGGGTAGCATTGAATCCATAAATTGGCTGGTAGGCTATTAATTGCAATTTCAGACCTTGTTATTGGTCTGTTTAGGGATTCAGCTTCTCCCTGGTTTAGTCTTGGGAGAGTGTAAGTGTCCAGGAATTTTTCATTTCTTCTAGATTTACTAATTTATTTGCATAGAGGTGTTTATAGTACTCTCTGATAGTAATTTGTATTTCTTTGGGATCAGTTGTGGTATCTTATCATTTTTTATTGCATATATGTGATTCTTCTCTCTTTTCTTCCTAATTAGTCTGGCTAGCAGTCTATCTATTTTGTTAATCATTTCAAGAAACCAGCTCCTGGATTTACTGATTTTTTTTGAAGGGCTTTTTGTGTCTCTATCTCCTTCAGTTCTGCTCTGATCTTAGTTATTTCTTCTCTTCTGCTAGCTTTTGAATTTGTTTGATCTTGCTCCTCTAGTTCTTTTAATCATGATGTTAGGGTGTTGATTTTAGATCTTCCCTCTTTTCTTTTGTGGGCATTTGGTGCTATAAATTTCCCTGTAGACACTTCTTTAAATGTGTCCCAGAGATGCTGGTATGTGTCTTCGTTCTCATTGGTTTCAAAGAACATCTTTATTTCTGCCTTCATTATTTTTCCAGTAGTCATTCAGGAGCAGGTTGTTCAGTTTCTGGGTAGCTGTGCAGTTTTGAGTGAGTTTCTTAATCCTGAGTTCTAATTTGATTGCACTGTGGTCTGAGAGACTGTTTGTTATGATATCCATTCTTTTGCATTTGCTGAGGAGGGCTTTACTTCCAATTATGTGGTCAATTTTAGAATAAGTGCAGTGTGGTGCTGAGAAGAATATATATTCTGTGGATTTGGGGTGGAGAGTTCTGTAGATGTCTATTAGGTGCACTAGGTCCAGATCTGAGTTCAAGTCCTGGATATCCTTATTAATTTTCTGTCTCATTGATCTATCTAATGTTGACAGTGGGGTTTTAAAGTCTCCCACTATTATTGTTTGGGAGTCTAAGTCTCTTTGTAGGTTATGAAGAATTTGCTTTATACATCTGGATGCTCCTGTATTGGGTGCGTATGTAATTAGGAGAGGTAGCACTTCTTGCTGCATTGATTCCTTTACTATTATGTAACGCCCTTCTTTGTCCCTTTTGATCTTTTTGGTTTAAAGTTTGTTTTACTAGAGACTAGGATTGCAACCCCTGCTTTTTTTTTTTCTCTCTCTCTCCATTTGCTTGGTATATCTTCCTCCATCCCTTTATTTTGAGCCTATGTGTGTCTGCACGTGAAATGGGTCTCCTGAATATAGCACACTGATGGCTCTTGACTCCTTATCCAATTTGCCAGTCTGTGTCTTTTAATTGGGCCATTTAGCCCGTTTACCTTTAAGGTTAATATTGTTGTGTATGAATCTGATCCTGCCATTTTGATGCTAGCTGGTTGTTTTGCCCATTAGTTGATGCAGTTTCTTCATAGTGTTGATGGTCTTTACAATTTGTTATGTTTTTGCAGTGGCTGGTAGTGGTTGTTCCTTTCCATGTTTAGTGCTTCCTTCAGGAGCTCTTGTAAGGCAGGTCTGGTAGTGACAAAATCTCTTAGCAGTTGCTTGTCCACAAAGGATTTTATTTCTCCTTTGCTTATGAAGCTTAGTTTGGCTGGATATGAAATTCTGGGTTGAAAATTCTTTTCTTTAAGGATATTGAATATTGGCCCCCACTCTCTTCTGGCCTGTGGGTTTTCTGCCAAGATATCCGCTGTTAATCTGATGGGCTTCCCTTTGTAGCTTTGTAGCAACCTTTCTGGCTGCCATTAACATTTTTTCCTTCATTTCAACCCTGGTGAATTTGATGATTATGTGTCTTGGGGTTGCTTCCCTTTGTAGCAACCTTTCTGGCTGCCATTAACATTTTTTCCTTCATTTCAACCCTGGTGAATTTGACGATTATGTGTCTTGGGGTTGCTCTTCTCGAGGAATGTCTTTGTGGTGTTGTCTGTGTTTCCAGAATTTGAATGCTGGCCTGCCTTGCTAGGTTGGGGAAGTTCTCCTGGATAATATCCTGAAGAGTGTTTTCCAACTTGGTTTCATTCTCCCCGTCACTTTCAGGTACACTGACCAAGTGTCTTTTCACATAATCCCACATTTCTTGGAGGCTTTGTTCATTTCTTTTCACTCTTTTTTCCCTAATCTTGCCTTCTCGCTTTATTTCATTGAGCTCATCTTCAATCTCTGATATCCTTTCTTCTGGTTGATCAATTCAGCTATTGAAACTTGTGTATGCTTCACGAAGTTCTCCTGCTGTTTTTTTTAGCTGCCTCAAGTCGTTTATGATCTTCTCTATGCTGGTTATTCTACTTAGCATTTCGTCCAACCTTTTTTCAAGGCTCTTTGCTTCCTTTCATTGGGTTAGCACGTGCTCCTTTAGCTCGGAGAAGTTTGTTATTACCCACCTTCTGAAGCTTGCTTCTGTCAATTCATCAAACTCATTTGCTATCCAGTTTTAGTCTATTGCTGGTGAGGAGTTGTGATCCCTTGGAAGACAAGAGGCATTTTGGTTTTTGGAGATTTCATCCTTTTTGCACTGGTTTTTTCCCATCTTTGTGGACTTATCGACCTTTGGTCTTTGATGTTGGTGACTTCTGGATGGGGTCTCTGAGTGGATGTCCTTCCTGTTGATGTTAAAACTATTTCTGTTAGTTTTCTTTCTATCAGTCTCTGCAGGTCTGCTGGAGTTTGCTGGAGGTCCACTCCAGACCCTGCTTGCCTGGTAATCACCTGTGGGGGCTGCAGAACAGCAAAGATTGCTGCCTGTTCCTTCCTCTGGTAGCTTTGTCCTTGAAGGGTACCTGCCAGATGCCAGCCAGAGCTCTCCTATCTGAGGTGTCTCCCAGCCAGGATATATGGGGGTCAGGGAGCGATTTAAGGAGGCAGTCCGTCTCTTATCAGAGCTGAAGCACTGTGCTGGGAGCTTCCTTGCTCCCTTCAGGGCTGCCGGGCAGGGACGTTTAAGTCTGCTGAAGCTGAAACCACAAGCACCCCTTTCCCAGGTGCTCTGTCCCAGGAAGGTGGGGGCTTTATTTATAAGTCCCTGACTGGTTGCTGCCTTTTTTTCAGAGATGCCCTGCCCAGCAAGAAGTGAGTCTAGGGATAGTGTGCCTTGCTGAGCTGCTGTGGGCTCTGCCCAGTTGTTGTCTAAACTTCCCAGTGACTTTGTTTACACAGGTGAGGTTAAAACCGCCTACCTGAGCCTCAGCAATGGTGGACACCCCTCCCCTCACCGAGCTCAGATATGTCGGGTCGAGCTCAGACTGCTGTGCTGGCTGCGAGAATTTCAAGCCAGTGGATCTCAGCTTACTGGACTTCATGGGGTGAGACCCCCTGAGCCAGATCACTTGGCTCCCTGGCTTCAGCCCCCCTTTTCAGGGGAATGAGCAGTTCTGTCTTCTGTCTTGCTGGTGTTCTAGGTGCCACTGGGGTATGAGGAAAAAAAAAAACTGCTGCAGCTAAAACGACTGCCCAGTTTTGTGCTGGAAACACAGGGTGCCAGTGTTGTAGGCACTGGAGAGAATCTCCTGGTCTGTGGGTTGTAAAGACTGTGGGAAAAGTGCAGGATCTGAGCCAGAGTGCTGGGAAAAGTCCCTAATGGCTTCCCTTGGCTGGGAGAGGGCGTTCCCGGGCCCCTTGTGCTTCCTGGGTGAGGCGATGCCCCACCTGCTTCAGCTTACCCTCCCTGGACTGTCCCAGTGAGATCAACCTGGTACCCCAGTTGGAAATGCAGAGATCACTCACCTTCTATGTTGCTCTCACTGGGAACTGTGGACAGGAGCTGTTCCTATTTCGCCATCTTGGCAGAAATCCTGGGAATTATTATTATTATTATTTTTTGAGACATAGTCTCACTCTGTCACCCAGGCTGGAGTGCAGTGGCACAGTCTTGGCTCACTGCAACTTCTGCCTCCCAGGTGCAAGTGATTCTCCTGCCTCAGCCTCCTAAGTAGCTGGGACTAAAGGGGTGTGCCACCACGCCCCACTAATTTTTGTATTTTTTAGTAGAGACAGGGTTTCACCATATTGGCCAGGCTGGTCTCAAAGTCCTGACCTCACGATCCACCCACCTCAGCCTCCTAAAATGCTGGGAAGGCTGGGGAATAATTTCAGACTCTTAAAATGTGGAAAGGTCAGTGTCAACTAGCAAGGTCCTGGGTGGGTTGTGATAGGCGAGGGCAGGGGGACTTTCTGGCCACTCATGGGGCAGGATCAAATAACAGTTGGAGAGGAATGAGCTGAAAATGAAAGCTGGAGAATGCTGAGCATCAGTACCGCTCACTTCCCAATTTGGCTGGGCCGGCTCTGCCTTACGAGATCTGCCAGGTGTGTCTCTAATTTTCCTCTAGAAGGCTGGGTGTCATCCGAGGTGTCCTCACTTCTAGCATCTGGTCCTTCTTTACAAGAAGAAAGGACAAGGTCTTGCTGTGGGCATGCAGTTGATGCCAGGGCCTACTTTTCACCTCTCTCTGCCTGGTCACAGTTGCACTAGCAAGCGGCGCTCTTTAGGATGAGCTCCTTCAGTGAATTTAATACCCTGGAAACAGGAAGCGACACAGCCTGTATCAAACAGGCCTCCAGTAAATTTTCACTGCATTAGAAAGTGACAGCTCTGTAATTTGGTGACGAGGACATGCTGGAGGCCCACCTGGAACGAAAGGGGAAAGGGAGAAAAGGGCATTGCAGACCGTCCTCCCCCAAGACACTGCTTTCTCCGTTTTCTACCATACGTGTTTTAGCCATGTTAATACCATACCTCTGTAACCTGCTCTAGGCTACGCTAGCTAACGATTGCGTATTAAGATAGCGTTAGGTTGGTGCAGAAGTAATTGAGGTTTTTGCCATTGAACGTATAGCAAAAACCGCAATTATTTTTGCACCACCCTAATAATATCTCATCAGTCATTCCAGAGCCTAACAGGGCAGAAACAAGGTGGGTCAGACATGCACACAAAGCTGTCCAGTAAACATTATTATCCCCGCTGTAATGACTTTTTTTTCTCCTGGGAGACTTTCCAGGGGAAATGATTTTCAGCAGCGAATCTGCTTCCCTGCTCCGCCTTCCTGTTGGCGTCAATCGGCACTGAGACACTGACGCCAACAAGCTTCCTGGGCTTCATTCATCTCTGCTGAGCTGCTGCAGTGGGGTCAGAGAGAGGTCACAGCAGATGTTCTTCTCACTGCCCCTGCTTCGTATTCACTTTGGTTTTCTCTTGGGGGTTGCCAAAGCAGGGGCGGTGACAGGATGTAAGGGATTGTGGCTCTTGCTGTGATTCTGGCCAGTCAGACCCAATTCTTTTTCATTTTATCAGCCGGGCGAGAATCTCAAGCTCATTGCCTGGTCCTCCTAGGTAGCATGACCTTGTTTATCCTTGTATTCTTGGAGGTCAGCACAGACGTGGCACATAGAAAATAAACACGTTGTCGTCGTCGTTGTTAAATAGAGGGCGATACTGAGGGTGTGAGGAGCGTGGTGATTGCCTGGGCAGAGAGCTGTGGACAGTTCTGTGCCTTGGGCCAGGTTGTCCCACGACAGAAGGACCACGCCAGCTGAAGTGTGAGCACATTCTCCACCTCTGCCCGTAAGCTCCTCTCCAGGCTGGGGACTCTCGGTTTGTTTAGATATTTGTCATAAGACAAGTTGAAACAGAGGGAATTATATAATGCAATGCAAAGGAGCAAAAGCCTTTGAAATCATTCCTTTACAATAAACATTTATTGTGTACCGAGGTGCTGCTGTTCTAGCCTCTTGGGATACGATAGTGCACGAAATGGACAAAAACACCTACTCGGTGGATTCTGATTGGTGGCGACCTACAGTTCACAATAAAAAGAATGAGTCGGCCGGGTGTGGTGGCTCACACCTGTAATCCCAGCACTTTGGGAGGCCGAGGTGGGTGGATCCCCTGAGGTCAGGAGTTCGAGACCAGCCGGGCCAAGGTGGTGAAACCTCATCGCTACTAAAAAGAAAAAAATTATCCAGACATGGGGGCTCAGGCCTGTAATCCCAGCTACTCGGGAGGCTGAGGCAGGAGAATCATTTGAACCTCCAGGAGATGGAGGAAAAAAAAAAAAAAAAAAAAGCCAGTGCACCCCAACAAAAAAAAAAAAAAAAAAAAAAGTGAGGTTAGCAGTCAGGTGCTATGGAAAAAAGTGGAGCAGGATGAGGGGTGTTGGGAGCACAGGGTTGAGAAGTCATTTTAGAAATTAGCTCTTTGAGAAGATGCAGATGCTGGAGGAGAACAGCCAAGGCAAGTTCTGGAAGAAAGTGAGGAGGCCAGTGTGGGGAGTGGAGTGAATGGGGGGATTGTGGGAGATGAGGTCAGGGAGGTAACGGGGTGGGGGGTGGCATCATCTAGAGCCTGGTGGAGAGGCCTGGCAGGTTTAGCAAATAAAAATAGGCAATCTCAGCTAAATTTGAATTTCGGATAATGAGTGATTTAAAAAAATACAAATAAGCCTCAAATATTGCATGAACCCATACTTATACTAGAAAGTTATTAGCTGTTCACCTGAAATCCAAATTTAACTGGGCATCCTACATTGTCTTTGGCAACACCACTGTGGACCATAGTAAGGACTCTGGGTAAGAATTTGGGAGCCCTCAGAGGGTTGTGGGCAGAGGAAGGGTGCCAGCTGCCTGGGAGTTTGAAAGGGCCACTCTGGCTGCTTTGTGGAGAGCAGAGTGAGAGCACTGTGGACAGCAGGGTTGCCAGATGAGGCTGCGAAGTGGTCCCGGCTCTGCGCAGTGACTCAGACCTGGTGGTGGAGGTGGGGGTGGTGAGAAGCTGGCAGATTCCACACATTTGGGAAGCATAGCCAACAGGAGTTCCTATAGTTGTAGATGGTAATTAAAGCCAGGAGACTGGAGGAATTTCCAGGAGAATGAGGTCTGGTGCCCTGCAGCAGTAAGAGGTCAGGAAAAAGAGGAGGAGGCACAAAAGATGCTAAGGCTTTGATCAAACAGTAGGAGGAAACCCTACGGAATGCGATGTCCTGGGAGAAGAGAAAGTGCCAGGGAGGAGGAGGGGTCAAGTGTATCAAATGCTACTGATAAGTCAGATGGGATGACTGACAGCTGACTAGTGGATTCAGCATGGAGCTGCTGGAGACCTCGACAGGAGCAGTTTTGGTGGAGTGGCGTAGGTGGGACTGGAATTGGTTTAAGAGGGAATCGGAGAAGTATATGAAGATAATACTGGCAACTCCTTGGAGAAATCATACATAGTTAGGGTCCTTCCGCTTGTGTGATTCTTGGTAAATAACTTAATTTTCTGATCCTCAAGTCTCTCCTCTTGCAAAAAAGGAATAGTAACAGGGATGCTGTAAATATTAAACACGTAAAGTTTATGGCATATAATAAGCATCTAGTAATCGGATAGTAAGGTTACTGTAATATAGTGTTAATTTCTGGCATGATGTGCCTCGATTTCCCTATCTGTAAAATGGGAGTAATAATATCACCTACCCCATGGTGGTGTTGTAAGGATTAAATGACGTAATCTACATAAAGTGCACAGAATAAACAGCTTGTGGCACATATGAAGTCCATAAAGCTCTTATTATCCAATCAGTTCTCTTGTGAATGCTGGTCTATCTCCTTTGCAAACATTTTGCTTCCTAGAAGTGAACAGGGGTGTGGAACTCATCAAATAATTCCCTTGTCTTGTATACTATCCTTGTGTTAATGTGATTGAAACTTTTTTTTGGCAGCAGCCTCTGCTGCTTTGCAATCTGTAAAGTCCTCTGCAAGTGGTGGTTATTAGCGCTTCCTCCTGATGTGAGTTAAAACCACGCTCTGACCACGGGATTTGCTTGTCTTCATTTGAGAGTGAAGTCACAGAAGTTAATCAGTTTTCCATCTCACAGAGAATCTTGTCAGCAAATAGTCACATCACAGGATGCAGAACTCCTGCAGGCATTCTTAATCATTTTTGAGAATCTGAGGAAGCCAAGGACCTTCCTTGAGAAAGGCAGATAAACATAAAATTTAATGCCATGGGATTTAAAAAATCATTTTAAAGACTAAAAAATGTGCTTAAATTGTAATGATTTTGACTTTTTTCCTATAACAGTAATTTACAAAGGAGGTGAAAACACGTCTTCCTAGAAAGGCCAAAATAAAGATGGCAAAGTGATTTTTTTTTTCTTAAAACTTTTTCAGTGGAGCAAGATAGAATCAGTACTTGTAGCTTCTGAATGTGATTAGGGGTTGTTAGAGTTTCCCCACCACCTTCAAGATAAACAGCATTAAAGTTTACGTTCTGTAAAAAGGGAGTGCTCTGTGACCATTTCCTGGAGAGTAAAATAAGGAAGGGAAGTTTTAATCTGCGGGAAGATCACATATTAATCTAAGACCTTATTTCCGATGAATTCTTGCTCTAGGTCACTTAATGTTTTCTTATCATGTAAAAAGAGGGGTTGGATGAAGTTAGCTCCTAGCTCCATTTTCAACTCTGAGACCTACTATGAAACCCAAAGGAACACTCTTCAGGCCCTGGCCTGGCAGCAGAACGCCTGTCCTAGAGCGCCACCTAGCAGCAAGGAAAAGGCAAAACCCTCTGGAGAATAATTAATTTGACTTCAGAACAAAGCAGTGTTTTAAAAATCCAGCTTTGGTGGATTCCCCTCACCAAGTCTACTCTGAGGAGTAATTCAGGTAGAGAAATCCTGGGCTTAGCTCCAAGTTGAAAACTCGAATGAGGTTTTCACATATTGCTTTCCCCTTGCTCTCCTTTTTAGCGGCTGCTGCTGGAAGCTCAGCTATCCGGGCAGTATTACCAATGAACCTTTGGCCAGTGCCCTTATGACACCAAACCACCCTGACACTCTTACAGACTTGTTTC